>NC_142013.1:73671993-73984493 GCF_049901735.1 Notechis scutatus | reverse complement strand
TGAGCTTGTCGATTAGAAAGTCAGCAGTTTGAATCCCTAGCACCATGTAATGGAGTGGGCTCCCGTTACTTGTCCCAGCTTCTGCCAACTTAGCACATAAAAAATGCAAGTAGAAAAATAGGAACCACTTTGGCGGGAAGGAAGCAGCACTCCGTGCACCTTTGGCATTTAGTCATGCCAACCACATCCCTACAGAGACATCTTCGGACAGTGCTGAGTCTTCGGCTTAGAAACGGAGATGAGCACCGCCCTTAGAGCCAGAAAGTACTAGCATGCATGTGCAGGGGAACTTTTACCTTTACCTTAAGATTATGTACATTACATCCATAAAATTTATGAAACTTCTATTAATCTATAAAAAGATTATAATTCCTATTAATCTATAAAAAGAAAAAGCATAGATTCAGTTATTCTCATGTACAGTGATACCTTGGTACTCAACTGCTTTGAAACTCATCAAATTTGGTACTCAATGCATTTTGATGTGAATCTTTTGTCCCGGTACTCATCATTTGTTTGGTACTCAACTCACAAGCTAGAACTTATTGGTGTCGGCTGCCTTGTAACTCACAACATTATTCCTTATGGGAAAAAATCGTTTGGTACTCATTGTTTTGGGTACTTATTGCGCCTCCCAGAACCAATTACGGTATTAAAGTTTACATTATACAAAAAAAACAAAACCTAAATGCTAAACTTATACTAAAAAAATAAGCATATTTAATAAGTATGAAATATCAGGGCATAGTTTTTATGCTCTTGCAAAAAAATTAAACAGTTATCCTCTTTTAGTATTTACAGGCAGTATAACAATATTCAGAGATTTTTGAAGGCAATAGTATATAGCAAACTTTTTTTATTTGTAGAAATGTTTTTTTCCAGATTATTGGCTTTTACTTAGTACATTATCATACTGCCTATAGTTGTATGCATTTTTATCCAGCAACTTTTGTTGAGGAAAGGGAAATCATGAAACTTTCATTAGGAATATGTTACGGGGAGAAAGAGAGAGGGAAAACCTGATTATGTTGAGATAAAATTTTAACAGTAAATCCTTTCAGATCAGTTAAATTGCCACATTAAAATAATTATATATTAGCTAAATTATTGTGGTAATACTAGCAACAGCATAGCATTTAGACTTCTATGCCACTCCATAGTGCTTTTCAGCACTCTCTGGGTAGTTTGCAATGTCAGCATACTGCCCACAACACTGTGGATTCTCATTTTACTGACCTCGGAAGGATGGAAGGCTGAATCAACCTTGAGTCCTATCAGGATTATGGGCAGAGTTTGCCTCCAATAGCGCAATACTGCATTCTAACCACTGTGCCACCAGGGCTCTTTATCCTATTCTGAGAACAATATACTGCATTAACGGGCTTGTTTCTAGTTGTCAAACTAGCCATTAATTTTTGATATAAAGGGATATTGATATTTACCGGTACTCTTTGTCATGAAAGTATCTCCTTTTTTATACCAGAAAATCAGAATTGAATTATTGAATCATAACTTATTTGGGCTTCATATACAAAAAATCCTCTTCTTTTTGCATATTTTACAGAGTGATGGAACACTTTTAGCTACTGGGTCATATGATGGCTTCGCAAGGATATGGACAGAAGTTGGTAAGAAATAATTTTTCCAGATCATTAGATTTTTTTTTAATGATCCTAAATTTGTTTCAATGTTCAAGTTATTTAAAACACTGATTTTATTTTTGAATTCATCACAGGAAATCTTGCAAGCACCTTAGGGCAACATAAAGGGCCCATCTTTGCTCTGAAGTGGAACAAAAAGGGCAATTACATTTTAAGTGCAGGCGTTGATAAAGTAAGTGTTGAATTCTATAATTTGCAAGTATCAATTATCTAATTATCTTTTTAATCTTCTGTTTCAATTCTTGAAACAGCTGCTATTTTTGTACTTGCCAGATGGTGGTGCCACCCTAATCTTTATTTCTGTATATGCACAATACTATTATGATCAACTCTTGTGCAGTTTATAGATGGCCATATTTGTTATCTGTTGAAGACTCCACATTATCTGTTTCATGTGGATTATTTTGACTTTACAACTGATAGTGCTGTTTAACACCTAACTCATTTCTTCCACTTGCTTTTTCTTTTCTACCTAGACAACAATAATTTGGGATGCTCATACAGGTGAAGCTAAACAACAGTTTCCTTTCCATTCAGGTAATTAACTGTTATTTATGCTTGCTATATTTAACAAGCCGGAAAACTCAAGTTTACTCTGTCATAATTCATTACGTGTCACAAGTGACTATTAAACAGATTTAGGCTATTGGATCCTAGTTTGCTTGATTGCGTTTGTCTGATAAGAACAGAAGTCAAATAATTTTTGTTAGACAACTTTGAGAATAAAATTTTGAATATTGCCATACCATAAAGTATTGATAGACCAAATCACTGAGAAATATTCTTTATTCTCAATTATCTTTTATATAGGGGATAGTATCTTTGTAGTGATTTAGTCTGATCACATAATTATCATTGTACCAATGACATAAATTTATATAAATGATATCAAACAATATCATCATGTAAATTGCATAAATTATTCCATTTTCATCTTGTTATTCAAACAATATAAATTGCATTGGATATTTGGTGCCACAGACATTTTAAATGCTTTATGTCTGTTTTATGTCAAGATTTCATCTTGTATTATTTCAGTATAGAGTCTGGGCCACATGTTTAGTTCAAACTGATAGTGTTCTAAAAGTCTATCCTCTGGTTTCCCAAAAGCATTATTCTGGCATGCATGCAAAAATTACATTATTATCTAATTTATTCTGATAGTATTTTACGAGTTTCAGAAAGTATGCTGTGGGAATGTTTTTAGATTTGTTTGGTGTTTTTTCTCCTATAGGTAGTCCTTAACTATGACATAAATTGGGTCATCCACATAACTGACCCAATTTTACATTTTTTTGCAATGGTTGTTAGTGAAAATCACAGCCATTAAGTGAAAACTGCAGTTGTTCAATGAACTAATGGTTCACTAGCAAGTGGTTTTGCTGAAAACCAGAAGTAAATGCTGATTTTCAGCAAAACTGTCATAAAACACTTTAATATATGTTATTCGTATGATAATGTCATTAGAGTGGAAACTAGACCCACTGCATGCTGTGGCATCAAAGTCTGGTACGTAATGTTTTTATTCTATTGTAAATAGCAGTCATATTATCAGAATAATGTTGGTCATACTATCAGAATAATAATATAGTGTTAGGATGCTACATGTAATTTAATTAAATTAACAGTTGCAAAGGTAATTTGCTTCCTGGCCAAATTTCCTAATGGTCCCTTTCTGTCCTCCTTTCACAGCCCCAGCCCTGGATGTAGATTGGCAGAACAATACTACTTTTGCATCATGCAGCACTGATATGTGCATACATGTATGCAGACTTGGCTGCGATCGTCCAGTCAAAACCTTTCAAGGCCACACGGTAACATTAAGCAATAATCTTAACACATTGCAATTAAAACAGACTTTATCAATATTTCAGGAATACTATATTCTTAAATCAATAGCTTTCTAATCCATTTAGCTGACAGGCATATATTGAATTTTGAGAATATATATTTATGTCTTCATACAAAATAGAAACATGTTACTCTGGGATGGGAGTTTCCTCATTCAAAAATTAGCTGGCAAACAGGAAGCTAAGAAGGAAAGTTCCATTATTACCACAGATTGTTTTGCCTTCTTTCTAAAATGAGATAATACATTAGGGATTTTAGTCTTAAATTTAATCTTGTATATTCTTGGCAGTAAATTCATTGATGCTAATAAGAATGGAGTGAAATCAATTTTTATTTGTTATAGCTTTGCTTTAGAAAAATAGAAATTCTATTTTTATTAGAACATTAAATAGAATTCATAGTAGTGAATTGGTATGCAACACTTTCCCCAGAAATTATTTAAAACCCATAGGTATTTTTTTAACTTGTGAAGAGATCTGTAAAAAAGATAGCTAACTGTAATATTGGGAGAATGCAAGATAATTTATCAATTAAATATCAAATCCAGAAAATATATAATTTTAAATTGTAATTTATTTATAATATAAATTAAACTTATAATTTTGAATTTTTTAAAAAATGTTTAGGCTTATTATTATTGTAATTAATATAAAGTCTCTCTGCATTACACTACACACAACAGCAGATATAACAGCTTTTGCATTCTTACATGAGGCAATTTCTAATTCCAATTTCTAATTTTCAATACATCCCTATTTATTTATAAAACAGACAAAATGCCCATGAAATGATGTGGTAGTAATAATATTGCCTTAAGACGTTAATTCATTGACATTTAACCTCTATAAGCATCTCGCACAAAATCGCAAACCCTGCAGTAATTGTAATAAAAAGGGAACTTGCTTCCATCTGCATTGGGAATGCGTAAAATCTTGACATTTTAAAGGGATGTCTTGGACAAAATGAAAACAATAACCAAGCAACAGATTGAATTATCTCCAAATTTAGGCTTATGTTTCACAGAAGGAATAAAAAGTTGTAAAACAAGAAATCCATTGTTTATCTGCTTATAACAGCAAAATTAATCATTATCTTCCAATGGTAATATCTTAATAAACCTTTGCTTGCAAAATGGTTCAATAACATCCAGTCTATTTCCCTGTTTGAGAAACTTCTGAAAAATTTACGTTTTTTAAAATGTGCCAAAAAATTCAGCTTAAGTAGTTTGCTTGCTTGTAAAAAGTACAACACTGTTTATAGAGTATATACACTAATTCTAAAATAAATCCTTTATTTCAGAATGAGGTCAATGCAATTAAATGGGATCCTTCTGGTATGCTTCTAGCATCCTGCTCAGATGATATGACGTTAAAGGTATGATCTCAGGTCCAAGCATAATATTTCCAAGAACTTGAATTGAAGTTTATAAAACACTATCTGTAAAGTTTTCAAAGGATTTGCAATGTTTTTGAAACCATCTAAAAACAGAAATTACTAGTCTTTTTTCATAGTGACCTGCATTGTAGATGGGCAAAATATTTCTAAATGCAGATTTTATTTATCTCCATTCAATTGATTCTTTATATAGATTTGGAATATGAAGCAAGACACTTGTGTACATGACCTTCAAGCACATAACAAAGAGATTTATACTATCAAATGGAGTCCAACAGGACCAGGTACCAGCAACCCAAACTGCAACATTATGTTGGCAAGGTAAAAGCAAAACGATGCAATGTCTTCTATTCTTACTGTATACAAAAGCACTTGAAACACAACTTCTCTTCCCAATGTCAGATTTCCAAGTAATAGATCCATAGCAAACAAAAATCCGAGGCAGGTAAATTCCTCAAAGAAAAGCTTTGTTGGCACAGATCTGGTGAAAACCGACTCTGAAGGTTCTTGTGGTTTTCACCTAATTAAAAGTTTGTCACTTTCTCAAAACAAATTAGTCACATAGTCCAATCAAGGTGCTGTCTGGTTGCCTGGTGACATCACCCCGCCTTCCTCTGACTAGGTGTGAGAATGTCCGTGGTTCCCAAGAGAAAGTATTTTGTTTTGGCTACAAAATCCCAGCTATCTCAAATCCCCTCTCCCTATCCCTCAGCTTTCAAGATGGCTTCAGCCAGGTCCAGTCCCTTAGCATCCTGTACTCTCAGTTATATTTAACTATTTACATACAAATACAAAGTTATTGGTATTCTTCATAGAATATTAGAAGCATAAGCATGTCTTGAAAAATGTTCCTTGCATTGTCAGCACTGGCAGAGGAGGAACAGAGAACTACATTTTTGTGCTGAGCACCGAATAAGGGCTTTCTTCCTCTAACAGCTTGTGTAATTCCTATGATGCAGTTCCTACTTCATCCTTTTCCTCCAGGCCTCTTTATTTATCTCTGTTAAGTTTCATGGCCCATCTACATACTATTTATGACTACTGAGCTAATATAGGGCTTTGAGTCTAATATAGTTGTTCAAGGAACTTTGTCCATTGGGAAACCTCAGTATCAGCAATGGAATGGGGAGATAAGCCCAAGCACATATTTGCATAGGAAGGCAAAATACATTGCATAAGATCGATAGATTGTTTTAACTTTGATAGTAATGTTTTAATCACCTACCTGAGCAATATTCTCAATTTTAAAAAAGGTTTTATCTCTTTACTTCAGTGCTTCATTTGATTCTACTGTTCGGTTGTGGGATGTAGAAAAAGGAATCTGCACTCACACGTTAACAAAACATCAAGAACCTGTCTACAGTGTAGCTTTTAGTCCTGATGGAAAATATTTAGCAAGTGGATCCTTTGACAAATGTGTTCATATATGGAATACCCAGGTATGGTAATTTTATATCATGGCACTAAGATATAAATTTCAATATACTCCTTAATGTGTTTGTAACTTGTTTTTTGCTACATAATATAAATATTTTTGATACATACATTTAAATAAATGTGGCAGAGGCCTATGAATCTAATAGACTTAACAAAAGGATATTCCTGCCACTAGCAGTTTTTGTGTCTAGGAACAGATAGTACATGTAGGCATATCTTACATATGTTGTATAGTAGAATGTTCGTATTCTAAAATGATTTTCAGCAATAAAGCTATATAAAATTTGATTAAATCATACTTCTTAAAAACTTAATAAGTCCTTTCCCTCAGCTTTATGTTTTCATTAGTTGAAAGACATTATCAACAGTGTTCTTTCAGTAGCTTAATTAGAAGTAGATAACCTAATACTTTCCAAGTACTTTAAACTCCGATTGCCATTAGATTCAGAATGTATAATATGTACCATATGATGTAAAATAACAACAGAATGTCCTGCTTATAGTCCAGAGACATGTAGCAAGTCTGATTGTTTGAAAATAAATTTAAAGCATGTTTAATGGAGACACTTAAATGTTCATTGTTAGTGTGTATGTTTTTCACCATGATAGACTTCAGATTTTGACTTTAGTCCAAAAACTAACCTAATGTAATATTGTTGACTTTTTTTTTTATCTGTCAGAAGGACTGTTCTTATGTTGATTCTCAGTCAAATTCTCAAAAGCAACTTTGAGGCTAATGAGATTAGCTGTATTCCTTCCTAGAAATAGCAGTCTGCACTCAATATGTGAACTTAATTAAGAAATTAGTCCCGAAATATTGCTCAAAATACCAATGTATTCTGTTCAGCAGTGACTCTCCCAATGTTGCTAAATTTTTGGCAATCCTCACATTTTTATACTGGCTGAAACTTATCAGTTGTAGTTTGGATCTCTTGTTATAGGGTCACATTCTTATAAATTAGAGACAAAATTACATTTTAAGCGTAGTTTCACTCTTAGTTATTTTTTAATTCAGTTTTCAGTTTATGTAGACTCCTTACTTGTTACTCACCCAATATGTACCCTTAGTTAAAGGCCAAGTATTTTGTATAGTAAGTTAATAGTTAACAAATATCTATGTTATCAAGATAATGATGAAAACCGTCTTGAATACATTTGGGTCAATATAAAAGGGGGGGATGATATTGCCATAGGTGTATACTATAGGCCACTCAACCAAATAGAAGAAATAAATTATTTTTATAGTCAATTAACTAAACTATGTAGGAAGTACATCACGATAGTAATGGGGAATTTAAACTACACCGATATCAACTGGGAAACAAACTTTGCACCAAGTGGAAGATAAAACAGTTTCCTGACAAATGTAGCAGACAATTTTGTCTCCAAAAAATAAAGAAGGGAACCAGGGGATCAGCCATATTGGATTTAATTCTCACTAACAGAGATGAAGCTACAGGAACGTTGGGTGGGAATGATCATGCAATATTGGAATTCAACATTATGAAAGTATAAACAATAGAACAAAGTCAAACTAGAGTCTTGGACTTTAAAACAGCTAATTTCAATACACTTAGAACTTGAGAAGGATTCCATGGATGAGAATCCTCAAGGGGAAAACAGTACAAGAAGCTTGGAGAATTTTGAAAAGTGAGATTATAAAAACCCAGTCTAGCACAATTCTAATGAAGAAAAGTAACAGCTCTCAAAAGAAGCTAGCATGGCTGCATAAAGAACTCTCCGATAAATTGAACGACAAAAAGGACTTCCATAAAAAGTGGAAAGAGGGGCACTTAACTAAGGCAGAATATCAGCAGATAACCCAAGCCTCCAAAGATGAAAGCAGCAGAGCTAAGGCTAAGGCTCAAAACAAACTAAGGCTTGCAACAAAAGTCAAAAAATAAAAAAAAAGTTTCTTTCAGCATGTAAAAAATGAAAAAAAAAAATCAAGGAAACAATTGCTTCCTTAATGGGAGAAAACAGTAAGAAGGTGACAAGCAACAGAGAGAAAGCAGAACTGTTTAAATGGTTTTTTGCATCTGTCTTTACACAAAAGGAGAAAAACAGTCCATTCTTCTTCAAAAGATTAATAACATATAGTTATCCATTTGGAACATTTGGTCAAGTTATTGCTCCAAAAGCTATAGGCAAAACTAATGCAAACATTATTTACAGAAATGTATGTGTTACAATATCAGTTTGAAATTACAAACAAAATGGTATACATTTTCCCCTGAATGAAGGTGTTGTATTTTTTTTCATAGAGTGGGACTCTAGTACATAGCTACAGAGGTACCGGTGGAATATTTGAAGTCTGCTGGAATGCTAGAGGAGACAAAGTCGGAGCCAGTGCTTCAGATGGATCGGTATGGTTTCTTCAATTTTGGGGTTGTTGTTTTTAGTTACCCATAAATGAGTGCATTTCAACACTGCAACTATTTCTTCTTGTGATGCATTAGTGATCTCTCTGGTAAAAGGCATAATTCAAACAAATTTATTCAAGATATATTGGAGTAAAATCCAGAGCGCAATAAAATCTAGTTCTGAAGCTGAAGAGACAAGAAACTACAAATCTCAGTCTAAATAGAATTGTTAAATGTGGAACAGGTGCCCCCAACATTAAAAGATGGCCAAAAGTTCTTTGCCTTGAAAAGACGGGGGAAAGGCCTGAGGTTTAAATCCTGGACGTAGGGATTCTGGCTGTGTAGGCCTTTTGGAAAATTTGCATTAAACTTTGCTGTCAGGAGTGGCTGGCTGGGTAGGGAGGGGAAAAATGGTTCTTTTGCCCAGATACTTTTTCTTTTCTGGGAAGTGTGCAGCTGGAAGTATTTGCCAACAGAAAGTGAGAGTGAGGAAGGAGATAGAAAAGGAATGGAGGAGGAGCATACTTTCTTATTCCTTTCCTCTTGGGTTCCCTCCTGTTCTGCCATTCATTTCCTGCTGACTAGGCTAGAACACCCATGCGGGGCTTTGCACAATGCAACATCAATGCCTGACTTTTGGAAAAAGCAACCCATCCCAAACTGTTTCTTTGCTGGAAGATAAGACTCCTTTGGAAACTTATTCCAGCAAATTCCCATCATTGCTAAGCAGTCAAATGTGTAGAGGTTTAGTATGCTTGGATTTTAAACATTATTTACAAACATTATTTAACAGGAAGGATTTTCAGTGCCAGAGTAGGGAGGCAGCACTAAAGTAAGGAGTGGGGTGCCTCATGGCTCTGGGCAAGGCCTGGAAAGCCCAATGTACCCCACACATGAACTTCTCACTTCTGGTGCTGGAAATTCTCACTGCTAAAATCTAAGTGGAAAGCACTTTCTAGGGAAGCTGGCAGGGAAGATTGCAAATGGCAAGCACATGACTGTAAAACATTTGGCAATCTGTTGTAAGCAGTGTTTTGGGATGAATCTAAGTGTTTTACAGACAATAAAGCTATCTAAGGCTATCTTAATTTTGAGCAGTTGTTAAGGTACCAATCATAACTTGAAAATTAGCTATCATGGCCAAGTTCAAATAAAGATATTTCTTGCTTTCATTGTATGCTTTTACACACTTGAAAAAATTGAGTGAGGATTTGATTTTAGGCAATCCTCACTCTTCAACTAGCCTTTCTTTCATCTGACTGAGTCTTTGTAATACTCAGGATTTAAAACTGAGTGAGTGTGAACACTTTATGAAAATGCAAGTGTGCTCTTGTTTCTTTTCCTAATAGAATTGTATAAAATAGAATTATCAAAAGTTATTAAGAGTTTATTTGGTGCCCAATTCCCCTTTTCTGTGTTCCAGGTGTGTGTTCTAGACCTGCGAAAGTAAATATTTTAGAAGAAACTGCAAATGGACCAGCATTGAATGTAGAGGTAGAAGCACTCTTCAAACGTACTTTTAACCTCTCTGGAATGGCAAAAACTGGGGGAAATAAACAGAAGTAGAACTAAACAAATAATGCATTTCTCCCAGGCAAAAGGAGCTTGCAATGTTTTGTCCATCAACCTTCATCAAGGTTTTAAAACAAAATCACTTGGGGAGGGGGGATTTTTCCACTATGAGCCTACAGCCTTTGGAGGCAAGCAAGAAGGTGGCCATCAACAGCTAAACCTGCTGTTTGCTGGGGTCAGATCTCTGAGGCCTCATTTTGACAGCTGCTAAAAAGAAGAGGAAAAGCTGTGCCAAAAACAATAACAATTAAAAGGAAAACAAAATCTATGAAGCGAAATGCTTTGATAAACCAAAATGGGAAAAAATTCTCCTCCATGTGGTATTGCATTGTTTTTCTTTCTAGTTTGGACACTACAATTGCTCTCCCAAAGGACATTCAAAAACCAGTTTGTATTGATGATACACTCAAATTTGTAATCCCAACACTTTGTATTTTCTAGACTACTGTTATTTGTTCAGTGATTTTTTTCTTATCAGCTGGAATGTTACAGCCTTGACAATAATAGGCATAGGTTCAAATTGAATGTCTCTTTCTCTCTCTCTCTCTCTCTCTCTCTCTCTCTCTCTCTCTCTCTCTCTCTCTCTCTCTCTCTCTCTCTCTTTCTCTCTCTCTCACCAACTTTTTGCTTTGTCCTTTCCATTTGTGCCAAGTTAATGCAGAGGGCAGATGGGCATCATTAGTGACTGCTTCTATTTTCCATTTCTTCTCTTCCAACCTACCCCCATCTTTTCTCTTTTCTTTATCCTCTGATTCTGCTACTTCTTTAATGTTTCCATTCTTCAGATCTTGAAATCTGAAGGGCACTTTCAAAAAATTGTGTATTAAGTGCTTTAGGTGCCGGAAAAGCTTTTTACAGAAGAAAGATTACTTTTTAAAGAAAGAAAGAGCCCCATGTATTTTTGGAATAAGAAATAAAGGTTGTAGTATTTTTATGTTAAAACATAATTTTAGAAACTTAAAATATCTAACAGATGTGGATTGGATTGTGTTCCATCATTTAAAAGAACAATTCAGATGAATCCCTATTTAAAGATGCAGTATCTTTTTAATCTTCATGAAAGGCAGTTTTGCCTATACTTCTTTTAAAAAGACTCTTTAAATTAATCGTGCAAGTAGTAAAATATTCCATGGCATACAGTGAGGGAAAGACGTATATGATCCCCTGCTGATTTTGTATGTTTTCCCACTGACAAAGAAATGATCAGTCTGTAATTGTAATGGTAGATGTATTTTAACAGTGAGAGACAGAATAACAACAAACACATTTCAAAAAAGTTATCAATTGATTTGCATTTTAATGAGTGAAGTAAGTATGTGATCCCCTGTTGTGGCTCCGATTCCTGAGCCTGCGTTGTTAGAGGAAGAGGAAGAGGACTCGGAAGATGAGGAGGAGGAATTGGGAATGCCTTCCTCCCCAGGACCTTCCTCTTTGGCAATGCCTTCCTCCCTGATAATACCTCAGGTTTCAGCAGACAACCAAAAGAAACAGCCTGAGATTAATCAGGAGGAGGAGGGCATATCGGAGCAGCCCCTGACAGGGAGTCAAGTGGACAAATGTTGGCTTGATCCTAGGCAGCGTCGTAGGAAGAAGTGTGAGCTGCAACGTAGGAGGTGTGGGCGAATCAGAGAGTGAGCTGAGTCATTGAGACACACCCCACAGGGGATAAAAGTGGGTGTGTTTTCTCTGGAGACCTTGTACGGGACAAAGTTTTACTTTTCTTTCAGGCTTCGGTGTGATTGTTTCTTGTGGTCTGCGTTGGAAGCTTTAGTGATTAATTCTTCTTGTTATCAGTTCGGATTTGGCAGGCAGCGTGTGTTAGAATGCCAAGGACATTATCTGTATAAAGGAATTAACTCTGTAAAGACTGAGTCTTTTTGCCTGCCTGTATTTGTTTGAGTTTGGACTCTTCATCTTTCTTGGAAAGGAGAAAGGTGAGACATAACAATCCCCTATTAATCAGCAAGATTTCTGGCTCCCAGGTGTCTTTTATATAGGTAATGAGCTGAGATTAGGAGCACTCTGTTAAAGGAAATGCTCCTAATCTCAGCTTGTTACCCTGTATAAAAGACACCTTTGCACAGAAGCAAGCAAGCAATCAGATTCCAAACTCTCCACCATGGTCAAGATGAAAGAGCTGTCCAAGGATGTCAGGGACAAAATTGTAGACCTACACAAGGCTGGAATGGATTACATCACCAAGCAGCTTGGTGAGAAGGTGACAACAGTTGGTGCGATTATTCACAAATGGAAGAAACATAAAATATTTGTCAATCTCCGTTGGTCTGGGCTCCATAAAAGATCTCACCTCGTGGAGGTTCAATGATCATGAGAATGGTGAAGAATCAGCCCAGAACTACACAGGAGGATCTTGTCAATGATCTCAAGGCAGCTGCGACCATAGTCACCGAGAAAACAATTGGTAACACACTCTGCTGTGAAGGACTGAAATCCTGCAGCACCCGCATGGTCCCCCTGCTCAAGAAAGCACATGTACAGGCACAACTGAAGTTTGCCAATGAACATCTGAATTATTCAGAGGAAAACTGGGTGAAAGTGTGGTGAGATGAGACCAAAATTGAACTCTTTGGCATCAACTCAACTCGCCATATTTGGAGAAGGAGGAATGCTGCTTATGACTCCAAGAATACTATCCCCACCGTCAAACTTGGAAGTGGAAACATTATGCTTTGGGGGTGTTTTTCTAATAAGGGAACAGGACAACTTCACCTCATCAAAGGGACGATGGATGGGGCTATGTACTGTCATATCTTGGGTGAGAACCTCCTTCCTTCAGTCAGGGCATTGAAAATGGGTCATAGATGAGAGGGCGGAGCTGACGTTGTGACGATACGGCTGCAATCTTGAGGCTCTGAGACTGCAGCCGATATCTTCGTCCCTGGTTGGTCCAAACGGACCTAAACCATCCCGTAGAGATGGTGACAGTGAAGGGCACATCCTGTGGATCCCAGGGACACCGCAAAGTCCCTGGTTGATTCAGGAGAAGCCCTTCTTGCCGGCGGCGGAGAGGCAGCCATCAAAGCTGCTGAAGTTGGGACAGCTCCGGTACGGAAGAGATTGAAAGAGAAAGTGTATCGGCTCGGTGAGATATTTTTTTTTTACCAATATTTTGAGATTTGAAAGGACACCCTAAGAATAAGAAGAAATCTGTAAGAGTTTTGGCAAAATTGAATAAGCGGCGGTTTTTAAAGGGAAATGTTGGCTTTTTATTTTATTTTTTCTGTTACTGGACTTCTATCGCGACTTAGCAATTGTTAACTGGACTGGTTTTTCTCTTATATATATTTATCTATTTTCTTCTCTTTTTGACTTTTTTTTTTTTTTTTAGATTAGAGGCTCCCTTTAGTGTATGTGTATATGTGTGTGTGTGTGTGTGTGTGTGTGTGTGTGTGTATATATACTCTTTCTTTTTCTTTTTAATTCCTATTGCGTTTTTCCTGGGAAAGGAGGGGGGAAGTGAGAACAAAGAAACTTTGTAACACTGCCAACTAGAGGCTTGAAAATACTCCATTTGAAGTTGAGAGAATTGTGAAAAACTCTCTCTCAAGGACATTGCAACTTGATAAGATAGAGGGAAGAGCACAGGAGAGTATTATTACAGGTGTTCTTCTGGACTTCTATCAACAATTGAATACTTGAAGTTTGGCTTTGAAGCTCGTGGAGAAGTCATAACAAGAGCCTTGGATAATTAAACAAAGTGCAGTGTTCTTTTTTTTTTTTACCCCTCCTTACCAGTTCTATTGTAAACCTTTATTTTTGTAATATTTTTATGTTTACTTTTTATTTTAAAGGGAAGACCTCAGAATTTCTCCCTTTCCTTTTTTATTGGGATTTTTGCTTCTTCCATCTATATTTTTGGGTTACCTTTATGGTTTTTCTTTATTTTTGAGAACTTTCAATTGGATTAAGGTGTGAAGAACCTGAAGAAACTTTTTACTTATTCTTTTTTTTTATTACTATTGGGTTTTTTTTTCTTCTTCCTATTTTTATTTTTTACTTTGGATTACAATTGACTATCTCATAATTGGATTAAGGTTCTGAAGAACCCGAAGAATCTTTCTTTTTTTTCTTTCTTTTTCTTTATTATTATTATTGGGCTTTTTATTTTCTACTATTTTTATCTCCCATTTTTACTTGGATTATCACTGGCTACTTTATTAATTGGACTAAGGATTAAAAGAATTTGAAGATCTTGAATTGCTCAAAATGAGTAAGAAACCCACACCTCCTGGCATCTCAATTTCTGCTTCTGCCTCCCCACCACTCGGAGGACAATGCTTAATCCAGACAACGTTAAAGCAAGAACAAGTGACTTTACAGATGATTATGCAAGGAATCCAAGATCTTAAAACAAAATCAGATACTATTGAAAAGAGAATAGAGAATATTAAACAGAGAACATTGAACAAAGAACAGAGAACATTGAACAAAGGACAGAGAAGACCGATGAAAAAATTGAAAACATTCAACAAATGATGGTGAAGTATGATGAGAGATTCCAAAAAATTGAAGAAGAAGATAAACAAAGAGATGAGAAGATTGGAAACATTGACAGTAGATTAACAGTGGTTGAACAAGACAAAAGCGGGATGCTGAAGTGGGAGATGGACAGGTCAGAATTTTACCTCAGATTTCAAAATATAGAGGAAGAAAAAGGACAAAATCTAGCTGCGATAATGATAGAAATTTTGGTGGAAACTTTGGAAATAACAGAGGAAAAGATGATGGATGGAGTAGATGAGATATATCGAGTTTTTACAAGATATGCGATGAGAAACAACCTACCAAGAGAGGTTCACATCAGATTTACAAAAAAAAGCCATTAAAACACAAATATTACAAGTGGCAAGAGAGAAGGCGTTGAAATATAAAGGCAAAGAGATTGTGGTTTTAAAACAATACCTAGAAGAGAGAGAGATGAGAAGAGAATATCGATTCCTGACCAAAATGCTATTGAAAAAGGAGGTGAATTATAGATGCTTACATGGCAAGAACAGAGACACAGAATTGATTCAATTGAGAAAGCAGAACTATTTTATGCTGAATTTTTTGGAGAGAGGCAGAAAAAGAGATCTCACCAATTGAATCCCAAGAGGACCAAATGGGGACCGAAAAAGAAGAAGGCGCAGTAGGTGGACAAGTGGAGATTAAAGAACAACGTGAACTAAGATCTATGAGAGCTGCCAAACCTAATTACAAAATATAATCATGGAAGAGAAAAAATTGATTTCAATGAATATAAATGGACTTAACTCAGCTGTTAAAAGAAGAAAAACTTTTCATAAATTAGGGAAATTAAAATTTGATATCATTTGTTTACAAGAAGCACATATTAAAAAACAATATGAACAACTGTTGGTACAGCCAAAATTAGGGAAAATATTCACTTCCTTGACTCAATGTAAGAAAAGAGGAGTGGTTTTATACATTAAAGAGACTATCCCAGCAAAATTGATTCATACTGATGAAGACGGAAGAGTATTAATGGTGGAAATAATGGACAATAATATGAAAACACTCCTGATTGCAATATATGCTCCGAATGATAAACAAGAAGAAATTTACAAAAAATTACACTTGAAAATAATTGGACTGGACTATATTAATATAGTTATGATGGGAGACTTCAATGGAATTGTAGACAATAAACTGGACTATGCAGCAACGATAACAAGGCAAAACAGAAAGACTCTCCCCAAATCTTTTTTTAAAATGATAGATGAATTAAATGTAAAAGATATATGGAGAGAAAGAAATGCTAAAACCAAACAATATACTTTTTATTCAAATAGGCATTTATCATGGCCCAGATTAGATATGATTTGGATCTCAACAGAACTAATATCTAACATTCAAGAAACAAACATTGAAACAAGTACTTGGGCAGACCACAATCGAATGACAATTAAATAGAAAGGACAAAAAAGAAGATCTAGATGGACATTAAATAATACTATTTTAAAGGAAAAAGACTTCACACAGTGGATGGAGAAAGAATTGGCTTTTTTCTTTAGAGAAAACAAAAAAGAAGATACATCAATCCAGAATGTATGGGATACAATGAAGGCATATGCCAGAGGCTTGATAATAGACTATACAAGGAAAAGGAATACTATGAAAAGGCTAGCCTCTAAGGCCCTAGAGGAAGAGCATAAAAGACTTGAAAAAGAGCTACAGAAAATGCCACAGAAAAAGGACATTAAACTAAAATTGGATATAATTAAACATAAAATGGGTCAAATAGAGAAAGAAGAATTGGCATAGAAAATTAGAAGCGCTAAACAGAACTACTTTGAAGATGCAAATAGACCAGGTAGATGGTTAGCATACAAATTGAGAAAAGAGAAAGAATCAAGGAAAATATTACAGTTAATAGATGATCAAGGCCAAGTTTGTTATGGCAATAAAGAGAAAAAGGAAATTATTCAAGACTTCTATGGAAAATGGGTCATAGATGGGTATTCCAGCATGACAATGACCCACAACACACCGCCAAGGTAACAAAGGCATAGCTCAAGAAGAAAGACATTAAGATCCTGGAGTGGCCTAGCCAGTCTCCAGACCTTAATCCCATAGAAAATCTGTGGAGGATGCTGAAGATTCAAACTGCCAAATGTCAGCCTCAAAACCTCAATGACTTGGAGAGGATCTGCAAAGAGGAGTGGGACAAACTCCCTCCTGAGATGTGCGCAAACCTGGTGGCCAACTCCAAGAAACGTAATACAAGAATCCTACCATTAAAATTACAGACTGATCATTTCTTGTCAGTGGACAAACATACAAAATCACCAGGGGATCAAATACTTTTCCCCCCTCACAGTAAATTCATTATCAGATGTTATAATTTGAAAGAATATTAAAACATAATTTCAGAATTATAAACTTCAAAACTTACTTTGAATTAATTTTTTCTTAAAAATCATGACTTTTTAAAGGAAAATATTATCATTGGTGTACCATGATTCTGCTTTCAAATAGAGCTTTGACTTATACTTGAAGTTATGAAAGAATTAATCTTAATATTTCACTCTGTATGAAATACTACTTACAAATTATGTAGAGATGTTTGATAGACAGAACAGATTTCATCATTTTTATTTTTATTTTTCAAATAGTATTTCACCCCAAGATATTAGGCTTGAGTATGTTAAACTCAGTGAAATTCACTTAAGACATGCATAATATTACCGTTTAAGACAATACTTTAAATCTGGCTTCAAATCAACAATAACTGGGTAGTGAGGCATATAAATATAATACACGAATAAACTACAGATAGTCCTTGAATTACAATCACAATTGGGACTAGAATTTCCATTGTGAAGCAAGACAGTTGTTAAGTAAGTTGCGCCCAATAATATTTTGCCAAAGTTAAGCGAAACATTGCAATTGTTAAGTGAATCACATGGCCATTAAATGAATCTATCTTTCCCCATTGACTTTGCTTGTCAAAAGACAACTGAGAAGGTTGCAAATGGCAATCACATGACCCCCTCGACACTGCAACCCTACATGCCAGTTGCCAAGGGGCCGAAGTGGGAATGCTATGATAGTTGTAAGTGCAAGGACTGGTTGTAAGTTCCTTTTTTCAGTGCTGTTGTAACTTTGAACGGTTGCTAAAGGAATGGTTGTAAGTAGAGGACTACCTGTGTTGTAATATTAAAATGATAAAATATTACTTTATAACCAATTCTAGAATAAAATTCTGGACATTCTATTTGAATTTAAACTCAATTGAGATACATGTGAACTAATGGGATACTACATCTTTAATATGGTAAACAGGGTTCCTGTATGGGGAATCAAAATGCCTGATAGTCCTAGGGTTCCACAAATATTTTTTTCTTAATATAAGAGATTACATTTTTATTTTTTATTTTAAAACAAAACTATGTAATTTTGGGCCCAGGTGATGTGCACTTTTTTTTTCATTTTTACAGCTTGTGTCCCCTTTTTTTTCTTACCTTCCTCTTTTCCTTCCTTTCCAAATTATATTTTCAGCCATTCACTGATAGTCTAAATTCTGGCTTCTGAAGTTTTATTGTCTGTGTCAGACTTGAAGCCAGGCTTGGTTCTCATTTCATCATTTCATAGATTCTGTTGAAACACCCTCCCCTTGTCCCATTTTTTCTCTATACCCATCCCCTCTTACACGCACACACACCCAAAAACCACACACACTTTCTTTCAACAAATCACCTTGTGTGTTGTAATTCATTTGTTCCAAGAAGAAAATCAAGAGATCATATTCAGTGTCTTGAATAAATTGCTATATTTTGATATTAGAACAATTTTGTGTGAGTTATTCATTCCTTCTATGCTATCAGCATTTTCTTTTTGTCTTCAATTCTTAAGACTTCCATATAAATAAGGTCTCATGTTTCAAAATTGTATAAGTTTGTGCTATATATGGAAACATTGTATGTTTTAGTCACTAAAATCCTTTAAGTACGTTACATATATACAGTAATACTTCTGAAATTTTATGAGGCACTATCAACCTCATCTTTTCAGAATTGAAGACTAGAAACGTACAGAATAGTTTTATTATTTTAAATCTGGATACCTAAATTCTACATAAGTTGTCAGATCCTATGCTTGTACTGTGTGATCAAAGCAACTGAAAAATACCAGTAGTTCTCATGTCATTCTTTTTTTTTTTCCAAGAGGAAAAATATTTATTAGAACTGCATAACTAAAATTACGGTTGAATTATTCAAAGTTCCTTCATGGAATTTACAATTTTTAATAGTGTTTATAATGATAAAAAGAAGGCTACTGTGACATTTCCTCAGAAATAACTGCCAATATAAACAGACTGACTTGTTGATGCTTTAGTCTTCAAATGCTATGTACTTGTAGTTTCCAGGTAACAGGTGCATCTGATATTTTATGAATATCCTATAAACAAAGTAAACTAAAGAAGTAAAACATTGGTATGTGGCAGGATTATGTTTCTGGGCATTTTCTATTTATTTTTGTTGGATCTAATCTGGAGTGTATAGAATTTTTTAAGCACCTTATTCAGCAAGAAGTGTTGGGGAAAAAAGGAAGAAAGGAATGCATGTTGAACCAAAAGAAAACATTATGTGGAGTTAGAGTAGTGGTGGTTTATCCCTCATTGAAATAAAGCAAAGAACAGCAAATTGTAATCAATGCATTTCAAAGGAGTAAAGTAAGGAGGGTGTTTCCAGGCCTGGATATGCCTTGAAAATTGTTTGGAGAAAAATGTTTCCATCTTTGTGTTCAATATTTCTGTTGGTCATTAAAGCACCCTGACTTATTATAGGCTGAAAAAAAGATGCAATTGTTAATTGCATCATTTTTTCAGCCTATAAATAGTCCATTAAGAGTGGATTCCTTAAAGATGTGGCATCTCTGTTTCAGGTTTGTGCAGAAGCTTGAGAAAAGTCAGGATGCTTAAATAATTATCTAAGAAATGTTGTGTTTCTATGAAATGCAAAATGTCATTATTTTCAAAGTGTGCATCACCTATATTTTCTGCCCCAAAGTTGCAATCAACACGTCAATAGAGCAACCCTAACAACCTATTCTCCATAGCTTAATTTAAATGTTTTGTGCACATTATTTAGTATAAAACAAACTAATGGGTTATACTTGAAATGCAGAGTTTAGTTGTACTGGAAATAGCAAAAAAGAGAGAACTTTCATTAAGTTCAGAGAAATGTAGAATACTCACATCTGTTGTTTTTTTTAAGGGAGAAAACTATAGAGGGCACTTTAAAGTCTTGGAGCAAGAATTGTATTATACAAATTTACAAAGTCCCAATAAGAGTTGAAATGTTGAAAACCCAAACTTTGATGTTTTGCCTCATTTTCCAACTCCTAGCGTAGATGGAAAATCCACAGTGGAAAAACTTGAATTTCTTCTATTGACAGGAAAATAGCTGAATGCAGTTACAATGTTATTTGGAATTGGAAATGTGACTTTTAGTCATCAAAGTTAATGTTGCATTATTTTTCTTTCCCTTCTCTGAACCTCTTTAATGCACCAACAAATTGAGACTTCAGCAATGTCTCCCAAACCTTCTCCTTCATTATCCAAAATTGCTGATCAGGAAGTCTTTATTTAAATGTTCTTGTTGTGATTGGGTAATGGGTTACCAAAGAAAAACCACTTTTGCCCGATGTTGGGTAATTTACACAGATATGAGAGGCACCAGGCTTTCAGTTTGTGTGAAAGTCTGGACTTATTTTATTTTTGTGAAAATGTGGCCTGAAAGTATTCCTTAATTAAAAAGAAACAAACTATCACAAACAAGCATAGATGTGATGGTGTCATTTCAGCTAACATTTTAATAAGTTGAATTCTACACATTTTCTCCATCTTTTTGATTGCACCCACTGATGACTATTGAATTGGTTCCATCTTTTATGGTAGAAATGGGATATGATTATATCATGTAGCTTTTTAATAATGATTTTTCAAATACTAACAAAGGTCAGTGAGACACTTTCAATTCTTGACCCCAGAGTTTATCATCTAAGATAAGAATTATAATTCTGTCTTAATTACATGAATGTGGCACTCCCAAGTTATTTTAAATCCAGATAGAATAGAACAGATAGAAATTTGCTTTGGTTTAATAAGCAAATATTGCAATATAACTTCAATTGATTTTCTGGGGTGGGAGAAAGATCTTGAATACAATATCCATATCAACAGCCTGATACTTGTTTTGTTCATAACACAGAAGCCCTTGATAAATCTGAAAATTCCAACTCAACCCAATTCTAATGAAATCCTGGATGTTTAACTATACAGATGTGTTTTATATATCTAGGCCTGTGATGTGTATTGTGTGTCCACTGCTGCTTCCTAATTCTCCAAAAATCTGCCTTGATAAATTTCAGACTAGCTTTCAAATATTTTTTATACTTGTTTTGCTTAGAAGTTCCAGGTCTTTGACCAGATTTGCCAGCCTGATAGAAACTTCCTTAAGATTTGGATTTTTCCAAGGTTGTTCCAAGAGGGATGGGCTGCTGGTGGTTCGCAGGGGTGCGGGAGAGCCCTTTGCTAAGATTCTGTACAGTTCGGAGAATCCCCAAATCCCACTCCCCAAAACCCACCCCACCCCTCCTAACCCTAGTCTGTTTTGGATGCAGGTAAGTGCAGGGTGCACGCGGAGGCTCGGGGAGGGCAAAAAATGGGCCTCCCAGAAGTTCGGAGAGGCCAGAAATGGGCCCGTTTCTGGCTTCCAGAGAGCCTCTGGAGCCCAGAGATGCAGTTTTCACCCTCCCGCAAGCTCATGGAAAGCCTCCAGAGCCCGGGAAGGGCAAAAACATCCCCCCCTGCCATGGTGCAGTAGGTCAACTAGGCATGGCCACACCTACCCAACAACCAAGCAGAGAACCTGTTGCTAAAATTTTTGAAACCCACCCCTGACCATAAGGTCAGGAAAGGCTGCTGTATTAAACTTTACAGCTTAAATAGCGGTAACTCATAAATAATTTCTAAAATTCTGCTGTTGCTTTGTTTATTTAAAATCGTAATATTACATGCATGGTCACAGAGTACTGGGTCAGTTTTAACATAACAAAATTGGAATCAAAAGGTAACAACTTTAACTGTTTCATCAATCCCAGGTATTATGCTCATGTCAAGTCTAGAAAACACTTGATAACTGGTTTTCATTGTATGCGCCATCTTGGCACCTTTTGGTTTCTCTGGTTATTTAAATGTTAGATATTTCATTTTTCAGTTGGTTGCCAAATAATGGACCAAACAGTTCCTTCTCAAGTTTTCTTTCACCTACCCCCACCATCTACCAGTCAGACTCCTACCTCCATTTCTTCTAATCATGCCAGATTCTTAAAGACTACTCAGACAAATGCCAAAAAAACCCTTATTGGCAAGGTTTTTCAGAAGTGATTTGTCATTGCCTCCTTTCGAGGGCTGAGGGAAAGTAACTGCCCCAAGGTCACCCAGCTGGCATTGAACCTAAGGCAAGACCAGAACTCATGGCCTGCTAGTTCCTAGGTTGATGCCTTAACCACTACCCCAGACTGGCTGGCTCCTCTCGCCATAACTGTATTCTTAATAGATCTCTGCAATGAGAACAAAAACCAGTTGGATACTGTTCTGGGGAGATGAAACAAAATAGATTCCTAGTGCTTTGGACATACAGACCAAGGATCTTCAAACTTGGCAAGTTTAAGACTTCTGGACTTCAACTCCCAGAAATCCTGAGCTAACATGACTGGAGGAGGAATTCTGGGAGTTGAAGTCCACAAGTCTTAAAGCTGTCAAGTTTGAAGACCCCTGATATAGAGGGATATAAATGTTAATTACAAATATTCCAAAGGTGTATAATTAGCAATATATTTGATACATGAAGGAGAATATAGCCAATATATTACATTTAGGTCTCCTCAGGCAAGACTGCCTTTTAATTGTTATATTCCTGGTATATCAGATCAATTTAACTACGAAAGTCATAAGTGGCATTTTGAGCTTAAATGACACCTGTAATTGTTATGGTACATTGCTCTGTTTGTGTATAACAATCCTATTTCTTTCTGCAAAAGAAAGATGAATTGTTTGTTCTATAATATGTCATAACAAAAAGTGCGATTTTAAACTAGCTTATAGGTTTTCTGAGCTTTATAAATCATGTATTACAACAACAGCCACTGAGGCCCATCATAACAATGAAAAGGATTTTATACTATCTATATAGCTAATACACCAATATATAAGGCTAATTCAGATTGACAGAAGGTGTAGACAAATGCTAATTAGACAATCCTTTATTAAAAAATAGTGTTTTTTGTAAAGAAATAATAATAAAGGACAAAAACTAAATTGTTCGTTTACAAACTTCTTAAGCTATAATTTACTTTAACTTATTTGTTGAACAAAATCTACAGTTTGTTTCATGTAGCAGCCCAAAGGAAATTATGGCTAACAGTGATCCATTAATCTTTAAGGCATATGCTAAATCTAGATATTGGAGATTGCTAATTTGGATATCACTAGTTGTCTTTCATGAATCTGCATAATTTGTATCACTGCCTCTTGCATTAGTGGTGCATAGCTTTTTTATGCATTACTTTTAACAGAAATCATTCCATCACAGTAAGACAGTAATATGTATCTAGAAAGACACAGGAATGATTAATACAATACAAAGCAATCCACCCCCACTCCAAAAGTTAACTTTCACAACTGTGTAATTGGTCAGTAGAGAAAGAGAATGCAGAACTAAATCTTAACTAGCATGTGTTTTGGATATAGCTAGAATGAAGTAGTGAACATCATCAGAGCAGTGGTGGGATTCAAACATTTTTACTACCGTTTCTGTGTGTGTGTGTGTGGCTTGGTGGGCATGGCAGGGGAAGGATACTATAAAATCTCCAATCAGAGGTGGTATTTGCCGGTTCTCTGAACTACTCAAAATTTCCGCTACCGGTTCTCCAGAACTGGTCAAAACCTGCTGAATACCACCTCTGCATCAGAGGAGTGATGGGGAACTTCTAGCACAGGGGTGGGGAACATGGCCTCTTTATGACTTGTGGACTTCAACTCCCAGAGTTCCTGAGCATGGCTGAATGGCTGGCAGAAATTCTGGGAGTTGAAGTCCACAAGTCATAAACAGGTCCATTGTTCCTCACCCCTCTTCTAGCACAATCACATCTCTACTTGTTAAGGAGAAGAATTTTAGAAAAAAGCAGCTATGACTACGATTGTGGGATGATTTCAACTGAGAAAAAGTAAACAAACAAGAAATGGCAGCAATAATAGTAAGCATGTAATGCTTTGTAAATTACTTACTAGGTTACAGTGGAATGTTTTTAGTTTTCAATTTTAAGCTAAATCATTGGAATTACAAGATTCCTAATATCTTTTATTAAGTGAAATTGTCTTGCTGGTAATGCAAATTGCAGAAGACATAAAAGTACATTAAAGAATTTACTGGTATTTCATTCTGACATGCTCAGAATTTATTGGTATTATATTTGCCTCAACAACTATATATTTCTTGTTTTGTTTTTTAAATGATTAGAGAGTCCCATTTAAAAAATGATGTGTCACCTTGTGTAAATATTAAGTGGAACATTTCTTCAAGGTCTGGATCATATATCCATTCATTCCTCAGTGCTGATCTAGTAATTGAATAAATAAGCTAACAGTATTTAAAGCAGACCAAATCTTGCCAGTGAATGTGTGAGTGAATCCTGTTTACCAGCCTTGGTAGACAGGGGAATTTTTCATTAATCCTTCATTGGTGCCCAGATTTCCTTCAGACAATATGCTTAAAGTTTCATCTGTCTGATGGATGGGCACTGTTGATGTTTTCTTTGAATCATGGAAATTCACTGAGTTTCCGCTTGGCAAAGCATAGCCATTTCCAGCAACAGTTGAGGTAGACAGAGAATCCCATGGAATTGGGCTTTTTTGCCACTGCAAGTCCAGATTCCAACCAGTCCAGCCATAAAAAGCCAATGTGAAAAGAAAGCCTTGCATGGGGTTCAGCACTCCCTAGGAAGGAAAGGACAGAGGAAGTTATTTGAGGGCCAAAGTGCAGATTATTATACAATGGAACCTCAGGTCACGGACCAAATCAGGTTCCAACCAAAAAATCCACCCAATTTTTGAATCGGGTCACGATTCAAAATTCGGGTGGCAAACAAACCCGGCCGTGGCAGATTCCCTTTCCGCACTGATTTCCCCTTCTGCGCATGCACAGTCCACACAATTTTTTGTCCACACATGTGCAGTCGGTTGTGCTTCTGATCACAGCCAAATTGGCTTGCGACCGTAGTTCTATAACGGATTACGGTCGCGACCCGAGGTTCCACTGTATTTTTTAGTGAGGACTTAAAACAGTAAAGTAGCCCAGCTTTCTGTGCTACTGTATCTCCTATTTCAGGCTAAAGAATCAGACCTCAAATCACAAGTCATTCTCTTTTTTAAAAACCAGACAACAAAATGGAGAAATAAAATATATTTTAAGTAATGCTGGCTTCCTTATGTTCCTGCTATTTACATAGTATAGATATATATCCTTCAGGTATCCATATTGTTTTCTGTGGTGACTTAAATATTTTGGACAAATTGATCTGGTGTGGAAGTATCTTCTGCTTTAGATCTCATTGATGCCATCATAAGAAGTATCTCTCCAGATTCACTTAATAACTGTGTTATTAATTTAACAACTGCAGTGATTCTCTTAACAATTGTGGCAAGGAAGACTAAATGGAGCAAAACTCACTTAACAACAGAATTTTTGGGATTGTGGTGGTAAGTCACAGACTACCTGTAATATCAATTTAATTGTTCTCTCTTTAGGATCTTTTTAACATTGAAAAATAAATAACATTTTTTATATTTACGCCCTTGTCATTCAATCCTAATCAGCAAAGGTTTATTAAAAGTTACTAAAAATAGCTTGTATTTTTTTAACCTTAATCAAATAAATCAATGTCATATTTCCTTACTTTTAACACAGTTACTTAAAATTTTCTCTAAAAATACAACAAAAAATCTTTTCCCATATTTTTTATCTATAAACAAATCTGTAATGACTCATCATTTGGATCTAATCAAGAAAAATACATTAAGAGCTACCAGAAACTATTATAAATCTTGAATTTTAATCCCTCCAAGTAAATAGCTTTTATTTTCTCTGTTTCTCTCAGAAACTCTCACAAATTTAACACATACCAGAAACACCATCTATATTTTAGTCTTAATAAGATAAAACTTTGTATTTTTCCCCTTTCCGTCTAACACCATTGTTTATTACGTTCTCTGAAAATGCAACCAAAAAGTTTTCTTCCCATAGCTTATCTATTTTATAGCCTTGTCATTTAGTTCTAGTTGAGAAAACTGATTAAGAACTACTAGAAAAAACATTACATATATTTTAAACTTGATCAAATAAGCCAATTTTATATTTCATTTTTTTATAAATCTCTGTATTTGTTCCCTTTAAATAGTATCCAAAATGCTGATATATTTTCATTTTATCTTTCTTTTCTCCAGCAATCTTTCATGAGTGTAACACATTTCTTTTTAAGACAAAGATAAAAAAAATTATCCACGTCATTCTTCTGATTTATTATTTCCATCCATTTCAGTTATTAAGAAATCAACCAGTTTCATTGGTAAATCCAATGTAATGTTTTTTTCTGTATCATTTTTATAGCCTGACATTTTAAAATCCAAATTAAAAACAGCTTTATACTCAGCTGTATCCTCTTCGATCTCCTCTTTTAAACTCATTTTTACGGTAGCAGACATTCTTATTAGAATTTTCTTTGGGCATTGTTCTCAAATATCCTTTAATTCTTCCAAAGTTAAAATAACTTTCTCCACTCTTTATTAGTGGGTCTCGTCTCCTTTAATTATAATTATATTTCTTTTGGGTTGCTTCTAAGGCTCAGCAACCTCATATATTTTAAATGATTTTAAACAACTCACAAGTAGGATTCTTATTATTAATTTCAAAAACTTATTTCCAATCCATTCCTTAGTCCATTTATAATTTTCCAAAATCATACTATAAATAACCAAACCACTTGCTGATTATTCCAGAATAACTTTTTAAACTTCTTTTGCTGATAGTTGAGGGAGAATTATCTAATTTGTTATTCTAAAGGTTCTTAATATCTAACAAGCAATTAGCAAGCAATTGTAGGAGAGGAAAGATAATGCTAGCAGGAGGCAGAGGACAAGAATAGACTTTTGGTGTATAGTTGCTACAATATAGGAGAAAAAAAGAGGAAAAACTGGCAAAGAAGTTACTAGAAATGAAGTTTGCTATGACTCAACTGATATAAATACTATTGTGGTGCTTAAAATTTTGTGAACCTTTTTGAAAATAACCTGAAATATTACTATCACAGATTATTAAATAAGTTACTGTTAATCAAACCACAGTTGTATATAAAGTGTGAATCCAGTAAATTTGCTTAAAATTTCTGTATGTACAGGAGGAGGCCTTAAATATGCTGGCAGTTTCCCTGTGAGCAACATGTTAGAAAAGCCCATACCATTATAATCCATGTGATCAGGGCAGCATTTCTGATATTTTTCAAGGAGCTTCCACTGATATCTGGTTGCATTTCCAGGTAGAACAGAAGACTCTCATTTATGATATTTGATGACCAGCTTTTATGGATGTAAAAGTTATAGATAAAAACAAGACAGAAAGCTTTATAATTATTTGTTATTTTCAAAGCAAAATTAAAACAATTTTCTATCAAGGTTACTTGTTTTCCTTTGAGGGATAATAAATATTAGTATGAATACACACATTATTATTTTGTTAAAATTCCTTCAAAGTGACAGAAGTACTGGAAAATTATTAAATAATGTGTTTTAGTTAGAGCACTATTATAACTCTACAGTTATAAAATGAATTGATTTTTTTTACTTCTTAACATTATATCAAGCTGTACTGTTACATAACAATAGAAATAGTAAGTGCACTGAGACAGTATTTCATCTGATAGATTATATTTGCTTAGTACTTACAATTTATGAAGTGGGAAAAGTCTATTATACACTCTATGTGGGGTTAATTTAGCCCATAGTCTAGTCATTAAAACCTTTCAACTAGGATAGTTTTATGTCATTTATCTACTCAAAAGGTGAACCAGAATGATTAAAACAAGAGAAAAAGAGTAAGCAAGAGATCTCCATATAATCATAATTATCCCTAATTACCACCAATATATCTTATGGAAAGTTCAATAGTGAGATCTATCAGAGAGAATATGAAACACTTTATTCCAATACTGGTGTCATCAGAATACATGGCTTCCTATACCAGAAAATGCAGCTTTGTTCCAAAACACAAACTTTGAACAACACTGGGTAAGAAATTATATAAAAAGAGATGATGACAGGAACATCGATGGGGGTTGATAAAAGTCAAGGCAGTGGGCACAATTATGTGATTGCAAATTCCACTTTTTTACTTGTATGTGACATTCATAAACACATTAAAAAGGAGAGGAGTTTTGCCCACCCAATCTTGACATTTTTTTGACACCCCCCCTTCCCTAAACATCTCTAAAACATGTTTAATATAAAAACACTGCTAAATATATCAGACAATTTATTATCAAACATGGTGTTTGAATATACAGAACAATATTTTTATTTATTTATATCCAGCCTTTATTATTTTTATAAATAATTCAAGGCAGTCAATATATTCAACACACCTTTCGACTCCCATTTTCTCCACAACAAACCCTGTGAGGTAGATTGAACTGAGAGAGATGACTGGCCCAAGGTCACTCAACTGGCTTTCATACCTATGGCAGGATTAGAATTTACAATCTCCCATTTTCTAGCCTAGTACCTTAACCATCAAACTGGCTCTCAAATTTCTATGTCTATATTTGCATATCCATATCTGCATACACACATATATTGTGTGTGTGTGTGTATGTATATATATATATATATATATAGTGTGTGTGTGTGTGTGTTGCATATGTGTGTATATACATAAAAGTATAGGACCAAGAAATTTTACTTTGTCTTATTAGTGCTGAGACTGGGTTACTGTATCCCAGTTATGATTTTCAGTCTTACTGACATGTTAACGGCCAGTACATTCAAAGAACAAGAAAGGAAGGAGTGGATAGAAATGTTCCTCATCTACTGCAAAATCTGCTGTAGGTTCTTTAAAATCAATGACCAAATAATTTTAAAGCTTCAATTACTTAATAGTAGAACCCAAAAAAGTGCCATCCTGACTATTTTTCACTTCTATACTGAAGGGAAGAAAGCTGAGAAATGGAATGACTTGAATATTTATGTGATTTGGGGTTAGATTGTCATGGAGAAAATATATCTATGTGGTTGCTAAAAATCAAAACCTAGTTGATGGCACATAATCAATTTATTTGATGAAATAGCTATAAAGCTCGATTCAGTCTTTCAAATTTGGGGGATTTTTAAAAAACTTAAAGTTGCACCTTATATATATATTATAGCTATAGATTTTATAGTGTTATTTACAAAATTAAAATTCTGAGAAATCTGAGGGTTGCCCAATATGATACGCATTTTATATCATACATTAGTTTTTCCCAACATCTTTTTTTTTTGTAAAAAAATTATTTGGGTTTTCACAAAACATAATACAAGTAAAATTTCTTTTTTGAGAATAGCATGGTCCTGGGTTATCACTTCTCCATACAGACACAAACTCAATTTCATATTCGTCTTTGAGTTCTATTCCATATCTTATTACTATTTTAACATTTTCTCAATAATTTTTCCCTTCCTTTAGTTTTCTGAACCTTGCTTTTAATTATCTCATTCCTTTCTAAATTCAGTTATATATATATATATCTTTTTCTAAGTTTCAATACCTTTCTAGTCATCATATTTATACTTTTGTCTGTCCTGTTTCAATTTCATATTTCCTTTTCTCATTAAACAAAATTTTCCCCTGTAGTCACTAATTGGAGTACGATACCTTTACCTCTTCCTTCTTGTGTATCTTCTTTGTTTTTTAAGTTCCATTTTCAATTCTTCCAAGAGTGATAGCATTTTAAAAACTTTTAAACAACCACACGATTAATTTTAGTCCTTTAGATCCAATAACCAAAAATCCAAAAATCACCAAATAACCTAAATAATCCAATGCTGTTTCTTCTTGCTTCTTTTTTTCCCACTTTCTCTTCCTGGGGTTCTATTATCATGTTACAAAGTTTCAGTTAAAATGTATCTTTTAGGAATCTTGTTAAAGTTTCACTGTTAATTCCTTTCACTTCCAGGTGGTCTCCTCCATTTTTCCAGATCCCACCCTTTTGTTTTTTTACTTTTCTCTCCTCTCCTTCTTTTAAAAGTTTTTGAGAGTCCAGAAATCTTTATCATCCTTTTGACATTTTATTTTCAGCTTAAATGCCTGTTAATGTCAAAGTGGATTTTAGCTGGTTTCTTGCTTAAATCTCTTAGTTGTCAATATGGGGAAGGAAAGAAAAAAAACCCAAATCCTTTCCCTTCCCTCTCTCATTCGCCGCTTCAAAGTCTTCTTTGGAAACAATGATTCTTTATCATTCAAATACCAGGGTACCTTGTATTGTTGCTTTTTCAGTTCGACCCGGTCAGCCAAAACTTTCTCTTATCTTCCTCCTGCATATTCTTTTCCGGTCAAGTTCTTCTTTGAGGTGGCCATTTCTGACCACCACTACAACCGGCTTCGGGAAAGGGAGTAATGGCCAGCTGGGGAGAAGAGATGTGGTTCTCCTCGAACCTGCTCCCCCCCTCTTCACCACCTCTACGGGGTAGCTTAGCCCCGAAACCAGCCAGCTCGGGGCGCTCCAGCGGCAAGCACAGATCAAAACCGCACACGATCGCGGATTTCGGTCTGTCACCGAAGGGGCTCAAACCAGAACCCCCTGTTTTTTCCAACATCTTGAGTAATTAATTCATATTTACCTATATTCTTCTAATTTGATTTTTAAACTAATCTTCTATCAGCTTTTCCACAAGACCTCCTTTTCATTACTGTAGAGTTTTGACTTTCCCTATGTCTTTTAAGCATATCACCCTTGCTTTTACTGTCTGGCATAATTTGATTCCTAGATTGATTATTTCTGGATGATGAATTCTGACATTAACACTGATTTATTCATCAGCTTCATTATTATCTAATTTATATCAACTACATCTATCTAATAGTCCTCGTCCTGCAAAGTCCTCGTCCTGCATATGAAATCATGATGAATAAATTATGATTGAATCATGAAAAAAAATTACAAAAACAACCTAAACCTGACAGTGGGTCAATCAATGATAGGTTACATAAATACTCCAGAAATTCCTGTGCTTTCAAATATATTATTGCTTTATGTTCCAGGTCATCTTCTCCTATTATTTTTAAATCCCTCAATGCCAAAATTTGTTGGCAATAACTTTTGGTTTTTATGTGTAGGATAAACAGTCTCAAAGTAAATATTTCATAGAGTTCCTTAGTATCCAGAATGATCTTTCCAGTTATATTTGGTAATGTTTTTCTTTATGGAAATTTTATTCCAAGAATATAAAATAAAATCTGCTTTGGATGATATATAAATAATACATTAATATATAGCAATAGCACATAGACTTATATACCGCTTCATAGTGATTTACAGACTTCTCTAAGTGGTTTACAGAGTCAGTATATTACAGCCAATGGTCTGGCTCCTCATTTTACCGACCTTAGAAGGATGGAAGGCTGAATCAACCATGAGCCGTGAGGATCGAACACCTGGCAGGAAGTTGAATTACCCTGCAATACTTCATTCTAACCACTGCGCCACCATATGTGAGAGATAAATACTGTTGCCAAAGGCAACATTTAAAAAAAGTTTTGTGTTATCAGGAAGAGACAAAGGAATCTTACACTAAAATTATAGTGGAGCACTTACATATCAAGAAAATACATATAGTTCAGCCAAAAAAACCAACATTTCCCTGTCTTTGAAAAGTTTTCTTTAATTTTTTTTAATCTTACCAAACAATAATGATCAGCATAATTTTGAAAAAGCGATTTTTAATCTCTGTCCCCAGCCGCCTTTCATTCTCTGTGTAGATTCCTTGTCTTCCCTTCAATAAAGATGCAACTGAGAAGCAGAAATGAAGTATGTTCAATATATCATTGAATAAAGAAGCCGATCCTGCCTATCTAGGGCAAGCCTGCCACATTTTGAATGCAGAAGGCAATATGCATGGATCTGCTCCCGCCCCCACTTTCCTAGTAAGTAGAATTGCTCTGTTAATCTTCCTTTTTTCTTATGAAAAGTCCAATTGCCATTTGGAATCTTACCGGCAGACACAGTTCTACTGAAAAGAATTGGGTTGACCATCAAAACAAGCGCCAGTGGAACGTACGTGGTGACATAATGAGGAATTGCATGCTCCAATCCATTTTCACAACTGTACAATAGGGAGAAAGGACAGATTATAATTCCGATCTATTTGTTCCCAAATTGAAAAAGCTTCCTGCTTAATCGAAGAAGATTTCTTGTGCTTTGCTTACAATGCAACTAGGAATACATTGAATAGGCATTTTCAGTGTGGTAGCATCGGCTGCTAGCTGGCTATATATTTGTGTGAACAAATACATAGTGTTTAACTGATAGTGATGGTACAGTAACTATTTTTCAAACAAAGAATGACTATATGGAGAAATCTTATGAAGGTGGAAGCTTTCAGGAGGCTACTTAATTGATTCAATTTATAGAAAAATAAGAAAAGGGATTGAAATGTATTTGAAAAACGGCCTAATGCAAGAAATCAATACCAACCTGATCGACACCAAAAAGGCTAAGTATGAACCTATTCTAATGCTCTATGTGGAAAAGAAAGAAATGATTCCATAACTTACATTTGGAGAAGTAAAAGCATTTAAGTCATTCAGATAAAATATCTTTAAATGTGATCAGAGGCAGAATAAAATATAAAAGCAGAAGTTGAAGGTTGCAACAATTTTGCACACATTGTGCTAAAGAGGTGAGCAAGATAACATCCCAAACTTGTGAGATCACTCATTCTCTCTTATACCCTTCCCTCTATTTCACCCCCCTCTTTTCTCTCATGTCCTCCTTGCTCATTACACAGCAATTAGACGTAGGGTCAGTTGCAATTCCATAATGAAATGTGTCAGCCTTCAAGATTTTCTCCCTTTGCTTTGCATCTTTCGGCTGTCATAAGTAACGGGGGGAAGGAGGGGGGATTGGTTATGGGAAGTGAGCTGGAGGTGTTACAAAACGGAACTGTATAAGCTGGTGGGGGGGTAGATTCTTGTTTGGGCTTCTATCCTATGCTATGCGCAGCTGCAACTCTTTATCAAAATATGTCAAGGTCAACGGACAGAGACCTCATCACCACTTGGAGATGCCCACATGATGGTATACACAACTTTTAATTGGATGAGCCAATTGAACTATTGGGGGTGGGAACGTTGCCATTACTTTGCATATGTGATTTACGTGCCCATTTTCTCAGATTCAGAATTCTTTTGTTGCTACCACTTGATTTCCAGTGAAAGATATCTTTTCTCTGATTAATTGAAGTCTAAGTATTTCTTTCTTGGATTTTGAATGGAGCAGAAATACAGCAGAAATACAGAAATATTTCTTACAGAAATACAGCAGGCCAATTTAAGAATTTGAGAAAACTGGGAACAAAAAAAAATCAGCAAACAAAAAGGATGTAATTTCTTCCATGTACAAATTTCACATCTCACTGCTTTAACAATTCCCTATCTCTCACAGGCCTCCTAATATTAGAGTTCCTTTGTGAGATTAAAATTATCTGGAAAAATGGATGTTTGCAGTTTAACAAAAGCTAGTAGTGGGAGGAAGATCCAAATATGTTATGCCTTTAGTTGCCCCTAAAATAACTCCTGTATAGCATTGTGACAAAAGCTTGCCCTGCAGGATTTTTCTTATAACAGTCATTAGACTCTAACACTTACTCAAGAAAATATTAAATCAGGTCTTTTAATTATTTTTGACAAGTATAATTAAAATTATTCTTAATTTTTCTCCACCATGCAAATTCCCCTGCTGTTTACAGACACTAACAAATCCCTAACTTTGGAAAAGTATCTCCTCAAGACTGAGCAACATAACAAAAGTTGGGTTCCATTGTATACCATGGCAGTGAAGCTGGCTTTCACATAATTAGATTCCCCTCCTTTTAATAAATATGGACCTAACCAATATCCTTCGGTGTCCTTTAATTTAAACAAATGATTGAAATGATTTAAAATTCAGGCAATGTTAGACTTACCTAGAAACTGAAGGATAGTAGAGCATAGCAACTCCCTCCACACACAGCAAAATTGCCAAGCCCCATGTCATCATATGGTACAACACAATAGTGCTAGAATGATATTGTACAGAAAAATAAGATGTGAATATTGCTCCTTGTCAACTTCACAAAATACATGAGTCGTTTCATATTTCAAGGCAAGTTGAACTGGTGGCGAAAAAAGAATACAAAAATAAGCCTTTGAAAAGAGTTTCAGTTTGCATCTCTCAAAGCAATAAAACAATAGAAAGTATCAATGTGAAAATACACATTCTGCAGCAAATCTAAACAGAATAAAAGCCAATTGAATGTTGATAGCAGATATTAAGTAGCAAGGAAATACATTTCTGTTTCTTCCACTCAATTGTGTTCAATTCTTACACATTGCCTGGAGAAGTCCTTGTATTTTACTTGACAAGTTTTTCAGAAACAGGTGACTTTGCCTCCTTCCTGGTCTGAGAGAAAGTCACTGATCCAAGGTCATAGGCTCTGTGCCTAAGACAGGACTTGAACTCACAGTCGCCTTGTTTCTAGCTTGATTCCTTAACCACTGTGCCAAATTGGCTCTCATATTAAATATTAAGCAAACCATTATCCATATTTCATTCATGAAGATAAAACTAAATGTGCACCTAACCATGAAAATATGCCATCCTGAAAATATCCCATGTTTAAAATGTAATGTTCATCTGTGATACCTTACTCCTGCTGATCTTCTAACAACCAAGTATGAATCCACAGCATAGCAAAACAGCCACCAAAAGACAGCACTGTACAAAAGTTGAATCCACATCTGAGAAACAAACAGAAAATCTTAGGTACTTAGAACAGGATTATTGAAATATTGTTACTTGTAAGTCTGAAATGCTATGTCCAGCTGTGTTCAGTATACTACACAGTACACCAAAGACAATTGAGTCAAATAATTTCCACCTACCTATGAATAGCATGTTCCTTCCTAAATTCAGATATATGTAATAGGTGTGTTCTGCGCTTCAAATTCAAATAATTGGGGGGATGTTTTAGATCATGCCAGAGCATGAATTCAGATATTACCATATCTGCATCTTTTCCCAGAATTATACCACTGATCTCACCAATAGTCATGTGAATATAGGAAAACACATAGCTGCTTTAAAAAGATGCAGACATGTGCTTAGAATCTACAATTTTTAGAATCATATCCAAAATCCTGCATAATCCAAATGCAGTCTATTCAACTACAGAATCCTCTCTTTTTTTACTCCAAAAGAACAGTAAGATATTAAAAAGATATTTAAGCATGGTATACATGAGAAGTCGAACTAAAGGAAACTAAGAGTGGGTCTCATAATCTTGGTTACTCAGGACTAGTGACTGTACTTCATGATAAAATTATTAAATATATTACACTTGATTGCACATATTCCTTATGAAAGTTGGAAGGAACTTAGAATATGCAGTTTTCAATCAAACTAATTTCCATTTATCTGTACACAATTCACACATTTTGTTTAGATAATGTATCAGTTCTTAATAATATTTACAAATACAGCATTTTTGCTCATGGGGACTGAATTTTCACTACATATATTACACTGGACTGAACCTTTATTTCTATTTGACTTCCACTTTAGTTCCTTCAATTTTTTATTTTTACTTAAGTTACTTTTGTCTTATATCATTTTTAGTCACTATTACAAAGGTAATACCTGCAGAAAGTTATAATTTAATCATGCTGCATACAATATTGAAAGTCAAACTTTTTTCTCAAAGGAAAAAAAATGAAATTCAGCTTTAAAAAACCCAGTTATTGAAAGCAAATGCTGTCCTAAAATTAAATGAAGAGCAGAAGTTAAGTACATTCAAGGTGATTATTATTAAATAAATGGGCATAGAATTTCCTGCTTTAGACTATAACCTGTTTTTTTTTATACAAAAACATATTTTTGCAAAAGTCACAAAATTGTTATTACTAGCATAAATCTGGGAACTACAGTATATGGATTTAGCTCTTGCAGTTTTTGCACCTAAACCAACAAAAAAAAGTGAACAGTTCATGAGACACTGAATCACTTTACCAATATAAAATAGGAAACAAAAGCATGAGAAACGCGTCTTCTGGAATGCTTTATAATGCTTTTATGAACCTTGGTCATAGGTCAGGGTAGCTTAAGCATAGCAGGCCACATAATGCTCTGTTTGGGATCACATGACCAGCACCGAGGAAGGCTTGGAATGGAGCAATCACCAACATTCCAAGTCACTGCCCATGCCCTGCCTGGAGGAATGTAAGTTGCAACAGTACTGTGAATAATTTTCACTTTACTTTGCATTCCAGTTATTTTTTTCTCTACAACCAATTTTTTTCTCTACAGCTGCTCAGGCCCATTTTTAAGCTTGGTATTTCATTAATCTACTTATTGTGCCCCCATATCAAATATGATCTTTTCTTTTCCTGTACAAATAGGCAGACAAAATCCCCATATCTTTGAATAATTTATTTCCAATATTCCCCTGGGTGAGAAAGAATGAGAACACACCCCAAGTAATCCATCCTGACCTTTTCAAAGGAGAGAGGTATCAATGCAACCTAGCAGCAATTTCATTTACTTCATTTATACCTACCGCACTTCCTACACAGAATGTAGCAGGCCATATATTAGTTTGATTTGCTAAAGATATGTTTGCCACAAAGTCTGGGAACCCTAACCAGATGATAGATCGGAAGATTATACCTATAAGAAGAGAATAAATCTATATTAATAAGGTACAGCTCTGACCACTTTAATATTCATGTTGCTTTATACTTTCCAAAATTATTAGACATTTTTTGACTTCATTCAGTTTTCTCTATGATGAATTGGTTTTCCCTTTTATAACTTGAAGCTATTCTATTCTGAATTATTTTGAATCTCCCAAGGATTGGCCATTTTTAGAACTATTATATTCCATCGACGTTGCTAGTCATTCTAAAACCCCTTTGTGTTTAGTTCCTGCTTTCAAAGACCCTTGAAAGGGGAAAACATTTTCTAAACTATATGTTCCAAATATTTTTTGTTGCTTTTATTTCAGTGCCTTTCACTGTCCCCTTTCTCTCCTCAAGTACAAGCAGAAGCTACCAAGAAGAAAGGTAGATGATGGACAAGGATTTGGTTCTGCTGCTCTACTTTCCAAAGCTTATTTCCCATGTAACTCAGGATCTGGCCTTAAGGACTGGAAAACATTCTTTTTATCTATTTTTTCTCATCCCTCAACTTATGTGAGGTTAGACAGGATTGAGGACACCCACCGCCTTTGCTTCTGTTTTTATCTTTCAGTAAAGATCCATTTGTATTGCAATGGGAGGGCGTTTTCCTTCTCAAGGGGTGCTTTGATAAAGGTTCTGGCCTGACAGTTAAAGGCCCAGTGATCTCTCTGTCACCTTTGCTTTTGTGTATGTATTGGGGAGAGAAAATGTAGAAACTGTACATCTTTGGTATGAACCAGGATTAGAAGTACTACAGTTTTATTCTCTCTTACATACATACAGTTTCGCCTTCCGTCTTCTGGTCCACAGTTGCCTGCCTGGCCAATAAGGAAAAGATCAGCAATATGAGAATCTGCTGTCAGTTCTTTAGTCTATCCTAGCCATTTTCTGGAAAGAAGGATGGATAATCTGCATTCTCAGTGAGCTTTGTCGCAGTAAGGCTGCATACTGCAAGAACCACTGACCGGATTAATGGGGATTGTCTTCTATGGCTTCGTTGTGGGAGAAGGATTGGGAAAAATCATATGCTTGCCTGCAGACTTAAAATTTTCACAAGGGTCATGTGAATGTTTAGATCTGAAAAGATGGATTTCATTCATGAACTAAGACATGTAAGTGATTAAAAACTGAATGGTTTTAGCCAAATTCTTCAGTGGAAATGTGGCAGTGAAAATAAATAGGTCAATGAGCTCTCTCTCTCTCTCTCTCTGTCTTTCTCTCTGTCTGTCTCTCTTTCCCACCCTCCCATTCTGCTTTCATGAATACTTTTCATGAGACAAGGGGAAAAGAGAGTTTTTTAAATTGGACTTTTTAGCAAACTGTATTACAAATACCAGAAAAGCAAAAACTGTATTTAAATATGTTTGAAAAAAATATAAAGCAGTAGATTCATTTTCCTTCATATTCTATCTAAGTCACTCTTAATACATCAATCAGGTTTTCACTGGAGAGTATGGGTTAAACTGTGAAATAACTAATATTCATTACTATTTCATCTACCTAACAGCAATTTATCTTTTAAAAAACGACTTTCTGTTATAGTGCATACCAAGTCTAACTGCATGTAAATTAAGAAGCAATTCCCATTACATCCAAAGATATTTCTTTCTGTGTGCATTTAGAACAGCAAGTTTAAGGACAATTCTGGTCATTGAAGGCTTTTCTATTTGGCTTCAAATTTATCAAATGATGAGTCTTGAGTATTAAGTCTGTGGAAAGGGGATCAAGAATGCTTACCATACTAGTAGACAAACCAATTAGGCAACAGAACAGCTGGCTTTTTATATAATGCTAAAATGAACTGATAGCAACAGCAACTGCAATCCAAGTCATAAATACAAATCATAAACCATACCTTACTTTGAACATATAATGGTTTACTGCATATCAGAAAGTACAGGAATAAATTTCAACCTGACACTCTACTCTACCAGACACTGTTGCCTTTTTTTGCCTATTTTTTCTTTATCTATGTCAGAGGAGCTAATTTACTAGTACTGTTGTCTTAGGATAACATAACAGAGTTGGAAAGAACCTTGTAGGCCTTCTAATCCAACCCTCTGCATTAATATTCCCTATTAAAATGTCATATTCCAAGTTTTGTTTGGTGTACTAGTTCCCCTAACCCAACTGCCAGCAGAATAACATCATTTCTTACAGCTTTCCCAGTAATTATAACTGTAGCCAACCTGGCCTGTTCAGTCCACATGAAATGCCATGGTAAGCCTTTTCAATCCCTCTGGATGCATTAAAGTTAATGAACAGGAAAAAAAAAGAGATTCAGTCTTAAAGCATCTGAAATTTCATATTTCCTGACCTAGGAGTAAGTCCACTTAAAATCACTGGGCTTGTTACAAAGCAGAAACCAGGCTGCAATGCTAGTGAAGCTTTATTGGGTTCCTAACCATTGATGTGCATTGTCAACGTTACTTATTACTTACTGTATTCCTTTCTCCATAGCCGTCTACCTTCGTCTTATATTAAAATATCCTTAGACTCTCTCTTACTCCCTCTTTCGCCCAGCCCCTCCCGTCTCTCTGTTCTTTGGTGGGATTCTCCCCCAAACCTCCTTATTTAATTACCAAATGTATATAGCGGCCCATGTCACCAGAAGTGACCTTCTTACCCAGAGAGCCCAACATATCACAGGCGGAGATGAGGAGGAGGATGGTGGTGGAGGAGGAGGAAGCCTTGGAAATCGCCCGGGACCCCCGGCCCTTCTTCGGGAGGAGCTGCAGGGCGGTCAAGAAAATCCCGGCCGAGGCGCTGCCAAGGCAAACCCCACAAAAGATCTCTGGCTTGAAAGACACGACAAGCTTCGTGGAGACGTCCCGGTTGGGGCAACAGAAAGTTTCCAGCCGCGGAGAGGCCATGGCAAGTTTTTAGGAGACTAGAGAGTCGGGGTGGGAAGGAAGGGCAACACGCTTTCGCTCGCTCCTAGGAAGCTCTTGCAGGCTTTCTGCCTTCTTTCCTCCTGCAGCTTCGAGATGGGAGTCACGCGATGGCCGGATCATGTGGCGAAGTCGCGACTAAAGCCCCCGGACCTGCCATTCCCGGCTCCGTGTTTTTTTCTTTTCTTTTTTCTTTCTTTCCGTCAGGCGGAAATTTTCGTGGGGCAGCGAAAACGGGGGGGAGCAAGAGATCCGAAGCGCGTGTCTTCCCTTCTCTTTGCTCCGAGGCGTTGGCAGGGCTTCACTCAAAACGCGTCGCTTCTTGCAGGACCGGGTCTGAGCCTCTTGGGGCGGGGGGAGGGGAGCTTGAGAGAGAAAGCGAGGCTCTGAAGAGCCGCCGTCTGAAAAGAAGGAATCCCTTCAAAAAGATCAACCTCCGCATTTCGTAAATTAGGGACAGAGGATGACCGTTTCTCATCAATGATTCGTGGTCAGTTAAGTGTCGTTCGCTGCGGCGTCGATCCTTCTCCCTCCACGTGGTTCTGTTATAGTTGGAAGGTCTGTTTCCTGAAATCCTGACTGCCCTAAAACAGTTGTTCCAAAATTGGCTGGTAGTTTCTCCTCCAGCACTCCTGAAGAATTTTAAAAGGCTTGAGACTGAGATCACATCATCTGACCCCTGGGCCCACCAGTTACTGCTTCAAGCATCCCCCCATCAACTGCATTTTGAATGTCCACTTTGCATGATCATACCGCATCTGAGCTCAAATCCAAATGAAACCTAGTTAATGACAATGATATAAACTGGCGGCCCACAGGTCAGATGCATCAGATGCAGGCCATGTCACATGATGCAATCGAGTTTGACAGCTGTGATGTACACCTTTCTGTGTCACTGCAGCTGGCTAGTGAGGTCTACTGGGCTTTTGCAGCCTAGGCTGACCCTTCACTAACCCTGACCATTCACTAGACCAGTGTTTTTCAAACTTGGCAAATTTAAGGTCTGTGGCTTCAATTCCCAGCATTCCCCTGTCTGTATGCTGGCAAGGGAACTCTGGGAGTTGGTCCACTCATTTTAAGGTTGCCAAGCTTGAAAAACATAGCACTAGACTCAAGTTACTAAGACTGCGGAGTTTTGTCTTTTTAAAAGAATTTTGTCTTCTTTTTTAAAAAAAACAACGAAAGGTAAGAATTTATTGCAGCGTTTGGGTATTTCTTTTAATTAACTGCTCAGTCTGTTTTTTGTATTCATTTTCATCTTGAGTACATTCAATGATATGTACTGAAGCCCATTTAGTTGATAAGACTTATTTCTATGCCAATCAGTATCACAATTTTCAGCCCAAATCAATCCATTGCAGGATTAAGTCCTCTTTAGCTGACTGCAAATTGTTTCCAATTAACACCTTTGAACTGAGTCACATTATTTTCCCAGCATTTATTTGGGTGTTTTCTGGGTCTTTCAAGGTCATGTATCCAACCAAGGATTGTTGTTGCCCAACACTGCTCTGTTATTGTATAATGAGGTCAACCATTATCATTTCTGTGAGGCTACTCACTTAATTATAATATATATTTGACTATTGGTGTATTTAATTTTTTTTCTTGACACATCTTAAGCATTTGTATACTTTTCTAGTTCTGTACTGCTTTTGAATTTAATATCCAAGTTGTGAAACCTTGTATTAGCACATTATACACTAATTAAAATATTACATTCCTGAAGTAGGTTACTATGTTCTGAAATGCTCTTCAAGCAAGTTTAGTTATGACATGAATTGTCCAGGATCATCTTTTTAGTGACATAGATGTAAGCTGTCAACATTCTTCAGTTCATTATCTCTATTTTTTATTGGCAAAGGTTTTGAATAATTTTGAACATTATTTCTCTCTTCGAGTTCATTTTCAAGCCATGGATTTGGTCACACTTTCATCTTAAATAAGTAAATGGCTCACAAATTCTGTTTTACTCCTTTTACTGAATGGGATTGTATTCGTTTGCGCAAACACACTCACATATATATCCTCATAGCCACATACATACATAAATTCCTCATTTCTAAATAAGCATGCAACTAATTGCAGAATTAATCTGATGTCATGATAAATGGGGAGAGACATTTTTAAAGTTTCTGAAAGAGCAGGATTTTATTTTGGTGTATAAAATGCATGCCTTTATGTTAGGCAGCAAAACCAAATCTTTTGTATAACCACCATGCTCTTAACATTAAATTTATGTAACATAACTATCTTTAAAATTGCTCATCTATTTTACACATTTACAGCTGTAGCTTTTAAAACTATTTTGAAAGAGGAAGAGTTTGATTTCTCTGCCACTTTACATCTACATAAGAAACAGGATACTCTGAAATGGAGACAGCATGAGGGCAATATGGTTTGTGATGTAATGCCTCCTTTATAAGACTGAAATGAAGTCAAAGGATTTGAAGTGTTAACTTTGCAATTAAAAAATAATGTTTTAAAGTGAAAGGAGGCTATAACCAGAAGTGCCCTGTTCTTGATTTTCGTTAACTAGCAGCAACAGCTTTGAGATTAGATTGTTCAGAGGTTGTCTAAAGAACAAAGGTTAATTAATATAAAGTGAAGAATGATTTCTCTAATTGTTTCCCAGTGGATTCAGTGACATTTCAAAAACAAGGAAATTGTTCAACTTTATTCATTTCATTCCTGCTTCTATTTTTGAAGGACTCATTTAGAGCTCTGATATTTGCTTCTGGAAAGTTTTGATACCCTCAAGAGTAAAAAAACACGTGCATGTTTTACATGCTTCCTTTAACTATGGATTTGTTGGTTTTTTAATGATTCAAATTAATTGGACATTACTTTCTTTTAGCAGAGGGTTAGGGTTTGTCAGACATAACTGACATAATTTAAGAAGACCATCTTTCACAGTGCAACATTTATTAGCATCTAGCACAAATAGCAACAGCAAATAAAAAAATTACACAATGTGTGTTTCATAATATAAATCCCAGCCTTTCATATTTGCTCATTCCTTTGCTTCATGACTACCTCAATGAAATTCATTCTGCTATTTTGTTAATGCAGGATATAACCACCATTGGTACTTCTGATGGATTTCTCTTGTAATTCCCATGCACACAAGCTCACCACAGGATTGCCATCCTTAAGAGTGTGGAGATCCTGGTTTTTGTTCTAGGTATCACAGCAAGTACAGAAGAGCAATAATTCTCCTCCTTCAGTCAGGTCCAGTCACTTAGTGGTATCCAGCAATGTGTAGCTGCAGCAATCCCACCACAGATTGGTTCTCTGCTGAGAGTCAGAATCCATTCCAATTATTCTTAGCACTCACTGTATAGAATAGCAGTCGAAACAGATGGCAATGGGACACCTTGATTTTTTAGGAAGCGGCAATTGCAAAGCAGTCCTGGTATTACTGTATTGACAGAAATGGAGGAATGAATTACCAGATAACTCAAATGCATTTGTGATTTTGTATGGTACATGTTGCCTCAGCAAGGCTGAACAATGTCACTATGACATGACAAAGACCAAGCCAACAGATGTCATAATAGAGAGGCTGTTATCTAGTGATGGCCAGGACCGAGACTTTGTTCATATTTTTTTTATTTGGTTTGTCAATTGCTTACAAGATAATAGGTATAAGTAAAAACATAGTTATGAAGACATGGATACATATAAGAAAAATAAAAGAAACGGATTCCAGTTTGAGCTTCTTCAGCGACAGACCGAAACCTCGTCTCTGCGAGGCTTCAATCCGTGCTCACTGCTGGAGCGCCCCGAGCCGTCTGGTTTCGGGGCTAAGCCACCCCGTAGAGGTGGTGAAGAGAGCCGCATCTCTCCTCCCCAGCTGGCCATTACTCCCTTTCCCGAAGGCAGTTGCAGCGGTGGTCAGAAATGGCCACCACAAAGAAGAACTCGATCAGAAAAGAATGTGCAAGAGGAAGATAAGAAGAGAAAGTTTTGGTTGACCGGGTCAAACAGCAAAAGCAACAAATAAGGTACCCTGGAATTGAAACTCTTAAAAAACAATAACATTGTTCCCTAAGAAGATTTTTAAGCTGCAAAGGAGAGAGAAAAGGGAAAAGATTTGGTTTTCTCCTTTTCCTATACTGACAGCTAAGAGACTTAAGCAAGAAATTGGAAAAAAATCCACTTTAACATCAATAGGCATTTAATGCTGAAAATAAAAAGTCAAAGGGATAATAAAGATTTCTGGATAATTAAAAGCTTTTGAAAACAGGAAAGGAGAGAAAAAGAATAAAAGGGCAGGATCTGGAAGGGAGGAGACTGCCTGGAATTAAAAAAGAACTTACAGCAAAATCTCAACAAGACTTCCGAAAGATACATTCTAACCAAAATATCACAACAAAAACCCCAGGAAGAGAAAGTCGAAAAAGAAATAAGAAGATATAACTCGGGACTATCTGGATTACTTGATGATTTCTGGATTCTTGGTTATTGTTTTGAATGACTAAAATCAATCGGGTGGTTGTTTAAAACTGTTTAAAATGGCTCCACTTTTAGAAGAACTGAAAATGGAACTTAAAAAGTACAAAGAAGATGCACAAGAAGGGAGAGGTTCTTTTGGCTTCGTATTTCAGTTTTCAGAAATGGAGATTTGGAACTATGAGAAACAAGAAGAAATGCCTGCAGAACAAGAAGATTGCGACAAAGAAGAAGCCATCTTTAATGAACAAGTAATCTTAGATGGGGGGGGAAGGAAAGGGGGGAAAGAGAATGGAAAGTTTAAGATTGGGAAAAACAACTCCAAAAAAAAAAAAAAAAAATAGAGTGAAAAATAAGTATAAAATCAGAAAGCAACAGAAGAGGGAAATGCAGAAGAGAGAATTAGAACTAGAGAGACAAGGGGGTAAAAAGGGGAGGGAGAAGATGAGAGGGAAGAAAGAAAGGAAAAGAAGTTATAAAGGACAGAAGCAAAATATAGAGAAACAGGGCCTAGTTAGAGATAATGGGTGAAAACTTAATGGAAAAAGGGATTCTGCAAAGGTACATAAGATAGTATGGTTATATTAGAAACAGAAATAATTTTAGAAAATATGAAACAATGTATGATTAAAATGTCTGATAAAATAGCTATCGTAATTCAGTGGAATGCTTGTCAATAAATAAATGTAACAAAAGGTATATTTAATGATTTATAAAACATATGTGAAGAGAAATAAGGGAAAAATTAATTATGGAGATTATATGTGTTTTTAAGGAAGTATGATATTTAATTGAAAAGAAGTGTTAAAGATGTTAAGATTTTAATGATTAATGATAGAACTGAACTGGAATGGAATGAGGGTTTATAATTACATATATTTACAATCTTTCTTTCTTTTTAAAGAATATAGTGTGTATTATAAGAATGTACCAAGCAGAATTTGATTGGAAGTTATGTATTATGTATTATATTGAAGGTCATAAACTTAAGGTATATATTGAAGTTTAGATAAGAGTTGAATGGATGTAATTAAAAGATATAAAGGTGTCATACTCCAATTAGTAACTACAGGAGAAAATTTGTTTAATGAGAAAAGATAATATGAAATTGAAAAAGAACAGACAAAAGTATAAATATAATGATTTGAATTGAGATGAGATAATCAAAATAAAATTGAGAAAATTAAAAGAGGGGAAAAACTATATAGAAAATGTAAAATAGTATAAGATATGGAATAGAATACAAAAAGGAGCATGAAATTGAGTTTTGTGCCTGTATAAAGAAGTTCAACCCAGGACCATGCTATTTTCAAAAAAGATGTTTTACTTGTATTTTGTGTGTGAAAACCCACATAAAACTTTATTTAAAAAAGAAAGAAAAAAAAAGAAACAATAGGACAGGGACGGTAAGCACGTTGGTGCGCTTATGCACGCCCCCTACCAAGTGGCTGCAGGCAAGAGGAATGGGCATCTTTGTGCAGTGTTGACATGTATTCCGCATACATGGTAGCCCTGCCTTTTCTATTTGGAGTCTTGGCCTTTTGATGGATTCCAGATCCTAAAGCACAACACACAATGTGCATTCCTGGATGGCAATAGTTTGCAGTGTACCACCATGGAAGTTCTCCACAGAGCAGGGCAGAGATGCTGTGAGAATTTGCCCTCATTTGTAAAACAGTAAGTTTCTACCTACTGAACATTAATTGAACAAAGGGAGAGTTAATGTAACATTTTAATGCCTTTAACTCAGTCTTGGTAAATCCCTGCAGTTTCTCTGGCAGGATTTTGGAAGTGATTTGCATTTGCCATTGTTTTCTTCCTAGGGCTAAGAGAATGACTGGCCCAAGATTTCCCAGCTCCCTTTGTGGCAAGATAGGACTTCACAATCTCCTGGTTTCTAGCCAGATATTTTAATCAGTGACTTGACGCTGTAGGTGTAGTATACGGTTTTAAGAAAGATACACATTATTTTATTCCACCTTTATTACTGTTATAAATAACTCAAGGCGGTGAACACTCACAATGCTCCTTCCTCCTCCTATTCCCCACCCCCCCAACAACCAACTTTGTATAATGGGTTGGGCTGAGACAGTGTGACTGGGCTGAGCTGATGGGTTGGGTTGAGACAAAGTCACCCAGCCGGCTTTCATATCTAAGGCGGGGCTAGAACTCAATGACCCACTAGACTAGATGGTTAAGATGATACCGTGCTGGCTGGTGAATTCTGGTAGCTGAAGTCCACACGTCTTAAAAGTTGCTAAGCTTGCAGATCCCCTGCACTACACTAAGGAATTTCCAATTCTGTTCAGGGCTTTTGCACAGCCGCTCGGGAAATTGTCGCCTTTAGTCCCCGCTAAGCTCGGATTTCGACTAGGCAGTCTGCAGCAGCGCTTTGAGTGGAAGGCGAAGCTACTCTCCGCTGTTCTTTCCCTCAGCCGCCGCTAGGGGGCCCCTGACGATAAAAATGCCGCCTCCCAGGCGCTTCGCAGGTAGCTCGCGCCTCTCTTACCCACCGCAAGGAAAATGCCGGAACTTTTTCGTGCTGTGAGATCCTGCAGGCGGCGGCGGCGGCGGCGGCGTTTCCTGCCTTCCTCTGGGCCGCTGAAACGCCCACGCCGCGGGGCCTCTTGGAAGGCCGCTGGGCGAACTTTTCGTCGCCCTCCGACACAAAAGCCTCCTTGAGCCAGCCAGAGAAGGCGCCTGTTGTGCGTGTCCTCCTCGGCAAAGCGGAGGGAGAGGTGGGGCGGGGGGGAAGGGCCCCTGTGAAACCCTGCGGCCAAGGAGCCGGAAGGAACCGGCGCTGCCTGCTTTTTCAGAAAACCTGGAAGGGGAAAGAGGGAGGGTTGCTTTTATTTATATATTTATTTATTTATTTTTTCCTTTCGTTGCCGTGGCTCAAGCCTCTCGTTTCCTCGGCGCCTTGGGACCGTCACGTTTACTGTTTTTGCAGTTCTTTTCCTCGTATAAAAACCCCTCTGGCTCCAACGGGGCCGCTTCCAAGAACACCGCGCTCAACGGAGAAGTTTTCTGAAAGGTTGGCCACCATCCCCAGTGGAAAGGCGTTATATTCCCGTTGTGAGGGCGACGCCGCTCGCGATTTTCCCCTAAACGTTGGGAGAAAACTTTTCGCTGCTCCTTTGGAGAGTCGGACGGTTCTCCAGGTCGAGATTTCCTTTTTTTTTTTTTTTTGAACATCCCCCTCCCCGCACCCTCAATGTTTCAAACCACCCCTTTTCCTGCTGGGAAGAGCCTCCCCACTCCTTCCCACCCGAAACGGAAGCTCGTATCACCTTCTGGAGAAAGCGGTAAATGCCCTCAGTGACTTGCTTGGTTTCTCTTCGGGCTCCGCTCTCCGGCATTTCCCCGAGGGAAAACAGCCGCGGTTTGTTTCCGTGAACATATTAACAGGCGCGCGCAAAAGCAACTAAGCCAACAGCCATGAAAAAGCGCGAATAAATACTTTATGCTTGGAGGGAATTGCACCTCGTCCAGCCGAGCGAGTCTAATTTCCTGAGGTCGTTTGCTTGCTCGCTCGCTTTTTCCCCTTCGGCTGATTTGGGCTTCTCTTTCAAAGAAAGAAAGAAAGAAAAAAAGAGGGAGCCTGAACTCTGGAGGAGGAGGAGGAGGAGCCAGGGTGTGGAAGGGGTTTACAATCCCCCTCCCTTCCCATCTGGGAGCAGCCTGAAACACTGCTGGGAGGTATGTGGTTCCTTGGTCAGCGGCGCGTGGGATCAAACTAGGAAGAAACTGGAGGTGGGTTGGGGGGGCAGTTTCGAGAGAATATGGACTTAAGAGGCGGACAGGAAAGAGGTCCTGACAAAGATCCAAGGCTGAATCCGGCAGTATTTATGGATCAGGGACACCCCCACCAGCTGGCGACGGGAGAGCAGAGAGGAGCTGATCCGTACAAGCTGGTGGAAGTACAATTGAGTGGCGGAGCTCCTTGGGGATTTACGTTAAAAGGAGGCAGAGAACATGGAGAACCTCTGATCATCACTAAGGTAAGGGGCGAGAGCTGCACGAACCGATGTGCACTGCTGCGTACCTTGTCGAAGCGGAAGAGGTGCCCCTGGACGAGGCGTGTTTCCTAGAGTTTTTGTTGTTACTGTTGTTTTTGTTGTGATCCGCCCGGAGAATAGGATTATGCTACCAATTGACTCTGAGGGAACAATTGAGTATACAAAGGGTTCCGGGTGGTGGTGGGGGGGAAGGGATGAGAAATGAAGTGGCGATGGCTGCGGTTTACCTCAACAGGACAACTTGCAGGTTCTTGCCACTGGCTGAATGTCTTTAGTACTAGCGATCGCCTGTAAGGAAGGGATTGCTAGCAAGCCCTTTTAATGTGGGACTTAAAACTGCTTGGTCACTGCTTCGTGTTGGTGTTTTGGGGATTTTTTTTTTTTTTTAAAGGCATGGACAGTGCCATCAAGAAGCAGACGTTTTAGTGGCAAGCGTTGGCTGTGCCTTAATGCAGTGTTGTATTTGGAGATGTTTTTGTTAGTTAATATACACAAGTCCCAGTGATTAAAAGTAATTAATGTATTAAAACTTAGCTTTACTGTTTTGTAAATGCTTAGTACATCATATTCAGTGGTGACTAAACACTTATAGGTATTGCTAGAGTTAATAACCCCCATAGCCTCATTAATTAATTAAAAATAACATTTCAAGTTAATTCGTCAGCCATCACACAGTTTGCCACTGGGAAGAAAGTTCACCTTTGCACTTGTGTACAATATTTAGTGAAGTAAAAAAAAAGGTAATTCAGGTTGCTGGGGATAAATAATCTACATATCCTATTTGTCTTTTTGAATTTTGTAATGATTACATAGTGCTTAATTAAAAATGGACATTCCTTATGGAAGCACTAAAGTTTGCAACTCACAAAAACAGTCCCTTCCCTTCTCTATCATTGTTAGTCACCTGTACTAAATAGACATTACATTGTGGGTTAGATCATAAACCTATGTGTCAAACTAACATTCTTAACTTCTTACGGTATCTTTCTTACTTGAGATAGAAAGTAAGGACCCTGATCCTTATTTAATGGTGAAAACTGAGTATGTAGTTTTATTTTTTTCAAACATGTTTCCCCTTGTACTACTTTAAAAAATCTGTGTGTAAGGTCAGTATTCCTGACATTAATGTCCTCCATATGAGTGAGACTACAAAGGAGCTGAAAATTATGAAAACTGTAACCTGATACTTTGGTGAGGAACTAAGCTGCAGAAGTTCATGTGTGATAAGCTATGCATGTTTCAAAAATGATTTACAAAACATAGTTTGAATCTTACATGAGGATAGTACAGCTCTAGTTTTCATTAAAGCTGCCCCACTTTTTTAAGAAATAGAAGGGGGCTGCTTTAATGACAGATACTATGCTTGTGTGGGTTACAAAGCACTACTTCTGAATTGTTTCATAGCATTTATGACCCTACTGTGCAGCAGTTTATGTGTAAAATATATATAGACTGCTAAGCCATCATTAATTCAACTTCAACTAATGAATTAATCCAGGTACCATATTTCCATGTTTATGCACAGCAGAACAATGTTTATGCACAGGAGAACAATATTAAATTATATAAAAAATAATTTCCTGATTCCCTCAGGGGGATGGATAAAAGGTAACTTTTAGCAAAGGTTCTCATTCAAAATAGCTGAACAATAATAAGCAAAATAAAAAGAATTTGCCATTGTCTTTATGCTAGCCTCTTATAAATTAAGGATTTGAGAATCAAAACATTTTGGATCTCTCTGAAAAGTAATTAATGTATTTTTCCTTAACTTTAAAAAGTAAGTATAACAATACTTTTCTTATTACTCTAGGAAGTATTGTGTTGCTGAAATGATGAGATTATGTATAATTGAAAAAAAACTAATAGATTCTATAGTATAATATAGTTCAGGTGGTGCTATAAGGTGTTTTTTTTTATAAAACCTTTATAAAAGAAAATAGACCTTGAAGGGAAAGTTTATAGAGGAAGAAGCTGTGCATAGCTTCTATGTTTCCTCAGATATATCACTGTTGAAATACATTACTAGGATATTTGCTCTTGTCTAGGCTCCAACAAGGAGATGGGAGATTTCTCAATCTAGCCTAAAATCTTAGGGTTGTCTAGAAATTGAAGAAGGCTGTGGCAAACCTTTTTTAAGGCTAAGAAAAGCATGTGAAAGTATAAAATAATTCACTAGAAAATGAGCTCAGTTTGAAGGAGACATTACATTTTTTAATAGTAGACAGGTATTAAGTCATATGACCCTCCCCTACCAACCACAAGTTATACTACATTGCAAGTTGTTATAACATCTAGTTCAATAACCGTGTGCTGTTCAATCAATCAAAGGTATCTACTTGATTTACCTACCGATTTGTTTTCTGGTAGGATATTTTCTGTTGCTGAACACTGATAATCCTTTACTAATAGTAATTTATTTCACAGTATACACAGATAACTTCATAAGGTATTTGATTTTATTATTGAAAGTCTATTCAGCCTTGCTTTGCATTGCATAAAATGGAAATTTTATGGGACGTTTCTACAAGATTTTTCATGGCTTGGTATAATTAGATATGGCAGGAGGTTATCACTTAGTATATGCTAGCTGTTTTCACCTTCTGTTATAATTATCATGCTGGAGATGGACACATTCAACAAAAATGTGGTTCCCTCTGTAGCTCAACTCACAGAAAAATGTGTTATATGAAATGTTTCCCCACAGAATATAAAAAAGAAAAACCAAGTGTAATGTGATTCTGTCAGTGTATACTTATTCAAAATAGAGGTAACAATCATTTGTCTAAACCTGCTTTTCTTTTTCTTTTTCCAAAATAAACTTTGAGGAAAATAACTATGTATTCACTGCTTCAGAATTTAAAGATACTTTGAGTAGATCATTCACTGATCTGTACTGTTTTGTTCTTGTGTAATGGATGATTAGTTTTTATTGCAGATTTGATACCCTGAAGCAAACGTTGCATACCTTTTATAAGTAAATTTATGTTAGGGAAATAAAAAGTAATGTTTGATTATTTTTCTATGGATTTCAATTCATAGAAAAAATGCAATCCAAATAGCAATGTTTTGAGGGCAGTTAAAAAAAACAACTGTCTTTTCTCTTGATTTAACATGGTTTTACAATGGTATATCTATGGAAACATTGTTTTGTACAGTAAATATCAAATACTGAAGGAAGGAAGAGTACAAATAAAGCATGCAATCATTAATAAGAATCATTAATAATAATCTACTGGCAAAATCTTTATTTAGAAAGTGAAAATATCCCTTTCATACTCCTATAAGTATGCATCTGGAGAAAGATTTCAGGAAATTGGGCTTTTTTCAGAAATTGGCACAGATGTAGCATATTTAGATACAATGTTTCAAGTAACATGGAATAGCTGCTTTTAAAGAGGAAATAAATAATAATTATCAGACTAACAAGAGTTGGAAGACACCTTGGAGGTATTCTAGTGCAGGGGTCGCCAACCTTTTGGATCTCAGGGACCACCAAACTCATACTTTTAAATCCCGAGGACCACTAATATGAATTTTTTAAAAAAGCTAATATATTTAATATATTTTTTATGTTAAATATAAAATATAAAATTTATATATATATATATATATATATATATATATATACACATATACATATACACATATACATATACATATATACATATATACATATATACATAAAATAAATTAATAAATAAATAAATAAATAAAGTTTTCGTGGGTACTTACATGTATGTTATTCAGCTTTGTTCGGGTATTTTCCCACATCATTGTAGTTGTGCTTTTAAAGTTGTAGCAACGTTTCGGCAGAATCTCATCTGCCATCTGTATTGTGTTCATCTGATGATGGCAGATGAGATTCTGCCGAAACGTTGCTACAACTTTAAAAGCACAACTATAATGACATGGGAAAATACCCGAACAAAGCTGAATTCCATACATGTAAGTACCTGTGAAAACTTAAGAAAATCTATCTATCTATCTCTCTATCTCTCTATATATATATGTACACAAACATATACATACACATACATACATGATACACAAACACACACATACACATTTAATTATAACAAAAATGTAAATGCTTAATGATAACAAAATAAAACGTTCCAGGCTGGAAGCCTCCCCCCACCTGTCACCTTCCAAAGAGACAGAAGAGCGGGCGGTGTGTGTGTGTGTGTGTGTCTGAGCTGAGGGACCTCTTGGCAACTGCCGCTGGGAGAAGCAGAGGCAGAAATGGGGCTTTGCTCTCCTTGGGGGGCAGCGCCCCTTGGCTGCCACTCCAGGGGCTTCTCAGCAGGCATCTGCCTGCAGAAGGACTGCCGCTCTTGGTGATTAATTGGGGGAGGGGGGGAGAAAGTGGGAGCTCCTTTCAGATCCTGGGTGGAGGATTGAGAGGCTCAGATCTGCAGCCGAGGAAAAGCTGGGGAGGGCTCTTCCAGCATCACCTGGAGACAGGCAAGGAAAGGTGTCCCTGGCGGCACTTCGGTCGCTTTAGCACTTCACTGCCAAACCCAGCCACAGCCAGTGGTTATTTGGGGGCGGGGAGGAGAGAGAAAGCATCTCTCACATTACCAGGGGAGGAAAGGAGATGAAACAAAGCTCACTCTTTCACTGAGACCTACAAAACGCCAATCTACCTTGTTCCAGAAGTTCTTCAAAATCATCAAATGCTCACACTTGCAGTTCCTGTGCCTCCCACTTGCACACACGGTGGCGGCGGCAATAACAGTCCCCCCAGCGCCCGCTGTCAGCTCCCCCCATTAGTTTTCTAGCTTTGAATTGCTCCCAGCTCTCTCTCTTCCCTCCCCACCACCCACGTGCAGGCAGGAAAGGAAAGGGAGATGGAGCCGTGCACAGCTCTCCGCTTTTCCAGCCCTAGCTGCCTCTCCCAACGTCGAAGCCTCGGAAATGCAGGCAAAGCCGCCACAGCAGTAGCACCCTGAATTGCTTGCTTCTCCACTACTACCTCCTCCTCCTCCAGCACCACTTCCTTCTCTGGGTAGGGCAATTCTTAACTAACCGAGCATGCTAAGGCAACTCAGGACGCTACCGCTGCGGCGGCTTTGCCTGCGTTTCTGAGGCTTCGATGATGGGAGAGGCAGCAAGGGCTGGAAAAGGGGAGAGCTGTGCACGGCTCCATCTCCCTTTCCTTTCCTGCCTGCACGTGGGTGGTGGGGAGGAAAGAGAGAGAGCTGGGAGCAATTCAAAGCTAGAAAACTAATGGGGAAGAGCTGATGGGGCTCTGAGGGAGGGGACTGCTGTTGCCACTGCCACCTGGTGTAGGAGCTGGTTGGTGCGTGCATCTTAGAGGCCTGACTTCGGGGTCCCTCGGAGAGCCGGGAGCTGCAAGAACTGCGGCCCAGATTAATTGCTTTTGGGCGCCATTCTGCGGCCCACCAAAATTTTTCCACGGCCCACCGATTGGCGACCGCTGTTCTAGTGCAACCTCCTGCTCAAGCAGGAAACTCTACATCAATAGTGGTGAACCTATGGCATGCCCTCTGTGGGCACGTCCACCATCGCACCAGCCCAGCTCCATCAGTTTCTCCGTCGCATTTCTCACCGTCGTTTGCAGGGAAACAAAAGTTTTGGGATTAAAAAAAAGTTCACTCAATCTTTTCTAACATCTCGCGGAAGAAAAAGATCTTGTGAAGTTGGAATTGATTGAACTTTTTTTTTTTAGTCCCACAAACTTTTGTTTCCCTGCACACGATGGCAAGAAACATGACAGAGAAACGTGACAGAGCTGGAAATCAGGTAGGCAAAGAAATACTTGGGGCGGGTATTAGCAACCTGTGGCTCCAGAGCCACATTCAGCCCTTTCATTCCTCTGCTGCAGCTCCCTGTTGCTCTGTCATGGCAGAGGGATGAAAGAGCTATCGGCAATGGCTGGAGCCTTAGTGTGGGAGTGAAGCGCCCCTGCACTTGCCTTTGTGCAAAATAGCATTCCACCTTCATTACAGTACATTTGCTGTTGCTGCCTCCATGGCCTGCCCACTGCTCTCGCAGTGCCTTGCGCAGCACAGTGAAATTTAGTGCATTTCACAATGGGGGAGACAGGGTCCCCTCCTCTTGGAGCCCATTACAACGCGGAGCCACAATGCAACCCTGCATCATTGTCAGCTTGCTCTTGCCTCCTGATGTCACTTGCTTTTCCTGCAGAGCTGCCGATGTTGTGATGCCCCACCTCAGCATGATGCTCCTGGGCTCATCAGCCTCCAGACATCACATTCCCACCACCCAGTACCAGTTCAGGGGTTCCTTCACTCTCCCCAGAGGGGAGAGAGAGGGAGGGAAAGAGAGAGAGAAACAGGGACATTTGCAATTAGATCATTGGTTTTAAAATAGTGAGCACAACTATGCAATCAAAGCCTTACTCCTTTTAATGTGTATTGTGTGTACAAAAGGAGGTATAGAGGGTTGGTCCGTGACATTATGTGGACACCCTGTCTTAAGTCTTTTTTGGTTTGGAATTAAATGAATTCTTAAGCCAAAGTAATACATAATATTAAACAGAAAAATACAAGGAACGCAATAGTTGAACTCATGCATAATATTTTCAGAATATTTTTCTTTGTTTAAAACACTAATACAATTACTAATACAGTAATTGCACTTAACATTGGATGGAGCTGACAGATATATAAGTATATAACACTATAGCACAAATATAAATTAATAAATGAAATTATCTCTTGTTTTTGCCACTTCTGTTCTTTTCTCCCCATACTCTTCAGAACACAACTTATATTCCTTATAGCTGAATTTTAAGACCTACTATTAAGGCCATTTGTATCTTTTTTTTAAAAAAAAAACCAAAGTAATAAAAGCTCTACTGTATATAGGAATACTATTTATTTTCCAATTTTCTATTTTACCTTTATATATATATATATATATATATATATATATATATACACACACACACACACACACACACACACACACATACATATATACACGCCATTTTACTTTTGGAAAAATCTATGTGTTTGATAGAGGGCAAAAACTAAGTTTTTTTTAATCTAAATTCCACTAGATTCCAATTTCTGATGTTTTACTTAGCCAATATAAAAATTTCAATCTGCCAGTAAGTTCAGAATGCAGAAGCAATTTATTCAGTAGTTCAGTTGCATCCTATTTTTTACAGTCTGGTGCACTTAGTTTCCTCTTGCTTTTTTATCAGTAACTTTCTAGGAGTTCTTTTATGCATAAACATTTGAAGAACAATTTTAAGAACTGGGCTTGGCTAGTCTAGTAAAGAGAAGGACCAGGGGAGACATGATAGCGGTCTTCCAATATTTGAGGGGCTGCCACAGAGAGGAAGGGGTCAAGCTGTTTTCCAAAGCGCCTGTAGGCCAGACAAGGAATAATGGATGGAAACTGAACCAGGAGAGATTTAACCTGGAAATAAGGAGAAACTTTATGACAGAACAACCAAACAATGGAACAGCTTGCCCTCAGAAGTTGTGGGAGCGTCATCACTTGAGACTTTCAAGAAGAGATTGGACTGCCACTTGTCAGAAATGGTGTAGGGTCTCCCCCTTGACCTACAAGGTCCCTTCCAACTCTGTTATTCTGTATTCTGTTATGGATATAAACTTCTGAACCTAGGTAGATAAAGTCTGTTACATCTCTGATTTCTTTTCCACTTATTTACAATAGGGTGGTTTTGCCTGTTGATACAATCTTAGAGTTCTGTTTTTGTTTACTATTGAACAGCATACTGTTTTTGTCTCCTTTCACCTTCAAGGAAGCTTTGTTGAAGGTGAAAGAATACGGTGCAAAATCTTGTTTGCTTTTAACATTTCTTTTTAAAAGCTGACATGTAGAAGCATACAGTGATATAATCATTGTATGTACAATCAAGACTGGAGCTTTCATCCTAGAAGAAAAAAACCCTCTGTCCTTTTGATATTGGAATGATGGGTGTAGAAAATGTCATGTTTTTGTAGACATTCTCAACTTACATTTTTACTATATATTAATAAAATAACCCACAAGTATCTCAAGAAGAGAGTGAGTGGTAAAGTTGGTTCAGTTCTGGTGTGAGCAGAATACCTGAAAAACATATAAATATATGCAACATTTAATTCATCTTTAATTATATACTGTAATTACATAATGAGGATGCACACCTGTCATGAAGAGATAACATTGTCATCCTACTGAATATGGTTGTTCTGTTCTTTGGCATAATAGTGTTTCCTTCCCAGTTATTCTTCCAATTCTAGTGATGCCAAGATAGAATGGGATTTCAAGGCAATTGGACAACAACTGTGATAAAAGTGACACAAATATATTGTAAATTGCTAGTTATTAAAATTGTATATTTAGGAGCCAAAATTGCAATCATGTTCATGTATGAAGGAGGTTTATTTCAAAGTAGAAGCTTGACCCTTTGATTAGTTCATCATTATAACTGTACAATAGAGAAGCCACAATCACCTTTATTTCTATAAAATACACAAGTAGTCTTATGATCTGTTGCTTAATGACCATTTGAAAAAATATATTTATGATCCATCCTCAAAATTAAAACTGCTGCATTACCCCTGTAGTCAGATAATCATTTCAGGCACTAAACAACTGACTCACATTTAGTTGGTTGCAGTCATATGATCACATTTTATGACCTTTTTTGCCATTTTCCGGAAAAAAACACCCATTAGATAAGCTTTATTCCTATTTTAACATGTTAACTTGCTTAATGACCATTGTAAAAATGTTTGTTAAAATCAAGTTCGATCACATGATGATTTGACTTATGACTGCAATGATTTATGATCAAAATTCCTGGCTCAATTGTGGGTGTAGGTCAAAGACTACCTGTATTTTATTGTTACCTGGTTTCCTCTTGAATGCTGTGTTGTTTTAAATATAACAAAAACGTTAACCAAAGTGTGGTGATACCTTTCATTTCTTCTCCAGTTATACATTTCCCATAGAACTGTTCAAAATACAGTGATGCAGAAAAAGTGACTTAGTTGGTCCTCACACTAATGACCATTGCCGTATCCCCAGGGTCCACATGATCAAAGTTTGGGCACTTGGCAATTGACATGTGTTTATGATGGTTGCATGGTAACATGTTCACCATTGCTACCTTCCCAGGTGGCTTCCAACAAGCAAGGTTAGTAGGGGGAAGCCAGATTCACTTATCAACTGTGTAATTTCACTGTGGTAAAAAGGGTTGCAAAATCAGACGTGACTCATTTAACTGCATTGCTTAATGATTGAAGTTTTGGTCCCAGTTGTGGTCTTGATTTGAGGACTACCTGTATTGTCTGAATAAGTTCTAACCTGGATGACTGAGAATCTCCATAGGCATTCTGACTATATAGTACAAACAAATTTTTTGGCTCAACTTTCTCACCCAGTTTAGTAGTCATAGAACAAAACTTTTTCAACTTCTGTAATTGCATTGCATTTCTTTAAAAAGAGTAATACCGTTGCTGTATGAATGATGATATTAAGTACAATAGTTATTAATTGAAAACTATGAAATTATTTGTATTTTTATACAGTAGTAAAATTGCCTCATAAATTACTAATGAGAACCCAATGGCTATTCCTTTTAAATGTACCTTAATAGTTGCAAGTTGTGATTCCAGGCTATTTTCAGAAATAATCAAGGAGAAATTTAGAACTTAAATCAACATATCTGGAAGCATTCTGAATACACATTTGCCTATAAGTTAGCTCCATTATGCTTGGAAATATCTCGTTAGACATGGTAGAATTGTTCTGCAAAGTTCCATTTCACAATTGAGTTTAGTTATATAAAATATAAAACATGCCCTTTGAAAATTTAAATCTTTGCTACATAATACATTTTTAAACAATGCATACTCCAATAAATTATCCTCTCTTCCCAGGGCCTCAATATTAGTATCCATTACTACACATTTTGAAGTAATGAGTTCAGAAGTTAAGTATTGATTTAAGAGGGTGGGTGTACATGACTACACGAGATTGAGTAGTGGGAACAGAATTTTTAAATAAGCCCTAGTGCAGTATTACAGGCAAACTTTTCCCACAGCCTGGAATTTGATATTGACAGGGCTCAAAGATGACTTAGCCTTCCATCCTTCCAAGGTGGATAAAATGAGGATCTAGATTGTTTGGGGCAATATGCAAATAATGATTTACATTGTAAACCACCCAGAGAATGCTGTAAAGTGCTATAGGGTGATGTTTAAACCTAATCGCTATTGCTAAATGCTATTGCTATTAAAGCATGCTTCAAATACATTTGAATTTGAAAAAAAATACATTTGAAGGTGCCACTAGCAGAATTATTATTTAGCATTTGATGAGCGCATGACAAAAGAGAGGTATACACACACACACATGCTCCATACAATTATATACAAAAACTTCTATGGCAATACAGTAGTCCTCAACTTAAATCAGTTCATTTAGTGAGTTTGAAGTTACAGTGGCACTGAAAAAAGTGACTTATGACAATTTTTCATACTTATGACCATTGCAGCGTTCCCATGGTCATATTATTTACATTCAGATGCTTGGCCACTGGTTCATACTTATGACAGTTGCAGTGTTCCAAGGTCATGCAATCACCTTTTGTTACTCTCGGATAAGCAAAATCAATGGGGAAGCCAGATTCATTTAACAACCGTGTTATTAATTTATCAACTGCTGTGATTCACTTAACAAATGTGCAAGAAAATTCATAAAATTGTGCAAAACTCACTTAACAAAATTTGTCATTTAGCAACATAAATTCTGGGCTCAATTGTGGTCACAAGACAAGAATTCCCTCTATGGAAGTGGCCTCGTAACTGGATATCCAATTTAGCTATTGAGGTGATGGCCTCTGGTGTTGCTTCATGTAGATCTTCTAAGGAACCAAAGAATGTGGGCAGTTTTGTACAATATATTTAATAGTTTACATTTTAACACCACAGTCAAAAAGGGGAGTCTTTCCAGCCCAGTGATGCATGGCAGAGGTATGTTTTCCAATGTTAGTTACATTTAATTCTGTTCAGTTTTGTCCAGACAGAATGGGGCAGGTGAAAACCAGGTGGTTTGGTAGAAGGATCACTAATGGATAGACCTTAAGAAGGTAACTTGAACCATTCTTCTCTCCAGGCATTCTCAGGGTTAAACTGGGAAACTGTTAGGTGAATAGCTGTTTTCCAGGCTGACTTATGGGATTTCAATTTTGTGAAATTAGCAGAATAGAAACTAGCAATAGAAACTAGCAGAATAAAAATGATTTATGATAATAATAAATCATTCCTAGTAATATGTTCTAAAGCATATATTTTGATCTTGCTTTTTTCAAACAAAAATGACTAAATGTTCAAATCTGTGAAAGGAAAGTAATGGTGCATGTCTATGGAGATTCTCAGTCATCCAGGTCATGGTTATCCCAAAGGTGCTTTTTTCAAGAGGCAACTGGACTGATTTTCTTTGAAGACATTTCACTTCTCATCCAAAAAGCTTCTTCACCTCTGACTGGTTGGTGGGGGAAATGGAAGGATTTATACTTCTTGCAGCTGGTCATTTGCATTCTTTTAGAGAGTTGTAGCACTTGGAGGTTTATCTGTGTCCTCAGATCACCTGAGTAGTGCAAATGGGTGTGGATCCTTCTTGGGACTGTTGACAGGACTGTGTTGTAGACTGGAGATAGATGATGTTGTATTCCTCCCCCTCTGTTTAGAGAGGGCCATTCAATTTTGATATAAATTGCCGCTTTGACCCATCTTTCAAACCAGCGATCTCTTTGTCCAAAATGTAGACTTTGCTGTCTTCAAAAGAGTGGCATTTGTCTTTTAAATGCAGGTGGACTGCTGAATCTTGTGGTCCACAAGAACATGGTTAAACCGTGGAATATACCATGGAAACTAGTTTATAATAGCTTAGAAATGTATTAAATACGTTCATGAAAGATTAAATGTATTTATCAGTAATTACTAAGCATAATAGTTTTACAGTCTTTTAATTATAATCATCCTGTCAAAATACTATTGTCTAAGAAAAAAACTAATAACTTCAATTGGAAGTGGTGTGAGGGAAAAAAGATTCAAATTTTTTATCCTCTGATACCCAATTTAGATTGATCTAATAATGTCTCTTAAAATATTAATTGGCAAGCGTTTTGCAATTGTGGACTACTAAATATTCAGGAAATATAGAAAACATCTCCATGTAGTTTCCTTTGAAAAAAGGTCACATTTGATTTGCAAGCAATATGGTGATTAGAGTTGTGTTTGTGTCTATCCTTCCAAAGAATTAAAAAAATAATTTCCCCTCAAAATGTTCACAAAATTTATATTCTATTTACCATTTAATTATTTTTTGTACTTTATATAATAATAAAACTATCTACATTAAGTTTTTGGTCAAGAATGGTCTTAAATTAAAAAAAATCTAATTATGAAGGGATTAAATTTAAATGAGTTTTCAGCCCACAAAACCCTATTTTTAGATATTGTCTTATCTCCTATTGATACTTCCCTTGTGCAAAGTCGTGATTTGAGTATTACAATGGCACATAGGGATTCATAGTCAATAACTATCTTTCAGAACATTAGCTATCTGAATTTTATCATTGTGACACTATTATGTGTTGTATACTTAAATTAACCAGTTTTCAGTCCCAGTTCATTTTGAAAATCAGCTGATAGACAATGAATATGGTTTTGGGAGGCTGAGTTAGTGGGAAGCTATGATTTGGCCTGCTGACTTTTGACAATGTTTGTGGAAGTATAGGGCTCAGGTGATACATAGGTTAGGAATGTGGGGAACCTGCAGCAAACCACTTGAGATCAGTTTGTGAGTCATTCTTTTTAGGGTTTTGTTTGAGTAGAATGTATTTTATAATTCTTTTATATGGTTAACAGCATTTTTTTAAATTACATTTATTTATTTTTTACTTTAAAAACACTCAAAGTAGTTTGAGTATTAGTGTATTTGAGTATTTATATGATTACGGTTCACTTGATTTTTATTACAAAATAACTGAAAATTCTGTTTCATTCCCCCCCCCCCTTCAGTTAATCTCCTATATTTGGATAGAACAGAGAGGGGATACGACTGATTTTCTGATAGATACACGAGGGAGCCATGAACTGTAATTTTGCTGATATTGGAATCTGTGTATGGATCAATTCCAACTTATTTGCATTTATTCATCCCTATTTCCATATGCTTCTCTGTGTTCCAGTAGGAGCCATAGAATGTATAAGTTGCATAAGATAGGAATTGGGGACAGCCCAGTTACCCCTTGAAATTTTTAAAACCATATAATACAGATGACATAAGATATTTTTATTTTTACCTATCTGATTGTTTTTTTTAATATTCCATACCTGTTTCATTAAAACTGCTGATTAATTCTGAATATTAATCAGCAATTCTATATAAATCATAGAAAGAGTTTCTCTCACTCCTGGTGAAAGTTCCAGTTTTTATCCAAGAATTTGAATGGATCCTGGCATGGGTGTGTGTGAATAAAGATAATTATAATAATAAGAGGCATCTTAGTGCAATCCCAATAGAACTGGAGCACCACTTGAACACCAGTAGCATTGACAAAATCACTAATAATCAATTGCAAATGTAGCTTTACTTGGAACAGGTTTATATCCCGTGACAATGCCTTTAATACTATCAAACAAGAACATCTGCCTATCCCAGTGCTTAAAAATGCCAATCCAATCTAAACTTCTGGCTGACTATGCAACCAAGAATAATAATGGTTGATGTTTTAAGCCTCTTGCCTAGTCTCTGCCCTTCTCTGAGATTGAGAAGGAAGCTTGTTTGGATCTGTACTAGAGGTGAGGAACCTGATGCTGTACAGTATAGATGTTTGGTTTTCAACTTTGATAGTCCTAAACAGCATAGTAAATGTTTACAAATGGTGGGAACTCTAAATTATCAGGAAATCAGATAGATGACTACTGCTGGTTCCCGCACTTCATTTGATTGTTTGCTCTTATTTATGGCAAATAAGCAAAACATTGTTTTAGTACATTTAGTACATTTTAGTAGATTTCAGATTTAGCATATTTGAAGCTTAAATACTACTATACTGAAGGTTTATTGAAAGTAAGGAGTTAACTTCAGTTAACTTCAGTCTGTTCTTTATATAAAAATACTTTTCCTCTAAAATGACATTCCCTTCCAGTTCTGAATGAGGATGAAAGGAGAATTCCTATTTAGAATTTACACCAGCTGATTCTTAAACAACTTTGTTTAAACTACATGTAACTACCTTGAAATTGCTGTTTTTCAATTCTGATGAATTGTAAAAAGAATAAAAAGATTTTTGGAAGAAAAATTCAATCTGGTCCCAAGCTGAGAGAAAGATGCTGGGAAATAAAATGGACACTGGCTGCAAGGAAAGAAGGTCTCTGTTTATTTAGGTGCCAGAAACTTAGGTGACCGCAGCATGTTTCTGGGGTGACTGACAAAATGGGGTTGAGATAGGTGGGCTTTTATACATTTTTGGGGGCCTTGTGATTGAGATGCCTGTTCTTGTACAAGAATATGTCCATTGATATTCTAATGGCTGTTGTCAGATTTCTGTGTGGCCATGTAGGGGTCATGGCTGGCTCTATGGGTAAAAAGGGAAATGCAAACCCAAGTGTTTGTCTGAACTAACCTTGTCAACTTTTGGCTTGCCTAATTGTGTTGCTTATTTAGAGTCTCTGTTTCCTCTTAGCTTATGATTAGAGTGCCCCAATCTTTCTGAATGGATACGAAATCTCCTAAAGATTGGCCTCTTCCTGGTTCTGCTTGAGACTGTTTTACTATGGCAGGAAGACTGGGGCTCCTTTCTGCCTTTGTTAAGATTTTTTCCCATTTATCCTTTGGGGAAATATTCTATCCTGCCTCTTTTTAATATTAAGAATAAAGAATATTTTAATCTGGGGAGCTTCCTACAATATTTATAGAAGAAAGAATGGCAATAATTAAAAAACTTGTTACATACAAAATTTGATGTCATTTGTATTCTGCTCCACTCATTCAAGAAAGGATTTAGAAAGAGGTATGTGAGTATATTAGTGCTCAAGTTTGCTGAACAATTAACACAATCCACATTAAAGAAATCACTGTGTAGATCAGTGATGGTGAACCTTTTCGTTGTGGTGTGCCGAAAGTGCGTGCATGCCGGCACCCACAATGGAATGCTCCCGGCCCCCCTGCGCATTCCTGTGCAACACCCCCACCCCTTACCTGTACTGTGCATGCATGTACCTCCCAGCTGATTTGTGGCCCATTTGAGACCTTTTTCGCCCTCCCGAGGGAAACCTCTGCAGTCTTGGGAGGCTGAAAAATGAGCCCATTTCGTCACTTCTGGTATTTCCAGAAATTTTCAGCCTCCGGAGGGCCTCTGGAGCCCGGGGAGGCCGTTTTCACCCTCCGGAGGGCTGGAGGGAAGCCTCTGCAGCCTTTGAAGGCCGAAAATGGGCCCATTTTGTCATTTCCAGAAATACTGGAAGTGACAAAACGGGCCCGTTTTTCAGCCTCCAAAGGCTGCAGAGGCTTCCCTCAAGCCCCTGGGAGGGCGAAAACAACCACAAACGTGCCGAAAATAAGCTGGAAGGCTCATGCATGTGCAGTGCAGGTAGGTTTGGCTGGGACTCGCATGTCCGCACAAATGGCTCTGCGTGCCACCTGGGCATGCGTGCCATAGGTTCGCCATCAAGGGTGTAGAAAAAACTGAAATTTCTGGGAAGACTGGATATTTGGGACTGAGGTAGTGGAGGTCTTTGAATATATTGACTTTCTATAGAAATAATTGCTTAGGACTTTCAGATTAGCAAGCATCCCTTATTTTTTGATGAATTGCATTTTTATATTGCTTCTCTGGGAGTATTTTTACATTTAAACTGAGTTCTAATAAGTGACCTAGAAAGCTTTTAGTCAGCTTCTTTTCCTAGAAAATGTTCTAACTGGTTTGATATTTATCTCTTTAAATTACTACAGTTCATTCTAATGGTACATAGAAGCTGCAAGTAACACAGAATCCAGCAGTTAGATGACCAGAAGCAGAATATAAAGTCATATAACTTAGATTGAATAAGAATGACTATGCTTAAAGCTCTAAAAGCTTTGGGCATGATAACTTGAAGAAGCATCTGTCCCTATGTATATCTGCTGAAGCATTGTGATCTTCTTTCTCATGAATAATCAATTCATATTTTAGAAAAATGAAAATTATATATTACTTTATATCTCATTTGAAAATTTTGGAAAAACATGAGAGTCTATGTAGTTGTACATATTTCCTCTTTTGAGCTAATTAAAATCTGGAAATAAAAATTTGTTCTTCTGAATATGAAAACAGGACCACACACACCCTTTCCTCTTGAAATGTTTCACTGCACGGAATAAGGTTCAAAATAAGAATAGAAACATGATTAAAAACAGTGAAGTTACTTGAAAGAGTTTTTCAAAGTAAAAGAAGGAGATGAAGACTGAAATAATGCTTAGTGACAAAGCCAAGACTATTATAAATATATTTATGGTTAAATAACATCTTTGTAAATGTAATTAAAAGATTTTAATGAATATTATATGTGCAAGATGAATCTTTTTTTTTAAAAAAAAAGTGAGCTCGTTAAGTTAAATATGAATTCATGTCATTTGACATCTATGGGAGTAACAAGAACCCTAATTTACAGTGCTATGGAAAGTGGTTAGATAAAGATTTTGTGTGTGCCAAAGTACAGAAGTGCAACAGAAGGGTCAAGGATAAGGCTCAGTTTTACACACACACCCCACATCACAGAAAGGGAGGGAGGAGAGGGAGATTTTTTCATTGCAGACACAAATCCTGTGAAATTTACTACAGAACCTAGTAATTCAAGCTGCACAGTATAACAGGATTAATAATATGTCTCTCTCTTCCATTTTTACTTGGTAATGGTCTTCAGTTCTCAGCCTTGGATATTGAGAACACCTTCACTGTATTGTGTCTGCTCTCAGGCTAGAATAATTTCTCACACTGATGATAAGAAATCTAACTGCAGTTACCAAAATAATAAACAAATGTAGATTGTCTTATCTTTACAAAAGAAAACCGTCTTCTCCCATTTGCACTAAAAAGACATAAGAAAATAAACCAGAGTTTTATCATGTGGGGTTTTATGTCAATTTTCATTTGAATATAGAATATTCAGTGGGATTCTTGGGCTGCAACCATATTCTTCTAATCTAAGCCAATTTGGTCTATAGGTTAAAGCACCAGGTTACAAAGCAGGAGAGTGTGAGTTCAAGTTCTACTTTGGCCATGAAAGTCAGCTGGGTACTTTGGGCCAGTCACACTCTGTCAGCCCATCTCATAAAGTGGTTGTGAGGAAAACAGGAGGAGGAAGATGTATTGGATATGTTCACTGCATTGGGTTGTTTGTCAAAATAAAAAAGGTGGTTACAAATACTTTAGAGTGGGCGTTGGTAGAAGTTACCGTGAACGCCCTTTCTATCTATGCTGGAGGAGAAAGGTCCCATGTCGGATAGCAATGAACCACTGGAGGCCTCAGGTTTGTAGTCCCCTTCAGAAACCTGCGGACAGTGGGGTGTCTAGATAATGATTCTACTCCCCCCCCCCCAAGGAGATAACAGAAGACAAGGCTGCAACCTGCCTCTGCAACGTGTTGGGAGAAAGTCCCTTGTCTAGGCCATCTTGGAGAAAGTCCAGCACCTGGGTGATCGAGGCCCCAGTAGGGTCCCTGTCAGATCTAGAGCACCAATCGCAGAAAGCCTTCCAGGTTGCATCGTAGATGCGATTAGTGGAGGGTCTCCTAGAGGCTTGGATGGCTCTTATCACCTTGGAGTAATAGTGGTCCTGGATCAGAGATCCCCACTCAATCTCCAAGCAGTCAATTGAAGCCACTGCGGCTCCGGATGTAAGACTGGCCCCTGGCTGAGAGACACTCTGTCCTCCGGCATCCTCCAAGGGCGGAACACAGATAGGTTTCTAAGTCCGCAAACTATGGCCTTCTGGGCCAATGAGGGGCTGCAAGAATGAGTTCTGCTCTTTCCCCCAACATTTTCTGAATCACCCTTGGGATCAGGGCCAAAGCGGGGAAGGCATACAGAAGCTCCCTGGGCCAAGGGCTGTGTAAGGTGTCTGTTCCCTCCGACCCCGAACCGCAAACCTGGAGTAGGATCTCAGGAGTTGTGTGTTGTCCTGGGAGGCAAAGAGATCTACAGCTGGCACTCCAAAGTGCTCCGACAGCTCCTTAAACAAAGTGGGGTGCAAACGCCACTCCACATGGTCTATGGTGGCTCTGCTAAGCCAGTCAGCCTAAACATTGGCCACGCCTGCAGTGTGCTCAGCTCTGAGCGATACCTGGTTTCTCTCTGCCCACAAGCAGAGTTGTACTGCCTCCAGCATCAGTGGTCATGAATGTGGTCCCCCCTTGGCACTTAATATGTGCCTTGGTTGACATATTATCAGTCAAAACCAGGATGTCCTTATCTGAGACTGCGTCCTCTAAGTGCCTTAAGGCCAGATGGGACTGCCCAAAGCTCTAGCCAGTTAATATTATGGTTCAAATCCCCCTGGGACCATTGTCCCTGGACCACCCTGGATTGTATATGCACTCCCCAGCCATAAAGGCTGGCATCCATGGTCAGTACCAACCTGTCAGGGTCCTTGAAAAAGAGCCCCAGGGAGAGAGCCTCAGATGACCACCATCTCAAGGATCTAACAACCAGTGGAGATAATCTGACCTGTGAATGGGAGCAACTCTTACCTGTCTTCTGATAAGGGAGAAGAAATCATCGGAGTGCCCTGGCATGCAATCTAGCCCAGGGCACTATCTTAATGCATGATGTCATTTTGCCCAGGAGCTTAAAGAGTGTAGCCAGGGATACCCTGTGTTTAGATTTTACTTGTCCAGTTAACTCCCTGATACTCTCCTGACATTCCTGGGACAAGGACACCGTGTAGGAAATCGTATCTATTACAGCTCCCAGGTGGAGCAGACTATTGGTGGGAAGTAAAATGGCTCTTGGCCTCGTTGACAGAGAAGCCCTGCTCCTGGAGCACCTGGATGGTGATTTCCAAATCCTCTGCTACTCAAGATGGGGCGGATGACTCACCATTATGTCATCCAGGTAATACTGGACTCTGACTGGGATGGCCCTAAGGTGGGCTGCCAATAGCTTTGTAAATTTGTAAATGTTCCGAGGGCTGATGAAAGCCCAAAGGGTAATGCCCTGTATTGATAATGCCTTCCATTATAGCAGAACCTGAGGAATTGTCTATGGGCCAGAAGAATGGGAACATGAAGGTAGGCCTCAGTTAAATCTATGGAGGCAAGGAAATCCCTCTCCCTAATGCCCTCCAGAATAGACTGGAGAGAGTGCATCTTAAATTGCCTGTATTTTACACGGCAGTTAAGACTCTTCAGGTCTAGAATTGCCTTCCATCCCCCCGAGGCTTTTGGGATTACAAACAAGATGGAATAAAAGCCCATGCCTTTCTGGTCCTCAGGCACTGGCTGAATAGCCTGAATCTCTAGCAGGTGCTGAATGGCTGTTTCCACGAGGACCTTCCTCTCACTGTTTTTTGAAACAGGGCAATGAATAAAAAAACCTTGGGGGTATAGAGAGGAACTCTAGAAAAAGGCCCAAGCGGACCATCTCCAGGACCCAGGCATCTGTGGTGATCTCCTCCCAACGCCTGGCAAACAAGGCCAGACGTCCCCCAATGGGAGGATTGGCATCAAATTTATCTGGGGCATCAAAAGGGATGACCCCCAGCCCCTCAAAAGGGCCGCTTGTTATTAAACGGGCAATTTCTACCTGTCCTGTCTTGGGGTTGATGTTGCCTGGGTTTGAAAGTTCCCTGGGGTCTAGAACCCCCCCCCCCCAGTTTTGGGAGCCCTATAGAAGGGCCGTCTGAAATAGGGCATTGTTCAGAAATCACCCCTTCTGGATCTGGAGGGAAAGATCTTCCCCTTGTCCTTGGAATCCACCAGCCCCTTGTCCAGAGCTTCGCCAAATAATTTATCCCCCTTGAAGGGGGCATTAGTCAACCTCCACTTATGTCTCATATCAGCCTGCCATTGCCTGAGCCAGAGCAGGCAGTGAGAGGCTACAGTCCCACCTATTGCCTTAGAGGCAAATCTGGCTGCACTGAGGGTGGTATCAGCAGAAAACTCCACAGCTGCTAGGAGTTTGTTTATATGCTGGTGTAACCCGACATCATCCAGTGGAATTCTCTCTTGCAGCTCTTGAAGCCAAATGAGAAAGACCCTGTTAAAAAAGGATGCGGCTGTGGAGGCCTTCATTACCCATGCTGCTGACAGGTGCATTCTCTACAATGTTTGTTCAGCCCTCTTGTCCTCTGCTTTCAGCGAGTCCTCAGGCTCCCCAGGAATATCAGTGTTGGCTTGTAGGGCCGCAACTGGGGCATCCACAGTGGGCACTTCCAGGGCATTAGAGAGATCAGCTCCCATGTTGAACAGCTTTCTGTCCAGGGAAGAAGGGTTTGGACCCGACCCAAGAGACAACCACTGCCTTTGGATGACTGTAGTGAACATCTTTGGCGCAGGGATGACATCTGTTGTTATTGTTTTCTCCGAAAACAATGGGTCGTTGGGGTCTTCAGAAGGATCTGTTGGTTCCTATAGTTCAGGAACTATGGCTTGACCTGTGGCATTCTTTGCCTTAAAGAGGAGCGACTTGAATATGGCTGGTTGGAATAGGGCTGGCATTGAGATTTGGTCAGAATCTTTCATGCCTTCATCATCTGAATAATCCCTGTCCATCAGTTGCCCATGTCAGGTGAGGTGGAGTGGGAACTTCCAGCGGGAGCATAAGAAGCTAACCCTAAATGCAGGGAAAGATCATCCTCATAATGAGACCTGTGTCTCCTGCTATGTTTTGAGGATGATGAAATTGAAGCCACAGAATGTGAACGCCTGGTCTGTTTCAGGGCTGCTGACACGTGTACCTTGCTTTACTGCCTCAGCTAAAAAAGTCTGCATGTTAAATTGGAATTCAGGCTCTTGTCCCACCACTGGTCTAAGTCCAGCTGACATGGGAGTAAATGTGGCCTCAGAGACTGGATCTCTGGCCTGTCACTGGAAATTGCCCTGTTGCTGGGCAACTGAAAAGAAGCTTCTAATTTCAGAGTCTTCAAGGGATTCTTGCATCAAATCCTGCTCTTCAGCTCCCCCTGTGGCCATTTCAGTTACTACTTTCCTGTCATTTTGCGAATACCTATCTCTTCTCAGTAACGGTCGCTCCTCATTTTGGCGGAAATCTGAGACTATGGTGTCATTTCTGCATTCTTTTGGACCTCTTCTTGTCCCTTAGCCCACAATTTGTCCAGTGCCTTATCTCTGCACCGCTCGTCCCGCTCAGCTGCCTTGGAACTCTTTCGAGCTCCTGAAGCTCTATCCCTTGGCTTTGGGCTATCAGAAGAAGGCAACTGATCGGGGGCTGCTGGGCTGAGAGAGTGTGACAGCCTGCAAGCCATCTCCTCTGCTGTACTAATTGCGCAGCTAGCGTTCTGTGGCAAATCCACCATTTTCCTCCCTGACACTACAAACCGGAGCCTTCAGAAAAATTTCTACTTCAGTTTCTCTAACCTACGCAGGTCAGAACGCCACTCTAACTAAGATCCTAGGCTGCAAAAGGGAGTTTCCTGTCTTAATTTCTGTCTTCTGCCCCTGTTAAACACTGCTGCGGTAAAAAGGCTTCTTCAGCGGCCATTTAAGCCACCAAAATCCCTCCCAAGCCAAACGCGGGGTAACGGTGTGAATGGTATTTCTGCACATCTCCCGCTCAAATACCTCAATTGTTGTAGGTCGGCCCTCAGCCGATCCGCTGTCCGACGGGCAGGGCCAAAGCCCCGACTGAGCTGCCTTTGACAGCTGTCAAAGGAATAGATAGACAAGTCCTCAGTAGTAGATAGTATTCAGGATTGTTAATTTTTCCTAATTTTCCAATTATTTTGATTCAAATTTGAATTCTTTTAGGAGCAAAAATTAATACGTAATCCAGCTAGCTGACTGAGTCAATTTTGGAGGGCACTCTTAGCAACAGGGGGAGTGTCCTCAAAAATCTGACAGACTCAGTCCAATCAGCAAGCAGTGACTGATAACCCAATCCTGAATGCTATCTCCACCACAATGGAGAATTGTTATTTACAATAACTGTTTCAAGTCCAAATTGCAAGGATGGAAGTCTGATACTTTCTTCTGAAGTTTGCAGCTTTGGCCATCATGTCAGAAATACTAAGTTTTAGAAGTAAAACAAAATATTTTAGTTGCTCAGGAGATTTAATGGGAATAAATTTTCCTCTAATGTAAAGTAAAAGAAGACTTTAATACATCAAGCACATAGGTAATTGTTTGAATTTATGCTGAAACTGATTTCATTTTACCTTTGACACATTGCTAATTTATTTTGAAATTATATTATTATATAGATTACAGATTATATAAATTGGGGCACTCTAATTAATTAACAAATTAATTTTCAACTTATCTTAAGGTAAGATGGGCAGCCAATAAATTTTAGAAATAAATAAAATACGTATTTACATTTCATTGATTCAGATTTCACAAATGCATATTTAAAACACACAATGCACTTTAAACTTGTATGTATGTATGTAAAACAAAACAATTGATATCCTCCACAAAATGATTTATAATTCCCCTTTCCTAATTAGTCAAAGTATGACCAATAAGCTACCATAATTATGCTTTTTTTCTCACTCTGTTATCTTGAAGTTTCATTCAATCTCCTTCATCAATTTAATGTTATTTTAATGACAGAATTCCAGATTCTAGTTCTGTCCCACTAAACATGCCATTTATAGCAAGGAAGCAAAATGAGAAGTGTTTTGAATTTTCTATTGGGGAAAAAACAACTCAGATAGACTGGTCCAAAATTTGGTAAGATGCTTTGTGTTACAACAATGACTTTGAATTGTTTTTAGTTGTTAGTGATCACTAGCTATGATATCTTACAGACTGCCCAGTTCAGTGGTCTTGCTGCAGTTTTCTGAAACACTTAAAGTTTTCAAATATTATTATATGTCATTCCCAAGCGAAACACATTGTACCAATCCAAACGAGATGCAATTAACACTCCTTTTACAGTACAGATATGGATTAACCGGGAATTAGCATCAGTTGCATACTACAGCTGCCACTAATGTATTAATAATGTTCAAGATTAATATTCAGGATTTAAACCATTCAAATGGATGGAATTCTTATTGCTTGGTTTAATTTTATCTGAATGAAAGGTTTATAAGTTGAAACTATATAAATTGAATTATACAAAATAACTGAATACACATTTCACAAAGGGTCCCTTTTCAGTGAGTTGAGGCAGACACTGGTGCAATGCTTTGAAAGCTTCCCTAGATCATCTTTACATCTCTGATCATGTGATATCACTTCACTTTCTTGCAATGATAACAGAAGTGTTGATTGTACCTACCTGCAGACAAGGTGGGAAATCCTTCAAAGCTGCTTGCCCAGCATTCTGAGAGATGCAACTAGCTTGGGAGTTTGTGGACAGGCATTTAATTTTCAACAACACATTTCACAAAGCACTCCTTCAAATACTTTTCATAGCCGTAATAAGTACACTAGTTTAGAAATTGAATTGCATTAGTGGTTTTAGATAAAAATAAAGGACAAAAAGATAAAATGTAAGTAGTCATTTCTCTTTTTTATTGACTTGGTTATTAGTGTTGTGTAAAGCATTCAGAAAAACAAGCTTCACAAATTAAGTTGGCAAAAATAAAGCCATAGGGAGGTGTAAATTATTGCATTTGAAGAATGAAACATTGCAGGAAACTTGGGAATTTTCTCTGGATCAGTCTCAACTGGCTAGATGTGGTGCAGAAAGGTTTCACACATAAATCTTCCATGATTGAAAGCGGTTTGTGGTGTTTCAGATCTGACTTGGGCTCAGATATGTGTACTCCACACACTAAACTTATGATAGAGACTACTTCTGCAGCCCTAGATTACTCCTATGACAGATGATGCAATATATTCTTGTTCCCTAACTTTTAGGAGCTGAAGCAGAACATATAGCATATTGGTATGAAACACCCTTTTCAACATATTGAAAGACCCATGGTCTGCAGAAGGGTCAGTCAACGTTGCTGCTTCAAAGACTTTTCCCTTCAAAGACACAGCTGGTTTACAATTTTCAGGAAGTTGTTTTGTTTGTCATGTGTTGCTTGTAAATCATTTCTTTCAAATACTTTGCATTGTCATACTTTTATTAACAGTAAAAGCAAGTTCTTGCTTATTCTAAAGATTGCACACACGCACATACGAACATAGTCTATTTTGAACTGGATTTCTATGACAGAATAGAAAATAGAATAATAGTTAAAAGGGACTTTAGAAGTCTTCTACTCCAATCTCCTGCTCAAGCAGGAGTCTGTATAGAAAAGATGCACTATGAAATAACTGAAATTTATTAATAAATAGGATGTCTTTGTTCTCAGTATGAATTAGAACTAAACAGTAAGAATGAGGAGCTATTGAGTAAATAGTTTTGAGGATGGAGTTTCAGTGGGACTTATAGCTACAAATAAACACAGCTATCTTTTTATCTCTTTTCACTTTTAGTTTCTTAAACTTCTAAAACTTGTTAATTTTGCATTTTGCTTGGTTTTAAGTATTATCTGTACTGACAAATTCTCTACAAATATTCTTGATCACAAACAGTATTTTTTCTGTGAATTTGAATTATTGTTTGCAGGCTATGATGCAGGAATGCTGGCTGGTTGCCATGGTGTTGTTACATGGGGGAAGGATTTGTGTTTTTTACTGCAGTACTTGGGCATGATTGTTTGGTATATTTTTACCCCAACCCCACTCTGACACCAGAACACCAGAAGGTCAAGAATCTGGCCTTTAAGGGAAAACTGTTTTGTTTTGTGAAACTGTGTTAAGATTAATGGAGCTTAAAGGAACCAGTGTAATGTTGCCAACTTGTTAAATGGGTATACACACCATGATTCACACCTTTCAGCAGATTATTTGTTCTCTACTTTGCATGCATAGAAACCACTACATAAGAGAAAAATGTGATATTCCTGGAGTAGTAAATTTCAGTAAAATTTAGAAGCATACTTTAAATGATTCAAAATACATTACAAGTAGACATGTATTTAGTACAATAGAATTGTAACTGGAATAGAGGGAGTAGTAGTAGTTGTGCTGATCAGACATCCCAATTATAGAGCTGCTGCTGACCTTGTTGGCTTGCCACTGGTGTTAGTGGCCTGCTGCTGGCCTCCTGGGTCTTTCTGGCTTTACTATCATTGTTCCCTGCTCTATCCTCCCCCACTACCAAAGCTTCATAGCCTTCTGCATGCTGACTTCCTCAAATGTTTTTCACAGTCACACCCACTACCATATTCAACTCTACTACATGTTCTTTAACATCTTTGGCTGCACTCCTACACCCTACCTCATTACAAACCTTTTTCACAACTTCACGCTATCTTCCTCTTTACCAAATAAATTGAGGAAACGGTAACCTACTTTAAAGGATTGGCTCCTCTTATTTGGCAGGAACCTTAAAAGTTAGTGGGAGACGTTTTTCTATTTGTCTTCTCAAAAAAATTCCTGCATACTTTCAGTGAAAGCTCCAAAGTTTTATTTGGCTAAATTTTTATCTTCTTGAGGATATTTTGCTATATTGTTTGTCCCATTATGGGGGGCATAGTCTGTACCTATTCAGTACATTGACAACAAAGTTGTTTGCCATATTGATATTAATGTCAGTTCTTGGCATTTTTGAAAAAATGCAAGTAATTACTTTCCTGAGTACAAGTCTCACAAATTCTTGTTACCAATATTTATTCAAAAGAACAGATGACGTACCAGAATTCTGGCAACTAAACTGTTCCTCATTTATAATTGGGATGCATCTTTAATACTGAGTAGAATCTTCCTCGTTTTCTTGTTTATTGTCTTTGTGTGAAATGATGGGTCTCGTTACTGATAATGAAGGAATTTTCAAGTCATTGTTTGCCATTTTTTTCTTGAATCCTTATCTATCTTTATCCTAGTCATTACAGTAAAGCTGTAAACTTGTATGATTGGAAGGTGAAGTACCCATGTGTGAGTCTTTGAATGGTATCTTTCTCCCACTCCAAATGATAGTCTGTGATTATGCTAAAGTCTCAACACCACAGGTGTGCTTGTAGGCTTTTAGTAATCCGCTTAAGAATGTGTCTTCCTATAGTTAAATCAAGACCAATACAAGGCTCACATAACATCTATCAATATATAGCAGGAATAGTAGATGAATATTGTTTTAATATTGGGTTCATGCACGGCACAGTTTTCAACTTAGGTTGTCTCAGGGACGGCTTATATTTTAGGAGATGTGTGAAATAAAATGTATTTAATATCTTCCAGCCCACATAAATAATTGCATCAGAGTGTACCTTTCTATATGGTATGGTTTTTTTGTGCTTTTATCTTGACTTCCTCATGATCTACTACCTAGGCAACGTATTTGAGCTAGATAAAGTTGGCATTTAGCAGGTTAATACAAGCCAGACTTCCAAAAACTGGTTATGGCAGTTATATTTGATTTGATAGCATTAGTCTCTGGAATGTCATGCGGGCCTTATAGAATTCAAATTGTATCTATATAAAATGGAAAGGTCTTATTGGGCACTGAAGGAAATAGTTTCCTTGAAATGGCTTTTAAAACAATGTATCTTTCATTATTTTAATGACTCTTAGCTGGGGAATTATGTTCCCCAGATAAGACTATCCCACCATCTTCAGCAGATACTGTTCAATAATTTTGCAGGGTTTCTTACATTGTGCATTTCAGCATGATTGACCTTTGCTTGGTCTGAATTCTAGTTTTTCTTATCTGGCCCTGCTTTACTAAACTGTTCTTGGGGATCTCTGATTTTCCTCCCAGTGGCAATTCCTCCCTTCCAGGTACGCCTTCCTTAGTCAGTTAGATTCAGAAGTAGTTATTAATTTGATGAATCACTGAACGATTTCTGCTAAGTCTTCCATCTTTCTCTTTGTCTCTGGGTGATATGCTAGAGAGATGGTTAGCTGACCTTCGTTAGTTGTGTTAGGCAGAAACTAGACAAGTGTTTGTTTTGGAGGCCTTAGCTGCACTAAACAAGAATGGCACCTTGCAATTCTAGTACAATATTATTCTATGAACTTCAACATATAGCACAAGTTTTAGAAGCTAAATGGATCTTTAGGTATAAAAGTGTTGTCTGAAGATATAATCCCATATTTTATAGATTTTTAAGTTATTTTTCAAATTAGTATGATTTTATCAGGCCATAGAATACTTCAGTCTGTATGTTGATGCTCACAATCTATTATGAGCATAGATCGGCATTTTACCTTACTTAACAGTACCGTTAGTTCCATTAATTGTTTAACATGGTTTCATATTCTCCATTTCTGAACTATAGGTTCAGTTGTTTTTAATCATTGCCATCTTTCCAGGAACAGATTGGTTGCTACAAAAACAGCATTGCTTTATGTTAAAAGTGTTAAATATTTAATAACTGGATATAGTTACTTGGTTTCATGTAAGAGTAGTAGTAAACAGTAAAATATAATATGCTTTCTTAAACTTATATAGAGCCAATTTGATTTAGTGATTAAACAACAGGCTAGAAACCAGGAGATTGAGTTCTAGTTCCTCTTAGGCACAAAACAAGTTGGGTGACCTTGGGCCAATCACTCTCAGTCCAAGAAAAAGGCAGTCATAAATGACTTCAAAAATCTTGGCAAGGAAAATGCAAGAAGTTGTCCAGTCACCAGGAATCAAGAATGACTCAAAGGTAAACACACACACATGCGCACACGCACACACACACAAAAGCATGTACACATGCATCCACGCACATGAGCTTATTTACTGCCAACTTGTTTTGCTACCATTCAGAAATTTCTCAAAACTTCTTAATAAAAATATAAAAAAACAAATTAAAACTGAAACAGTTAATAATTATATACATGTTTTAAAAGATATTTATTTTAGAACTCTTTTAGCATCTCCTCATTATGTTTATCCTTCAGTTTGGCAGTGACATTCACAGAGATCCAGGGCAAATTACAGAAAAGATTCAATTGTAGGAACATGAGTTTTCAGGAACTTCCTAGGATACACTTAACTTGTTTTCATTTTATCTTTTCCTTTCTTGTTTTTCTTCTCAGAATGCAATTCTTAAGTGCTGACAAAGTTCAGTAAATTATGGATTTTATTAAGATGTTGGTGGCTTAGAAGTTAGAAAATAAGACAACATAATTGCTGATTTGGTCTATTTGCTTCATGAGGATTTTTTGATGTTCAGAAAATAGTGGTGAGAAGTGAACTGTATTGTTATTTCAGACTTATATGAAAGTGCGTAAGCTCAGACTTAAAAGGAATATTAACGTTTTGTTTCTAACATTGCAGCTAATCGCAGTCTTCTAGTTTCATGTCCACTTTCACTTGCAATAGTGGAGAGAGGCGAGAAATGTATGCATCACACAAATCAAATTGTGACTACATTGACAAAGCATATGGTTGTAAAGGGGATTATAATCCTCTTTAAAAAAAAACACTGCATATTTCAAGTTTTCATTTTCCACACTGCCCATTAACAAAAAATAATTTCTGTGAATGAACAACAATGTGCCTGGATAAAGACACATTTATTATTGTTACATATATTTTGCCATTTTTTCAGTATAAGCCAGTGGTCATTAGAAAGAGATGTTTTGTTTGAAATGTATACATTCTGTATAAAAAAACTAAAAATTAGGAATAATAATTTCAAACAGTAATATTGTTTTTTTTTAAACAAAAGTGTTATTAAATAAATTATTAAAAACATTGGACGTTGTGTAATCATCCTGACAATCCTGTTTGTCATACATATTATGGCATAAAGTACATGTTTTATATACATTTATACAACATTTTCTATTTGTAATCATCCATTCTGCCAACCCTCCTATCTTTTGGTTCTAGATCCTTCTTTCTTCCCCACCATTGATAGAATTTATACCATACTTTATAGTATTCTGTTTTGTCTTTATCTTTCATTTCCATAGTTAATTTGTCCATCTCAGCGCAAGTCCATATCTTTTTTATTAGTTCACCTTCATCTGGAATTTCTTTATCTTTCCACTTTTGAGCAAAGGCTAACCTTGCTGTGGTGATCACATGTATTATTAAATAGATCACCTCTTTGTTATATTTTTCTGTTATGATTCCGAGTAAGAAAAATTCCGGTTTATATTCCACTTTTTGTCCCTATCATCTCCTGAAGCCACTTCTGGATTCTATGCCAAAACTCTTGGGTTTTCCTACATTTCCACCATATATGGTAATATGATCCATATACTTGGGTGCATTTCTAGCAGTTGGGTGATTATATTTTGATACATTTTGCTGGAGGAAGATGCCACCTATAAAACATTTTGTATTGGTTTTCCCTATACGATGTGGCCAGTGTGATTTTTTATTTCTCTCCCATAAAGTTTGCTATTTGTCCAAATTAATACCATATCCAAAATTTTTAGCCCATGCCAACATGGCATGGTTTATTTTATCATCTTCTCCTCCAGCTTATAGTCCAGTAAGAATCTATAAATTTTTCTTATCAGCTTATCCTCTGATCCAAGTAGTAGTTCATCTATTGTTATAGGCTGTCTATTAATCCCCCATTCTTTCATATCTTTCCTGTATCTTGATTGGACTTGTAGATAGGCCCACCATTCCAATTCCACCCCTTGTTCTTATAATTCTTGTCTTGATTTCAGTTCTCCTGCCTCATTTGTAATATCTTTGTATGTGATGACTTTCCCTTGACTGAAAAAATTTGGGTGTACTAAGGCTTCAAGAATAGATAGCCAAACTGGAGTTTCTATGTATATTTGTTGTTTGGTTTTATTCCATACCAAAAATAACACCTGTCTGAACTGATGTCGTTGAAAATATTGGTGGGCCTCATGTCAAGCAGTAATATTGTGATAACTTAACTTTTTGGAAATTGTCTTGTCTAGTTAAAAAAAATTGATATCATACACTGAAAAAGTTAATGGTATATTTTAAAATTTGGTTACTTTTCTAAGAGCTGTAAGAATAATTCTCCCTTTGTGCCCTAAAGAGGATGTTGTTTCCTTTACAGAAGGCAGTGATGGAGCATGCCACAGATAGGGGATAGATAGACTCTGAGGCAAAAAGAGTGCAACATTCAAACTCTCTCTATTCCCTCCTCAAAGTGATAGACTATGCACCAAATTAAATAAAGCCTTTTAATACAAGAAGGTGCTCCTACATTCCACATGTCGAGATATTTTTTATCACAGGAGTTCAGGAATGTGTTTTCTTTCTCTTTAACATCTTGGTCTGAGAAAAGGAATATATTTTCTAGTTTTGGTAAAGATGGAGTGCTAGGAATTCTTGTATGATCTTGAAGGAAAACATACTGTGGCCTAGCTCAATCTTCCAGAGACATAGCCTCTGCCATTGGCTTTTTTCTTGATTTAATTAAAGTGTATGTAACCCTTTTTTGTTAAAGACTAAGCTGGATTTTTTTCCAGTCTTGTAAAAAAGTTGGATTTTTTTTTACATTAATTATTTTTCAAATAATTATTGAATTTCTGATATGTTTTGGGGGTCTTTTTATTCATATTATATACTTGCATGGCCTGGTGAATTCAATAATGAATCTCTTCCAAGGAAAATAAGTTTACTTTTCTAACTGTTAAAAAAAGTAGCACACTTTGATGGGGATGACCAAATCCTGAACTCTGTTTAAAGGTTAGTATCCTGTGTAGTATACAATCTTAGTATACAAAGAGAAGTGAGCAATTTAAGCCACATTGATGTTATTAAAGAGACACTGTAGAAACTGAACTGAAATTTTATAATGCCTATGAATCAGCTGTTTACTGATTTCAGAGCACACCTTATAGAGAAGAGGACCTACTCATTGTTGCTGGTTGCTACAGGTAGAATTATTTCTTTATCTATATAAATAATTATTGAAATTTGTCAAGGATATTGTTTCTCCTCTCATGATTTATTAATACAGTGGTATCGAGGTGCTCATTAGTAATTGGTTCCAGAAGGCGTGATGAGTACCAAACAAATTTTTCTCATAAGGAATAATGAAGTGAGTCACAAGACGACTGACATAAGTTCTATCTTGTGTATTGAGTACAAACAAATGATGAATACCAGGACAACATTTTCATACCAAATTCATTGAGTACCAAATTCGACAAGTTTCAAAGTAGTTGAATACCAAGGTACCACTATATTGGAAGTTTGAGGTTACCTCATTAAATAAATGGGAAGTATTTAATGTTGATTGAACACAAACCACTTCTCCCATGAGCTGTTCAGAGCATCCAGTAGTGGGGAGGTGCTTCAGTCTCTGTCTAGGCCGGGCTTAATTTGCGGAATGCTCCTCCTCCTCCACGGGACTCCTCCCCAGCACTTTTATATAATAATAGTATATAAACTGATTTATGATCAGTTCAAAACATAATGATATTGGGCAAAAGTTTCATAAATTCAAACCATCTGAACCTCTGAGAACCACAAGCCTCCACCTGCTCACCTATAAAGTGGTATTCTTAATAGCCATAACATCTGTAAGATGAATCTCCGAGCTTGACTGCCCTGTCAGTGAGACAAGACCTTTGTATATTCCACTCCAACAGAGTTGTTCTTCGTCTAGACCCGACCTTTATACCCAAAATTAATTCTGCCTTCCATCGAGCACAGGAGTTGATCCTCCCCAACTTCTGTCCAAGACTGGCCCACGCCCTAGAGAGACAATGGAATCTACTAGATGAAAGAAGGGCCCTCCAAACTTATATAAACAGAACTGCTTCATTTAGGAAGATGGAGGCCGCCTTTGTCTCATTCCAGCCCTCCACTCTGAGCAGGAAAGTCACATCCTCAACAATTGGCAGGTGGCTGCGAGCCACAATTACAAAAACCTATGAAGCAAAGACACTCTCCGTGCCTAGAGGTATCACGCCACACTCAACCAGGAGTGCAGCCACATCTGCGGCTTGGGCAACTCAAGCACCGATCGACGAAATCTGCAGGCCGGCGACATGGTCATCACTGTCGCCTTTCATAAGACACTATAAACTGGATGTTTTTGCCTCGGCCGAAGCAGTGTTTGGCAAATGCATCTTACAATAGGTCCACACATGAAAAGGGACTCCAAACCAGATGGAGACCCTCCCGTAGGACACCAGCTTTGGTATGTCCCATGCCTGGATGCTCGGAACAGCTCTCAGGAGAAAAGGTGTTGGTCCTTACCTGACACTCCCTTTCTCTGGGAGCTGTGAAGAGCATCCAGACCCACCCAGAGACCATTTGGTTCTGGATCCAATCCTGGCCAAGACTAAGGACAACGGTGAAGGAGAAAAACAATGAACTGATCACTTTGACTTTGCCAAACTGGGGACACTTGGGAGGAGCCACAAGGAGGAGTGTCCTCAGAAATCAACTCAGCCTGTAGAACGACAGACAGAAGCACTTCCTATGCTCTTCATAGCTCCCAGAGAAAGGGTGTGTCAGATAAGGACCAACGCCCTTTTTCCTCTGTAAATGATATGCCCTGACAATACACTGTATTCAAAATGTTTATGAATACAAATTAAAACAAACAAACAATAAATAAAAACATTCCATGAAGTTTATGGAGTAAAATAAGTGTGGCAAAATCGGTGTTACTTCAGGATTAATACACATTAATTATAAATTATAAGTGTCTAGGTAGTGGAATTACCAAAAATATTTGAAATATATTGATATGATAATTCTGTGACTATCCTGTGACAAAAAAATTAGTAATTTATTGCAGTTTATTAATGACAATAATATTGAAATTTGGAACTTTTGGTGACAGAAACATAACTTTGACCCCTGTTCACATGATTAAAAGGAGAGCCAGTTTGATGCAGTGGTGAAGGTTCTAGCCTAGAAACCAAGGAATTGTAAGTTCTAGTTTTACCTTAGGCATGAAAACTGGCTGAGTATTTTTGGACTAGTCACTCTCTCTCAGCCCTACCCACTCCACATAGTAGTTGTGGGGTAAAATAGGAAGAGGAGAAAGGATTATTATATATGTTCACCACCTTGAGTTACTTATAAAAATAATAATGGCAGAATAAAAATCTATAAATACATTAATAAACTTTTTTTCTGAGATAATTCTACTCTGAAAATTGTACATTTTCTCTTCTTGAAAGACATGGGCATTAAGCTTTGTACTAATCAAAGGTTAAAACACTTGATTTTATAATACTATGCAGATGTGTTTGAAAATTCCCTATTCTCAATATCAGTATGTGCGTTGGATGATTTAAATATACAGTATTTTTTCAAAGAATATAAAGTATATGTTATTTGTAAGAAATCTGGACTAATTTTGGAATATGTCATATTAAATGGCAAAGAATGTTAAGGAATATAAAGCATGTTTCCTTTGAGATTACTTCAGCAAATGATTGTTTTAAAGAATTACAAATGTACTGGGCAATTTACAGCAGAAATAATTATTCTTTGAAATTGAAAAGACATTATGATCCAAGTTTACAATCAATGATACACATTCTCTTTCTATCTACAGTTTATTGGTGCAACAGGAAAAACTAATATTAGTCTATGATTAGAGTTTATGTGTTTAAAATTGTTTAACACTGGTTTTTTTTTTTTTTTTTTTTGTGGAGGGAATAGTTTATGTTTATATATATATATATATATATATATATATATATATATATATATATATATATATATATATATATATATATATATATATATATATATATATATATATGGTGTTCGGCTTGGTTCGGGTATTTTCCCACGTCATTGTAGTTGTTCTTTTAAAGTTGTAGCAACGTTTCAGCAGAATCTCATCTGCCATCATCAGGCTTCTGTATTGTGTCCGTCTGTGGGTCAGACTTTTACAGTGGTTTCAGATTTAAATTTGGGGCAGCCTATTGCTGTGCCAGAATGGTTTTTTCTTCATCCTGATTGGTTGGGAGTCTTGGTCTGTGTTTATTGGTCTCGGAGTTTGCTGTGTTCTGCTTGATTGGTGTCTCTAATATCTTCTGTCTGTTTTTTGGCTCTTTTTGTATCTTGATTGGCTGGCAGACTCCCAACCAATCAGGATGAAGAAAAAACCATTCTGGCACAGCAATAGGCTGCCCCAAATTTAAATCTGAAACCACTGTAAAAGTCTGACCCACAGACGGACACAATACAGAAGCCTGATGATGGCAGATGAGATTCTGCTGAAACGTTGCTACAACTTTAAAAGAACAACTACAATGACGTGGGAAAATACCCGAACCAAGCCGAATAACATACATACATACATACATACATACATACATACATACATACATACATACATATATATATATATATATATATTTGTTTTCTGAGGTTCTCGCGGGTATTTGTATGTGGATCTTTGGTTATTCGGGTTTTCTCCCGCGTAAGATTGGAAGTATCTAGGCAACGTTTCGATGAAGTCTCATTCATCATCTTCAGGCTTGTGTCTTCAGCTCTGTGCTTCTCAGAGTGATGTGAGCTTGCAGCTGCTTCTTCCTTTTAACTGCTAGTGAGGGTGTGACTTGATTGGGTGGGGGCTTGGCTGTGTTCTGATTGGGTGGGGGTGTGTTCTCATTGGTTGGGGGGCTGGCCGTGTTCTGATTGGCTGGAGGTGTGTTCTGTTCAGGTGGGGGCTTGGTTGTGCTCAGGTTAGTCTTAGTTGCTGGGGGATTTGAGCTGGTGAGCTGTGATCTTGCTGTTTGGCTTCGAGTTTGTGGTCGTGCCGCATCTTCTTGGTGGGGGTCAGTTCGCTTCATGTATGGCTCAGAGGGGTTTGAAGTGGGTAGTGATGCAGCTGCAGTGCGGCTTCTGGTCCGTGGTCGTGTCTCATCTTCTGTGTGGGTGTGAGTCTGCTTTTTACGTGGAAGTGTGGTGGTGGAATCTTGTGTGGCCCTCGTGAGTGTGGGTCTGGTGTCATTCTTCATCGAAACGTTCATCGAAACGTTGCCTAGATACTTCCAATCTTACGCGGGAGAAAACCCGAATAACCAAAGATCCATATATATATATATATATATATATATATATATATATCCAGAAAGAATAAACAGATGTGAAACACAATATTAAGCACAATATCTCATTGGTATAAAAGTAGAAAAAGTGCAGAAATGATTTTTTTTGTAATGTTGAATATATGGTATCATTCCATAAATATTAGTTAAATTCAGAGGTAGGGAATGTGATGCCTATGATCACTAGCATCTCCTTTGAAACCAGCCAGCTCTACACTTCATTTGTCCAAGAAAAGTCAAAGGTGAGCTGATTTGATAAAGCTAGAAAGCTATCTCATTAGAATTGTGGTGTTTATGTTTGTTGATTTGTGTAAAAAAGGAGAGAAGGGCTGGCCATGTTCATCAAAGGAAACACTTTGTGAATAATTTAACATCTGCAAACTGCTATTAAAATACTATTAATAAATCAATTTCCGAATGTGATACCCCACATTCCAAAGAGCATTCTAGCTAAAATTCTGCTAATGTGCTGTCATGCCAGTGAATCTTCGATGACTGAATGCTTTAATTCTCCGTAGAACTGCTGCGAGCATCCAGAGAGAGTGGGAGGTGCTTCAGTCCTTCCTTCTCACAGGCTGAGTTATAATTGAAGAACGCTCCTCCTTCCTCCACGTGGCTCCTCCATGCGTTCTCCCAGTTTTCACTCAGCCTTCGAGAAAGCAGGCAGCGATCTCTTGTTCCTTGGCCGTTTTTCAGAGTTTTTTGCTTCTAAGTGTTCAGGTTTGCCTTTATTCCTTTCCTCCTTGTCCCTGCGTTGATAGTGTGCTCTTAAATTTAATTGGTGAGGCGTTTTTTTGACTGTAGGAAGGGGTTTAAGGGCTCGGAGCTTTACTTCGCCCCCCCACCCCTCTTCTCTTTCTCTGCATTTCCGAGCGTGCCTTTATCCAGCCGCTTGTCTCCGTGCCTTGATTTATTGCACTATTATCATTCCCCCCCTAGAACGCTTTAGAGGAAGCAACGCTTCCTCTCCCAGCCCTGGCTTTTCGTTGTTCCTGATTGCCTGGTAAGCGAATAGGGCTGGTGCGCCTCTGATTGCCTCGCGTCGTGCCGGGCGGCCATTTTGGAACCGCTCGTGGCCGGCGCCATTTTGTTTTATTTTAAATAATATTTTTTCCTGGCTGTGTGTAATTTTTGTTTTTGGATTTAAGCTGTGTGGATTGAGGCCCTAAGCGGGACCGTCAGGCCGCGTGGAGCCCCCTTTTTTTATTGGAGGACACTGTGGTTCCGGCCCTGCTGTCTTTCCTTTAGAGGTTTTTTTCTTGTTGGCTTTTTCTGTCTGTATCAATCAGCTTGTTCAGAGGCGCGGGCACGTACTTCCCATTGTGTTGGGAGGCTGCCTAAAGAGGCCTACCTATTATACTTATTTTGCTTCCCTTATTTTTTGGCCTCTGCGTTCATTCGGCTCATTTGGATTTGTATTTAATAATTTTTATTATTATTTTCTCCTTGTGCCTATTTGGCCCTGTCCTTGGGCCCCGCCCTTAAAAAAAAAAAAAAAAGGAGAAAAGAAATTATTATTATTAGTTATTTTATAATATATTCCAGCAAGCTTTTGTGTAGATATTTTTGGATAGTTTTCTCTTTGTGTTTTTAGTACTTGGTGTTTTAAAAACAAATTCAAATAAATAAATAAATAAATAAATAAATAAATAAATAAAATAAAAAAATAAAAAATAAAAATAATAAAAAAAAATTTTTTTATTCAAAGGGGGACGTGATCTGATTTGGGAAAACCGGTTTGCGTTTGTAAGCCGAACTCCTAGGCGTGCCAACCGCCATATTTGTTGTAAGGTTTTTTTCCTTGATACCATGGCAGAGAACAATCCAACTGGCTCTTCCCTGAAGGCCAAATCAAGACGCACTATCTTCGTAAGAGGGACAAGGACTCCTCCAGTGCTTCCCAAAAGGACGCCTTAAGGCGTCACAAAGCTCTGGAAAAGGAGTTCAGTAAACGATCTAAAGAACTGCACACTATAACTACCCCACCTTCTACCTCTGCCCATCCCCTCCCCTGCCGAGTCGTTCTTCCCCTCCAGGTGCAGTACATCCACCCGGAGCCGCCAGCCATCCCGTACTCCAGAGGCGACCTTCACGCCAACCGCTGCAGGTCTTCGCCCTGAGGAGCCGCCGTCAACCATCATCCCTGATAGTATCAGGGAATGGATGCAATTTGCTATCCGTCAGGGTATAGCTGATGGAATGCAGCAGCTATCCAGACCTGGTTCTTGAGGGAGGACTTCCGACGTTGAATCTTTATCTGGTCGATCTCTCTCCGGGCAGGCGCCCAGCAGGGTCAGGTACCTTCTCATACGGATGCCCCATCCCCAGGAGGGGAGGAGCCTCAGGAGGTCTCGCAGGAACAGGAGGAAATGGGCTTTGAGCCCTTCGGGAGGAGGAAGGCTCTGAGAGGGGTCCTCGCAGTATTCTGATTTCCTTCTGGGGACCCTATGGAGGGGGAAATGTCAGAGGACGAGGGCATTTCTCCCGAACAACCGACGGTTGTGGGCCTCTTTAAACCCCAGTTATTTAAGTCCTTATTATTTAAGGCTAAGAATAGCTCAGGCCTGGCCTCTCAATCTCCTTCTGATCCACCGCCATCGACTTCGGAGGATCCAGATGACCTCATGTTCAGGCAACCGATTGTGGAAGCAGAAGTTATTCCGGCCCCCAATCTTCTCAGACTTGGTTGCGAGGCAGTTGGCCTCGGTGGGTCCTACACCCGCCCCTCTAGTCAGGATAAGAGGATGTTTAATCTGGACCCAGCATTCTCTTCTATGTTAGACACCCCGGAGGTAGACGATCCAATTGTGAGGCTGACCTCCTCTTCCAACCCTACGGATGCGTTGGAGGCGCTGAAGCCAGAGGACAAGCGGGCGGAGATGGCTCTTCGGCGAGCTCACCAGTCCGATGCCTGGGCCATCAGGTCGGCCACGGCCGCCTCCTTTTTCACCCGTTCCTCCATCAAGTGGCTCAGGCAGCTCAAGCAGCATATCCCCCCGACTAACACCAGGGCCCATCAGGATATTGCAAAAATCACAGCAGCGGCGGAGTTCGCGGCTGATGCCACCTTTCATTCGGTTAAGTTCGCTTCACGGGCCATCTCCTCCCATGTTACAGCTAGGAGATTACTTTGGCTTCAGCATTGGCAGGCCGATGTTAAAAATAAATCCAAGTTGGCTTCAGCCCCCTTGGCAGAAGGGAAGCTGTTCGGGCCTGCCCTTGAACCCTTGCTTTTGGAAACTCGAAATAAGAAGAAGTTTCTTCCTTCGCTTTTTCGCAGGCAGGAGTCTAGAGGGTCCCAGCCCTTTCGGAGGGGCTCCTTTCGCCCCCCATACCAGTCCTCATTCTCCCCTAGATTCCAGGGTTCCCCGTCGTTTCGGTCATCCTACCACGACCGAAGTGATACAGGAGACAGGAGCCGAAGAGGAGGCAGCTTTAGGAGACCCTTTAGAGGCTCCGGTCACAGGGCCTCCCGCCGGCCCAGATAGGACCTCAGACCTTCTCCCCATAGGCGGTCGTCTCAGGCATTTTGCAGACCTCTGGGAGAGGTCCACTTCGGATGCCTGGGTGAGGAGTTCCGTGCGTTTTGGACTCGTTCTACAATTCCTCTCCCCCCCCCCCTGAACATTTCAGGATTTCACCTGTCTCTAGGGATCCTACAAAGCGGGCTCTTATGGATTCCACCATTAAACATCTGGCTGACATTAGGGCCATCCAACCTGTCCCATCCTCTCAACGAGGAAGAGGTTTTTATTCTCTCTTGTTCTTGGTGCCTAAACATTCAGGGGGTTGGAGACCTATTTTAGATCTCAAGCGACTTAATCGCTTTGTCAGGCGCCAGAAGTTCAAGATGCAGACTCTACAGTCTATTTTACAGGGTATCAGGGAAGGGGACTGGCTCACGTCAGTTGACCTGTCGGAAGCATACCTCCATATTCCCATTCATCCCTCATACTCAAAGTATTTGAGATTCTGTTATAATAACCAACATTTCCAGTATGTGGCCCTCCCTTTCGGCCTTGTTTCAGCCCCGAGGTCTTTCACGAAGGTGCTGGCAGCTCTGGCGGCCCATCTTAGACAGGTTCCCATCCGCATCCATTGTTACCTCGACGATATCCTTATCGTATCCCCTTCCCGACAGCAGGCCGAGAGGGATACTAGTGTTACCCTTTCAGTGCTACAAGATCACGGGTTTTTAGTGAATTGGGAGAAGAGCCAACTTAGCCCTTCCACCCGCATAGCTCACCTAGGAGCTGTAATTGACTCTGTTAAGGGTAAGGTCTTCCTCTCCCAGGAGAGGCTTCATAGTATTCATACTGCTATCCGGACTATCAGGCGAACTGGTAAAGCGTCCTTGCTCAGTTTATCCAAGCTTCTGGGGAAACTTGTTTCCTGCATTTCTATTATCCCATGGGCTCGTTTGCATTCCAGATCCTTGCAGTGGTTCCTTCTGCCGTACCAGCGCTCGGGAAGGAGCACATCAAGTCGAGTGGTAAGGATACCTCCAAGGGTTCTCTCATCCCTTCTTTGGTGGACTCGACCTTCTACCAACAGAGGTCATCTATTCAAGGAGCCCCAAAGGGTCACTCTTACGACAGACGCAAGCCTTTCCGGATGGGGGGCCCATCTGCAGTCTCTGTCAGCCCAGGGAGTTTGGTCTCCTTCGGAACGACGACACAACATCAACTGGTTGGAGCTTCATGCGGTATACCTAGCCCTGCGAGCTTTCGCTCCTCAGGTGAGAAGGCACCACATTCTGGTCCTTACGGACAACACCACCACCAAAGCCCATATCAACCGTCAGGGAGGCACCCACTCCATCATCCTCATGAGAGAAGCCGAACGACTCTGTCGGTGGGCAGAGACGCATCTTTCCTCCATCAGGGCAGAGCACATTTCCGGGGTCTCCAACGTCCAGGCAGACTGGCTGAGCAGGGCCACGTTGGACCCAGCAGAGTGGCGCCTGCATCCGCGGTTGTTCAGGGAAGCAGCAGACAGGTTCGGGTCTCCTCTGGTAGACCTCTTTGCCTCGCCGCTCAACACGCAGACACCAAGGTTCTTCTCTCGGTTCCCTTCCCACGGGGCAGAGAACCACGACGCCCTGCGTTGCCCGTGGCCTCCCGGCCTCCTGTACGCCTTCCCTCCGCTTCCGCTGATCCCCAGGGTAATTCGGAAGTTGCTGTTCGAGAGGGCGGAGATCCTACTAGTGGCCCCATATTGGCCCAGGAGGCCGTGGTTTGCGGATCTTCACGGTCTATCGGTGGTTCCGCCGTGGAGGATCCCACTGGACCAGATCTCCCTGTCACAGGGACCTCTGCTTCATCCAGAACCACAGTGGCTGCAGCTAGCCGTCTGGAGGTTGAGCGGGAAACGATGATTGAAGAAGGCTTGTCTACCCAGGTCATAGATACCATTCTGGCTGCCAGGAGGCCTTCCACTACTCAAATTTATGATTCAACTTGGAACAGCTTCTGTAAGTGGTGCCGAAAATCCTCTGTCAATCCTCGCTCTCCTTCTATAGCACAAATTCTAGCCTTTTTACAGGATGGCCTAAATGAAGGTCTCTCTCCCAACACGTTGAGAAGACAGGTCGCGGCCCTCTCAACGGTGGTGGCTGGCGGCTCCTTCAGCTCTCTTTCCCACCACCCTCGCATTAAGGCCTTTTTAAAGGGGCTTCTAATTTGCGCCCGCCGGTAGTGCATAGATATCCAACATGGGACCTTAACAAAGTTCTCCTGGCCTTGACTAGGCCTCCCTTTGAACCTCTCAGGGAGGTACCACTCCAGTTTCTCACCTTTAAGGTGGTCTTTCTTGTAGCGATCACCTCAGCTAGAAGGATATCTGAAATTGCAGCTCTATCCGTGAGGAAGGACTTGTGCATTTTTCATTCTGATCGAGTTGTCTTGAGACCAGACCCCTCCTTTTTACCAAAAAATCAATTCTGCTTTTCACAGGGCGCAGGAGTTGGTCCTACCTAATTTTTGTCCAAAGCCTCTGCATGATAGGGAGAGGCAATGGCACACCCTCGATGTTCGAAGGGCGTTGCGTATTTACATATGTCGCACGCAATCCATCAGGAGATCGGAGTCCCTGTTTTTGTCATTTCAGCCTAAAACGCTGGGTCAAAAGGTACCACCATCCACGGTAGGCCGGTGGATTAGGGCGACCATTTCCAAGGCCTATTCAGTTCAAGCTCTTCCAATCCCCAGTGGGATAACGGCTCATTCCACCAGGAGCGCAGCTACATCAATAGCTTGGGCTACTCAAGCCTCGCTTCTTGACATTTGCCGGGCGGCCACTTGGGCCTCTCCGTCACCTTTCATACGCCACTATAAGATTGACACTTTCGCTTCGGCTGAAGCGTCCTTTGGCAGGCGAGTCCTACAGCAAGTGGTTGGGGATCCTAAGGAGATTCCGATCCAGACGGAGTCCCGCCCGTAGGACAAACATGCTTTGGTATGTCCCACTCTCTGGATGCTCGCAGCAGTTCTACGGAGAATGGGCGTTGGTTCTTACCTGATAGGCCTCTTCTCGTGGAACTGCGTAGAGCATCCAGCCCCACCCTTCTTGGTCCGTCTGGTAGGGAATTCTGTTTTTCGGCCAATGATCGTTATTGTATATACTTGAGTTGTTTACTAGTTCAGTTAGAGGATTGTGGTTGTCCTCTCGTCTTCGTGAAACTGGGAGAACGCATGGAGGAGCCACGTGGAGGAAGGAGGAGCGTTCTTCAATTATAACTCAGCCTGTGAGAAGGAAGGACTGAAGCACCTCCCACTCTCTCTGGATGCTCTACGCAGTTCCACGAGAAGAGGCGTATCAGGTAAGAACCAACGCCCATTTCATTCATTTTGGAGACATGGCATATTTCCTGTCTCATGCACAGAGGTGGATTTGTAGCTGTGCAGATGCATATAGATAAATTCCACAAAACATCCTTAACAAAGTATATTTATTGGTACATCAGGTATCTTCATAACTCACATTTGTGACAAAGTTCTTCTATAATGACCAATCCTTTGTATATCAGCCTTGCAGGTGAAAGATCGTTATCTCCTAACCCATCTCTTAGTGGTAGAAAAGCTGCTATCAGTTCATGAGTCCAGGCAAGAATGGAGGGAAACCTTCCCCAACCTCTCGAGGGTCAATTTAGTGACCAATCAGGATTATAGATGTGGCCACGTGACATGAACTACATTTCCCAGGATACCTTTAACTACATTTACCATGATGAATTCCTTTAAGGGGACAGCTCATAATTCCTAAGTAACTATCCAATTCCCATAGACTGGCTGGGACAGTACAGCATAAAACTGATTGGAAGAGAGTAAGGCTGTACTGTGTTGTTATCCAGAATTGCCATTGTTTGCCCTTTCCAATTCTTAAGAACTTTTTTTCTTAGCTTCTAAAAACTTGAATAATTTCTAAAATTAGCTGAGGGCAGCTTTCTGTTTTGAATATTTAACCTGTTCAGGATTGGTCCGCCTAAAGTATTTTCAAACCCTAGATAATCACAATAACCCAGAGGACCCCTCAGTATAGACAGAAAAATGGCAATTAACTTCTTGAGGATACTATGCATTTCCCACCATTGTATACTCACAGGATTGTAATTTAGTCAATAGGAGATTTTCATAAAACAGAACAAGGATCTAAGTTTGGATCAGAAAGTTTATAGCTATGAGTTTGTAGCCTCAGGTTGGGAAAGATTCTGGATTATCAAGATGAGCCTAAGGCAAAAGCATTTCTTTCATTCTTTTCTCTGGATAAAAGAAAGAGTTTCACCAAAGCATCTCTTTCATGTGTGTGTCAGAGAGTGGATTTAAATTAAATAAAGCTGCTAAAACAGAGGATCAGTGTTGAGAATCATTTTAGTATGGTCATAGTCAACCAAAACAAATCAATATTTTGTCAGTGTTAAATCTTCTAATTTATTGAGTCTCAAATGTGTAGTAGCTCAACAGGAAATGATATTCCTCAACTATGACTGGTCAATTTATATTGCTGCAAGGACCAGACCAGATTCTGGTTTGGAATGCTAAGAATGCACCAATGTTCTCCTAATTCATATGATTATATTTAAATTGATTGTTTTGTGATAAAAATGTTGAATCATATTTTAGTTGGGTTTCCCTTCTGTGTTTAAAGTAAACTTTGCCCGATTGCTGTTCTCTTAAAAAAAAAGTCCTTATTTCAAAATGTTAATCAAAGGTGTATATATTTATTTGTTTTGCAGTAGTATGGAATACAGAAACAAAGGCCTAATTATACTTTTTGTTATTTGCAGTGTAGCAGATTTAATTATGTTGATCATAAGATGTTAAAGTTTAATTGCTATGATTTATTTAAATGATTGTAAATTAAATATAATGCTCTGAGTTTTATTGAGCTGCTTATTAAAAAATAATTTTGGAAAGAATACTAGCTTACTCCCATAAGTAATGCTTTTTCATATTAATCAAAGTACTAAGTACTTTTATATACTCCTTGAAAAATACTGGTACGCAAGAGTAGAATATGATAATGTTGATAGTGTTATATATTCTTATAAGAAAAAAGATCTGTACTGTAAAATACAGGTATGACTATATTGAAAAAATAAAGGAAAACCAAAGCAAAATTAGGTGAAGTTTTAAAATAGGTTTTCTTATATTATGTGGTCCTGTGTAGTAAGCAATTTATTTTTAAGGTCACTTCTTTAAATAATTGTTTGATTCCTAAGTTTTTAATTCCTTATTCTTCTTCTTGGACATTGGTTATGCTATCAGACTATCAGAGATTCTAACTTTCTATCATTTTGTATAATGCAAAAAAATTAATTATTTTGCATTATGAAATAATAAAAAACTGGTATTCGGGCTTTCCCCCAATACCAAATTATAAACTACCCACCCATCCTTAAGTCTGTAGAAATGGAATGTATAATGCTTATCACCATTTCCTATCCAGCTTCTATAGCTCCTGTTTTTAGACATTGACAATAATCTGACTTTCCTGGAAAATGAGGGCCCCATTTTGAGGCAGCCTGACAATGTCAGTATAAGGAAGAAAGTAACTATTAGTGTAGCTAAGGATTTCTTAAGCCTTTCTTAAGAAGGACTGGGAATGAGGTAAAGGTTTGGGAGAAAAGTCTTGTTAGGGCAAGTAGAGACACCTCCTTCATCTTTTCCTGTGTGATATGTTTAGGTATTTTAAAAATGTTATTACATCCCTCTTAGTTTTCTTTTCTTAAAAGTAACATGTCCATTTCCTTCATCCCCACTCCATAAGATTTGTCTCCCTATCTATTAATTATGCTTTTCAATATCTGTTTTGCTCTTGTTTCTGTTTATCTGAATCCAGCTTAAAATATTTGGCTTAGAACAGTTCACAATAAATGAGGTGGGATCTGACTCTGATATCTCTCTCTCTCTCTCTCTCTCTCTCTCTCTCTGTGTGTGTGTGTGTGTGTGTGTGTTTGTTTGTTTGTGTGTGTAGTTTATAAAAACCACTGTCGATATTTCAGTAAAGTTTTTGTAAATTCTTTAACTGCTTCACCTAACATATTAGTAAAAATATGAAAGTTTTGGTCCCATGGGTGAATTCTGTGGGATTCTATCTGGTAATCCCTTTTATTGGAATCCATTAGTACTATTTTTTGCAATATTTCTAACCTCTCTAACTCCTGAATAGGTATACCATGCTGCTTGCTAAGTAAAGCATTTTGGGGTACTTTGTGAAATATCGTTTTGAAATCAAGGTAGGTTACATCCACAGTATTTTCATATTTGCCCAAGAAATTGCCTGATTGAACAAGAAGTAAGCTTAGTTGGCAAGACTTGTCTTTGTAAACACATCATCATTTCTGGTTTCAGTATTTCCACATACTTCCAGATAAATCACTTTATGACTTGCTATAGAATCTTCCCAAGTATCACTGTTATAACTTCTAATTTATAGCTCTCCAAATCCTTCCTTCTCCATTTTTAAAAGATATTTTCCTTCTCCAGTCTTATATTTCATATAGCAGGGATTTTGCAACCGCAGTAGTACACTTTCAAAACTTGGTCCATTTGACCCTGGAGGCTGAACTAATTCAAAGTCAGTTGGTATTTCATGGCCATATTTATATCAGTGAAACTTTACTTATGCTCCTTCAACCAGGTAGCTATCGTTAGTTAATACGGATGCACTAGGTGTGGTTAACCAGTTTCTGTAGGAGGATCTGGGATTTTAAGAGGTAAATTAAGTCTCTGTGATATTTAAGGCACTTTTACAACGTTCCAATGTGTACTGAAACAGTCTTCCTTATTTTGGCTACTTCTATTTGGTAAGCCACAAAAGAGAGAATAGGGAGCCAACATACTGTCATGTTCAATATTTTTTGCATCCTTGATTTAAGAAGATAGCTAAAAGGGCTGTGACTATTTTGAATAATAAAGAATCTTGCAAATGAATTGCTGTTTCTTTGCCCTCTGGAATACAGCCCCTCTCTCCTGGGAATCCAAACTGCATCCCACCATAAAAGTTGGTTATGAATGGTGTTTGAATAATGTACATTTCACATTTTAGTCCATCAACATTGTATTGGGTAGATCACTCATGTTCTCATATTATTCTACTTTATAAGGTTGTTTTGCAACTACAAATCTGTCCTCAATTGTTACTGAAAGAATAGGGCCGATTTAAGTAGTATCTTTTTCTCTCCAAGGCTTTAAAATACAAAACATTGTTATTTGTTTGTAACTTTGTACTGAATTACAAGAAAGTAGTGCACCCCCATTCTTTTTGACTGAATGACTATCTCTCACAATCAAATATGTTTTCAGTAATGTAAAGATGCTTTTCCGGTTAGGCCGCTCTCGCTAGTGAGCTCGAACTTTTCAAAGCTGTTTTCATTTGTGCAACTATTACAGTCAAGGTTGGTTTTTAAAAAATAAAAATTGACCTGACTGCAGCTAGATTCTAACAAGTTGTTTTTAGAAAAAGATACCTTAAATATAATTAGCTTTCACCGATATATAACAACATAATTTGTTTTTCACATGACTAAAATCCTACATACATTTTTTCAGAGTAACTTTCTGTTATATGTAGCAGGTTTTCAAATACATATGGATCAGATTGCACTATTACTATTTAAATAAATTAAAGTTTAGCTGAACCTACCAGAATGAAATGTCTGCATTGTATTAACATTTCATATAAAAGTTTCCACTGTAATATATCTACACGTGCTCATAAGTTTACATACCCTGGAAGAACTTATGATTTCTTGGCCATTTTTCAGAGAATATGAATAACACAAAAACTTTTTTTCACTCATGGTTATTGGTTGGCTGAAGCCATTTATTATCAGTCAACTGTGTTTACTCTTTTAAAATCATAATGACAACATAAACTACCCAAATGACCCTGATCAAAAGTTTATATACCCTGGTGATTTTGGCCTGATAAACATGCACACAGGTTGGCACAAAGGGGTTTGAATGGCTATTAAAGGTAACTATCCTCACCTGTGATCTGTTTGCGTGTAATTAGTGTGTGTGTATAAAAGGTCAATGAGTTCCTGGACTCCTGACAGACTGTTGCATCTTTCATCCAGTGCTTCACTGACATTTCTGGCTTCTGAGTCATGGGAAAGCAAAAGAATTGTCAAAGGATCTGCGGGAAAAGGTAGTTGAACTGTATAAAACAGGAAAGGGATATAAAAAGATATCCAAGGAATTGAGAATGCCAATCAGCAGTGTTCAAACACTAATCAAGAAGTGGAAAATGAGAGGTTCTGTTGAAACCAAACCATGGTCAGGTAGACCAACTAAAATTTCAGCCACAACTGCCAGAAAAATTGTTCGGGATGCAAAGAAAAACCCACAAATAACTTCAGGTGAAATACAGGACTCTCTGAAAACACATGGTGTGGCTGTTTCAAGATGCACAATAAGGAGGCACTGGAAGAAAGATGGGCTGCATGGTCGAGTTGCCAGAAGAAAGCCACTACTATGCAAATGCCACAAAGTATCCCGCTTACAATACGCCAAAGAGCACAGAGACAAGCCTCAAACCTTCTGGCACAAAGTCATTTGGAGTGATGAGACCAAAATTGAGCTTTTTGGCCACAACCATAAATGCCAGGAGTCAACAAGGCCTATGATGAAAAATACACCATTCCTACTGTGGAACATGGAGATGGATCGCTGATATTTTGGGGATGTGTGAACTACAAAGGAACAGGACATTTGGTCAGAATTGATGGCAAGATGAATGCAGTATGTTATCAAAAGATACTGGAGGAAAATTTGCATTCATCAGCCCGGAAGCTGCGCATGGGACGTACTTGGACATTCCAACATGACAATGATCCTAAACACAAGGCCAAGTCTACCTGTCATTGGCTACAGCAACCAGAGTGAATGTTCTGGGGTGGCCCTCTTAGTCTCCTGACCTCAATATCATTGAGCCACTCTGGGGAGATCTCAAACATATGTAGTTCATGCAAGACAGCCCACGAATTTACAGCAACTGGAGGCTTTTTGCCAGGAAGAATGGGCAGCTTTACCATCTGAGAAGATAAAGAGCCTTATCCACACATGCCACAAAAGACTTCAAGCTGTCATTGATGTTAAAGGGGGCAATACACTGTATTAAGAATTAGGGTATGTAAACTTTTGATCAGGGTCATTTGGGTAGTTTCTGTTGTCATTATGATTTAAAAAGAGTAAACACAGTTGATTGATAATAAATGGCTTCAGCCAACCACTAACTATGAGTGAAAGAAAAGTTTTTGTGTTATCTTTCATATTCTCTGAAAAATGGCCAAGAAATCATAAATTCTGCCAGGGTATGTAAACTTATGAGCACAACTGTATATTTTGCTATTTTTTTGTTTTATGAATATCTGATACAGTATGTTCATGCTTCATACCTTTGAATGACTGTCATGCATACTTTCCTCCCTGTTTAATTAATATAGTAATATTGAATATCATAAGATAAACATACATACATATTTTTCATGCTTTTAGGGTAAGTACTGTTGTATGGAATGCAGAAAAAGTAATAAATATTAAGCCAAATAAATAAGAAAAAAAGCAAAGTTCATTTATTATAAACTAACACTATTCATATTCTCTCATAATTTTCATTCCTACTTACATCATGTCTACCTTACACTACTTCATACATTACCTTTTGTTCTTTATACTTTCATCTTTTGCATTTTGATATAACTCCATTTAACTACAGCTGTTTCACTCTTCACCTTCTTGGTCTCTTCATTCTTCCTTAATATATTTGTTTTGCAATGTTATTCTCATTTATTCTCTCTATATCAGTGGTCCCCAACCTTTTTTGTACCAGGGACCAGTTTCACGCAGAAACACTTTTTCAAGGACCGGGTAGGGGCGTGAAGGTTAATCATTATATTTAGTATGTGATCTGAATGCAACAATTACATTTTATATTAGGCACTTTCATGAACTATTACACTATAATATCAACTCACCAGGCAGTCTGTGACCCTTCTGCTGTCTCATCGTTGTCTCGTTTACCCTTTCCAAAAAAACTCTCCAGTGAACTCTGTTTGCGAGGGCTAGCTTGCATTGCCTGATGCAGCATAAATACGCGCCAAAAGTCAAGCGCGGAAGTTAGGCGAGGGCGGAAGTGGTTGTCTTTCAAAATAAGACACCCGGAAACAAAAACATATTTTTATATATATTTTAATCACGATTATTCATTCTTTGCGGCCCGGTACAAAATGATCCACGGACCGGTACCGGTCCGGGGCCCCGGTGGTTGGGGACCCCTGCTCTATATGACCAAAGCATCTCACAGTGTTTTGAAAGCATTAGCAATTTTTTAATTTATTGCCTTTCCTTGTAGAAATCTTTTGGCACCTCTAATGAATAATTTTATAGAGCTTTTTCTTTTATATACATGTTTTATTAATGGTGTGATATATTTTAAATTTTGTCATTTGATCTTGGACTGTAAATGAATAAATAATAGAATTGTTACTTCTATTAAACATTATTTTGCTAATTAAATATGATCATACCCAGAGTAGAAAGCCAGTGCGCCTCCATATTTAAAATACATGCATAGAAATACATTAACAAAAAACAAAGTTATAATCCAAATGTGTTATGCATATTTTATAGATGTAGTGATGAAACATTGTTAAGCAGGGTTTTTTAAAAAGTAAAACTAAAGTTGACCTATTTTTTCTATTTTCAAAAAGTGTCAGATAGATTTCCCAGCTAAACAAATTAACAGCTCCTACCTCATATATAATTGAGAAGCTTTGTCCATTAATTTCTAATCTAGTTAATTATCCTAAAAAGCATGCAGGGAGGAGATGTTTAGTATTTTGTTTCCTCAGAGAAAATGCATGCATGTAACATTATACTGCCAAGGAGATTAATATTATAAATTAATGACTCAAATTTAGATAATAGCTTGTGTTTCTATAAAGAGATATAGCTCACAATTTGAGCCTTCAGTTTTAAAGGTTTGCAACAATTTCTTTATAATTTCTGTCCAGGCTGTTAATTTAAGTTAGCTTTTCAGTTGTTTAAATAGCATAACTCCTCAAGACCATTTATTTTCTATTCATCCTGTAAGTAATCAGATCAGTTTCAGATAACATCAGATGTGCTGTGTTAGAAGAACTGCAAAAGATCCATCTGATGAGAACTAGGATTTTGGCATTGTATAGATAACCGAACTGTTGAATTAAATTCAACACTTTTTTTGGACTATATATAATCACATCATGGTAGCTGAGATTGCTAGCAAAGTTATCCTTGCTGATTGCTCACCTATATAACATAAATTTGGTTGGACATGACAAATATCCTATTGCTATAATCAGAGTGGTCAGTGTTTAGGTGGATAAGGGGATATGAATACAGGTAGTCCTTGCTTAGCCACCACCGTTGGAACAGCAACTTGGTCTTTAAGCAAAACAATCATTAAGTGAACAAAAAATTTCATGATTGTGCTATGTGTATTATTTTATTTCATTTTTCCTTTGTTTTACAATTATACAACCCCAGACAGCTGGATGAGCCCAAATGGCATGATAACTCAATTCACAAAGAAGCTGGATAAAAGTTCAAATTTATAATCCTTTTTTTCCACTTCTCCGCCCTTTGAATGTTGATTTGGGACTAGAATAAATAGCAAGAAAAGATTGAACGTTTTTATTTACATTCATTGGAGATAGTGTTTACAAGAGAGTAAGCATGCACTTCAAGAGGAATGTGGTACTGCTGGTTGTTTGTCTAGTATGCTCACCATGAGCCACTTAGGAGGCAAACAAAAACCTTTAATGTGAAACTGATTAGAATCTTGTCAGTTTCAGGTAGCAGCTGCAGCCAACTATCCATAATCAACTGATTAATAACTAAGGTCACACAACTGAGCTTTGTTAACTTGCAGTTAACACTTTTTCAAGAAGTACTTGCTGCTGAAAAAAGTAGCTCAGAAATAAATCACTTATTTAGGCAACACCTAAATAAGTGTAGCAAATAAAAATGGGTCAGGCACAGGACAAGGCCTACTAATTGAGTGTAATGGCAAATATCTGACTTAAAGACACTGCAAAGATCATAAATATGTCTTTTTCTCCTATTGGGCTTAAGAAACTGTTCCACTGGGGGGGAAAGCTCTTCCTGAGCCTTATCTTGCTCCATTTGTAGAATAAAGGCTCTTGTGTTGAAAAGAAACTGTTTAGAAATTTTTTTAATTAAGTCCTTTAGGGTATAAATTGTCCCCTGGGCTTACAAAATGGCCACTCACCTCGTGGTGGAAGGCTTCAATCCAAGATGACCGCTGACTAGGGGAAACAGGCTCTGAGATCAAAGAATCGCTCCTTAGGCTATAAAGAGCCCCGAGCGAAGTCAGCAAAGGAAAAGGCAGCCGCCGGTCACACGATCAAACTGCAGGCATGGGAGAGGTCTGCAGACACTGCCCAACTTGCCTGCACAGCGCTCTGGCAACGCTGCTCCCAATGTTGCAGGAGAGAGAGCCCTGCTCTCCTGGAAGAGCAGCTACCCAGATCCCTGGGAGCTGCTTGAAGCGAGGAAAAAAGTACTGAAGATCTCTGGTGAGTGCTATCTAACAGAACGCTTTCAGAGACACAGCTACTGACTGAAAGGAGCTGAGTCAAAAGCTGGGGTCTCTCCCGGGGGCTGGCTTTTATATCTTAGTACAGACTCAGCTAAATGATGTCATAGGAAGGAGTCAACACATCCTGGGCTCTCAGTGCAGCATGGAGGACAACAAGAAGCTATCAGTTTTGGATTACATAATAATATATATAAAGCCTTCATTTGAAAGCAAAAGTACTACTGCCACTTCAAACTTACCTTCTTTAACAAATATTGATTAGAATTTAGAAATTCTTTGAATGTTTCTTTCCTGTCTACTAGATAGTTTAGCCAGGTAGATTCATTCTCTGTGGGTCTTGTTGTTTTAACCATTTAGTCATGTTGAATTCTTGGTGACTTTATAGGAAAATGCTCTCCATGTTACCCTGTCAAGTACAGCTTTTGAATGTTCATCTTTGTATCAGTTTTGATGTTATCAAGCTAGCGTGTTCTTTGCTTGCCCCCTTCTTTTTGTTCCATTAACCATTTCTAGCATCATTGTCTTCTCCAATGAATTTGCACAGATGACATGGCCGAAGTAAATCAGACATAATATTATGATTTTAGCTTCAAGTGATGTGTCTGGTTTTATATGAATCAGCACCATTCTGTTAGTTGTTCTGGCTGTCCATAGTATATGCAACAATTTATGCCAGCACCACAGTTCAAATGTGTCAATTCTTTTTTGATCAGACAGTAGGTCCAGCTCTCATACCCATACATCATTATAGGGAAGATTACTGCTCTAACTAACCTGATTTTAATATCAATATTATTTATATCATTTTTAATGTATTTAGGTATTTATTTCAATATCTCTGTTTTTTCAGATCTTATTCATCTTAACCATTGCAGTGTGGCCTAAGGGTATCTCTCTATTCTCTATGGATAAAGTACAGTGATTCAGAAAGTTCTCCTTAAATATTGAAGGACTTCTGGGGAAGAAATGGTGTACTGAGGACATTTCCAATTGCAGCTAAGAACAAAAAATGATTGATTCCCTTGATTCTCTCTGGAGAAAGAGAAGATGCAAGATTACCTAAATTGTGTTCCTCACAAGGAAACAGCAAGGCAGCATTCTCCTGAAGTTGAGAAAACTGTCAGACAAAATAATTTACTATTTTTGCTCCAGGCTCCCTCAGAGCCTTCAAAAGACACTTGTTTACACTTCCTTTACTAACCATCTTTGGAAATGGTTTATTAGTTGTTTTTAAAAAGTTAGATACCTTCAATATGGCAAGGTGAAAAGCACTAGTTGAGTGCCTTAAATCTTTAATATAAGAACATGAAACTATAAACTTTATAAATTCAAAATAAACAGCAAAAAAACAAGAAAAGTTTGGGCTGTAGCAAGTTTTAAATTGATTAAGTAAGCAGAAAAAACTGCTTTCTTTTAATATTAAGTACTATATTAAGACTCTGAAATTAATTTTAAAGAATAAATTAGAACAGAAAAAGAACTTTTATTTTAGATACTGGAAATATAACAAGATAATCAACTTACAATGGCATTCAGATATTTTGTTGAGGAATGGCAATGGACAATGTTATATTGTCAGCTATATTGTGAGTTTTTATGCACATCCTGTTCCCAGAAGAAGCTGTTACATCATAACATATTACATAAAAAGATTTGAAAAAAAATTATCTGACATAATTGTAGAGAGCAATGTGGGTTCATTGCTGTATGTGTGAGAAAAAGCTCCAAAAAATAAGAAGGAAATAAAAGTGCCAAATCAAGAGAGTAATTGGAGTAATTTTTTCCTTCTGGATTTACAAAAGGGACTTGTTAAAATTTTGAAAAAAAAATTGACAGAGGATAATGATAATTAAATGAATTAAAGAGTAAGATTGTTTCCTGTAAAAAAGAAGGAATATAAAAATTGGCTTTTTTGATCAGGATTAAAATGGGATATGTTGTTACATGCAGGGATAGGATTCTACTGGTTCTCACCTATTCTCTAGAACCTGTTGTTAACTTTCTAAGCAGTTCGAAGAACCAGTTGTTGGAAGAAATCTCCTTTTGTTTTTTTTTTCCACTTTACAAGGCTAATCCTGTAAGGAAGGCGGGAAGGAAACATTCTGATGTTGTTGCTTACAGAAACACCTCTCCGTTAACCCTTATTACATTCTTGCCAGTACGCCTAGATTTCCTGTCTTCAGAGCTTCTGGGGCTTGACTTTCTTAAAGAGAAAGAGTTGTTTTAAGCTTTTTACACTGCTGTTGGGAAGAAATACTCCCCTGGACAATCAGCACTTTGAAGAAATAATTGAATCATGAAGCAGAGCTGCCTGAAAGAAGCTTTTAATGACAAGGAACCAAGGGGAGTGGCATTCAGTAAGGCTTCTTGGCTAGCTAGAAAGATTGACATTCAAATGTGAGTTTACATACCCTTTCTGAGTTTTGGTCTAAAATTGGTTTTTTTGATGAAGTTTAATTCTGTGTTTGGTGATGTTTAATCCTGCATTTATTGATGGGATAATTTTCCCTATTCAGGTTTGTTTGGAAGGAAAAAGGTTAATCTCTGTTCCTGAAAAGAAACTGGGTTGAGAAATCTGGCTAGTTCCTATGTCTAATTGTTCTGGTAACTGGTGTTGAGTTTTAATTACTTGTATTGTGTTTGAAATTTTTCCTGCCTCATTGTTTCTTTTTTTATCTGGGGAGTGGGTCTTTCTTCACTGCTTTAGTGGTATCTGGCACTGTCTTTTGGGGGTGTACTTCTAAGAGGCAGGATGAAAGCTTGGCACTGATTTTTTTACTGCCTTTCTGGGGGTCATGTGACCTTTCCTTAAATCTGGATGATTTCCTTAGTATATTTTGTGAGGTGAGTGAGACCGGCTGGTGTCTTTAAGTGGTGCAAATGGTTCTAAGGATTGTTTCCCCCAGATGTGCTCTTTCTGGAGAGCTTAAATGTCCTATCTGCTGAAGGGTTTCACTTTATGAGCAAGAGTTGGCTGCTGATAGTTATCATTGCATTTTAACTATTTTAATTCCTCAAGGTGAGCTCTGGCACCCTGCCTGATTTGTAACTCTGGCTTGCAGGTATTTTTAAACTAATGATTGGTATTTAGGGCAGCTTTTGGCAAACAAAGAAGCTTTTTACAATGGCACTGAAAAAAGTGACATGACCGTTTTTCGCGCTTACAACCATTGCAGCATCCCCTGAGTCAAAAGGCCAGGCGAGGAGAAGCGCCCCTCAATGTGAGTGATGTCGAGTTGCCCATGACCGGCCAGTCACATGACCAGCAAGCCACACTCACCCAGTCACATTACCAAGCCATGCCCACCAACTAAGTCACGCCCACAGAATTGGTTGTTAAAAAATTGGAATCCCATCCTTGGTTACATGAGTGAGTTCTTACTGGACTTGCTGACACCTGGATTAGAAAAGGTATTGTGTACAGTACTGGATTCGCATACAGTTAAATGTTCAGATATTTAGTTTAGTTTAATTTATTGTCATTGCACCTCATGCGATGAAATTATATAAATGGTGTTTATCAAATGTGTGTGGAAGTCCAGAAACAATGCGTCGGCAGACCAATTTCTCAAAGTAGTTCATGATGATAGGAGTGAGTGCCACTGGTCTGTAATCATTGAGGTGGTTGATAGGGAACTTCTTTGACAGTGGAACAATGGTGGAAGCCTTCAAACAAGATGGAATAGTGGATTGGGATAAAGACCGATTGAAGATCCTGGTAAAGACTCCAGCCAATTGATCAGCATAGTTTTTAAGCACTCGGCCAGAGATATCGTCAGGACTGGCAGGCTTTCTAGGGTCCACAGCCCTCAGAATGCTCCTCACCTCCTGTTCTTCCACAATGAGGTGGGGGCTACAATGGGCTAGTGGCTGTATTATCTGTCTCTGATATCTCCACTAAAGCAAGCAAAGACATGATTCAGCTCCTCTGCCAATGAAACATCCCCCTCAGCAGGGATGATATTGATCGGTTGATGGTTAGTAATTTGTTGAGTCTCTCGCCACACCTGCCTTACGTTATTACTATAAATATCAATTGATAAGTTTTATATTTATTCACCATTGTGATTATTTTAGCTCACTGTTTGCACTTTCGGCTGATACCTGGATTGGAAAAGTTGTTTATTGGATTTGCCTATAGTTTTGTGATAGGATGAAGAGTCATATATTTGTTAAGAGAAAGTGAAGTGGCAGTGAATAGTGTTCAGTTATAATTATTGGAAAACTAAGTACTATGCTCCTGCTGCTCTTGATTGAACTTAGTTTCTTTATGAAGTTTACATGCAGGCAGTATCTTGCCATTTGAATGATTTCCTTTAAGCTCCTCTTTTCTTAGTAAGCATATCCATCTCTTTAATGTTTTCTCAAAGGACTTGATTTTCATGTGCAATGCCACCTGGTTGTACTTCTATTAAATCTAGCAGAATCGTGAAATCCAGCGGAATATTAAATCCTCAAAATGTTGATTTTGCATTCCATAGGAAATAAAATAAATACAAACCAGCCATAACATTTCTCTTATTTTGGAGAGGTGTAGCTTCAAAATCATTTATGTTAATGTGCAAATCAAATCAACCAAGACCCAATTGAGATTTGTGATTCAGTCAGATTCAATAAAGGTGAACTGCTGTAACCAAAATGTTATTGAATCACCATATCTATGTATTGATTTAGTTAAAGATGTTATTAAACAGGATTGCTTTTGAACTAAAACTTGAAGTTTAATCTTCTCACAGACCTCATTTGTTCTAACACTTGGCTTCTATTTTGTTTTTAGTTTTACTATTACTATATAAATAAATAAATAAATTGAGTGTTCTCCATTGGGTAGCTGTGAGAGTCCAGGCAAGGGTTAACTCCATCTCCTAGCTGATTGGACTGAGTCTGTCAAAGCTGCTTAGTCCCACCTCTGTTGCTAGTCTTCCCCAGCTTTTGACTCAGTCCCACAACAGGACGGATGTGTTAGATTGCTTCTCTTGCAATTTTGCTAATTATCTGTGATTCAGCTTCAGTCGAAGGAAATTTGGTTAGTGCAAAGGCGGCTGCATTAGTTGATCTGCCTTTGAGAAAGCGGCGGGGAGGGCTTTGGCTGCCCAAGCCACTTCGGCATCGAGCGCTGCGAGCTGTTTTTAGAATTGTAATGGTTACATTTACTACTTTCCTGAAAGAGATTGTACAAAATATAAATTTCCATCATGAAGTATTCATTTAGCACCAGTGAAAATGTTGTGGTTAAAATGCCTGCTTGTACAAATTACAAACATTAATCACAATAAGAAACTGTTTTGTTCAGACTTTTCAAGATCAAGAGTTAGAAGGAAAAGGGGGGTATTAAATTAAACACTGGATTTCATATATATTTTTCATAATGTTTCAGCTTTTACAACCTGGGTGGCAAGCTTGATTTTTAATGTTTCTTGGAAAGAAGTTTAGAAGTATTCTTTAAAACATGAGAGGATAAAAAAGTAGTTGGGTAATTTTTCACATGATGTTTTGAACTATAAATCCATTGAAATGAGTGTTTAAGCTGTTGTAGACATGTAGACATGTAAAAATGTTTAAACATGTAACTATAACTGAAAATTTGAGTTTGTATTTCAGATCTTGAGGTTTTTTTAATAGTGATTCAGAATATATGCTTACTTTAGAATCACCACTTACTATTTTAAAGAGGAAAAAGTAGTTCATAGAAAATACATGATTTGATTTTACCTTCAGTTTTTGCTTATTAACATTTCCTTTTTCTTGCCAGTTCTCTATATTTTATCAAGATTACAATTTCAGATATCTTTCTTTGGCAAGTAGCATTAGAAAAGTTTGTAGATATAGCTCCAGAATTCTTCCTCACCCAGGCAGATCTACTATATTACTCTTCTTGTAGAAATTGCTATATACCAATAAAGGAGAAACATCTTGCAGATGTTTCATTACCCAAACTAGGTAACATCATCAGTACTAGTAAGGAGGGGGTTTGCTCATAGATATATACAGAAGCCTGATGATGGCAGATGAGATTCTGCTGAAACGTTGCTACAACTTTAAAAGAACAACTACAATGACGTGGGAAAATACCCGAACCAAGCCGAATACCATACATGTAAGTACCCGCGAAAACTTAAGAATATATATATATATATATATATATATATATATATATATATATATATATATATACACACACACACACACACACACACACACACACACACACACACACATACATATACATATATACATATCTCACAGATATATATGTTACACACACACACACACACACACACGCTACATACTGTATCTCCACTACATTTATTCAGTCTAAGTGTAAGATCATCCACAATCTCCAAAGAAGCAAGATAGTATAGTTAATATTTGGAAAAACTCAGCAAGTTTAAGATGTGTGGACTTAAGCAACTGTAAATGGTTTTTTCCAATTTATGATGTCCTTTAATTATAATATTCATCTTGTTGATATGCCACCCAAATTAGTTCACATAAGATGAGAACAATCGTTTTAAATCAACCTTCCTTCTTCCTAATATTTGTTTGTTTATTAGAGTTGTACATTGCCTATCTGTATGTGTTGGGTTTTTATTGTCAAAATTCCAAGCTAAGCACCAACAAAGCCAATTCTAAGAATTTCAGCCAAACCGAAAAGGAGCAAATGGGAAGAAAGATCTAGATTTTGTCCATTGAAAAAAGTATTAGCATTTAGGCCAGATATCCTAAATCTATTTTTAGTTGTAAGAGATGTTAGGAAAGAAGAGTTGAGGTCATTTATGTCTGATAAAACAAAGCAAAGCTGACAATTAAGGATTTTTTTCCAGCATAAGATATTAATGAAAAGAAACAAAACTCTGAATTCTCCAAGGACTATAACTTGATACAAAGTTATCATTCCACATGACACCAGATAAGGTGTAACATAGCCTGCTTGTTCATACAGGTGTCGTTATGGGAACGTCAACATTTTTGCATTAACAATGAAAACTGATCAGCAAATGGGTCTTTGTGTGTGTGTGTGTGTGTGTCTTTTGAGATGGCAGCATTCATCTTTTATCTGTTTAAATCTGAGACATGATTCCCTTTCCTCCTGTTCCTTGTATGTTGTCAGCACTTGAAAATAGATTTGTAACTATTCTTGGAATGTTCTGTATTATTCTTTAATGAAGTTTTTTTTTGGGGGGGGGGGTAATTACCAAATTTCCCATCATCGGTTTAAGGATTTATAGCACTTTGTACAGTTCTGTTCAGAAATCAGCTTTCTTTGTACATGGCATGGCATTTTTTTTTTTCATCAGTGATTGAAAAGCTTTAGAATTGTGTTAGCCATTTTAATAAATAGCTTTGGAACTCTCATGCATGAATCCAGGTTAATTTATTTCAGAAAATGCTGCCATACTCATGTTTTAATGTACAGTGTTCTATGAAATGATAAATTCAAAAATAACTTAAGGAAACTGTAATACTGGGTAAAACTAAATTTGTAAAATACAGAAACATAAATATGTTACTTTTTAAGCTTGTAGAAGGCTTTCTACAACTAAGGGAGCATTAATTTGATTGATAACTAATGGTAACAACTCATTTATCAGTAAACCTATAACAAATCATGAATGTATACCAGGAATTTTCATGTCCAGAAATGTGTTTTAGGCATAAGATCATCTGCATTTTTTCAAAACATTTATTGAAATTAAAACATTTATATCTCAACTAAGGGGCATACATAAGTGCACATTCGTGCCTACCATCCCTGTCCTATTGTCCCCAATTATTTGTACCTATTTCATGTATTTATACTTATGTTTATTCTTATTTCTATTATATTGTGTTTGACAAATCAAATAAATAAATAAAAACTTCAATTTTGTTGATGTTAGATTTTCCTATTCTTCGATAAATCTATCCTAACAAATTATCAATGTCTGTTCAGTTCATGAACATATTGTATTATCAGTGTAATAGCTGCTGATTTACAAATCTAATCATCTTTTTTTCTAGCTTTGGCTTAGACACAGCACAAGAAATTTTATTTTCAATATGGTCCTTTACAAATAATGCTGGTGGGTAGTTGTATATTTACAGAAAGCTGTATTTTTATAGTTCTATTAAAAATGAGAAATATAATAATAAAAACTACCGTAATACTTTGTTAAAGATGCAGAAAGAAAAATATAGTAAAGAAAAAAATAAATATATGGTAAAGAAAAAGAAATATAAAAAGAAATGACTCCTCTCTCATCACCAAAATTGTGGACAATTGAATTTGTATAGTTGATTTATTAAAAAATACAAAAATATAATAAAAACTAATACATTTTTAAAGATGCAGAAAGAAAAAATAAAAATATAGTGAAGAAAAAATAAATATATGGCAAAGAAAAAGAAATATAAAAAGAAATGACTCCTCTCTCATCATCAAAATTATGGACAATTGTAAGAGAAAGTTATGACTTTCTCTTAAAACACAGCAAATAGCCTCTTCTTCCCATAGCCCATCTTTTATCTATGTAAACAAATCCTCAAAGCCTCATTGTTTCAATCCTGATGTCAGCAAAAGGGTTGCCAGAGATAACAACATATCTGTTTTAACGTTGATTAAATAAACCATATTTGATTTATATTCCTTTCTTTCCCTTGTAACAATTTTGATCTTTAATGCCTTCAAATCTTCCCTTTAAGATGTCCTAGAAGTTGATTTCTTTTTATATTTTCTTGGCCCCTTCCTCTTCAAAATTTTTCAAAGCTTTAACAAGACTCTTTTTTAAATCCTATTGGAAAATTATCCAAGCCGTTCTCTTGGTTTGTTAATATTCCTTTTAATTATTATAACAGCTTGTAACCTTTGTATGTCCAGTGTTACATCTTTTTGCAGTTCATTCTTGTAGTCTGTTGTTTTTAAATCTACTTCAAAATCAGTCTCAACCATGTCAGGTAAAACTTGTTCCATTTTTATAATATATTTTAAACACAACTTTTCTATACAGGCAGAAAAAATTAATTTGAGGGTCCAAAAATATTCTCCAATATGTCCAATTTTAATATAATTTGTTTCTTTCTATCAGTTGAATTTAACCATTCTTCTTCCTGATCTATCCTTCTATTTTCCTCTGGCATCCAATTTTTAAAGTTTTATCTTTAAAAAAAACCATAAAAAAAAAACCATTTTCCTACAGGAAATATTCTTTAAAATCAATTCCAAAATCTCCTTTTAGATTTATTTGTACCCTTAGTCTATTTGTAGCTTTTTTTTAAATCCCCCTTTTGCTATTTATTCCAAAAACATTTTAAGTCATTAAATTTGTATTTTGAATGTCTTTCACTAAGGTTTGAAAAAAATTACCCAGTGTTGTAAAACCTGTCAATACAAAGTCATAATAGCTGGGGGAAAAACTGTGCAACAAAAAATAATGTCCTCTTTTGGCATTAAATACAAACTAGTGTATATAACCATCTCAAAGTACTATAGAATGTAGTTTTACAATGAACAGAAGTCTTCCAGGAATGAAATGGCAAACTGAAGACTGCTCCACAAAACATGGAGCTGATGATTGTGGCAGAAGAAAGCGCTGGCAAGTATATCAGATCTTTGTAATTTGTCTCGGGACAAAGAGAAGAGTTGAGATTATCAACATGCTCGAAACAGTTGGTCCTTATGAGGAGACTGTAAGACAATAGTCTGCAGTTTTAGAGCTCTGGGACATGAGGGAATAGCCATCTTGCTCAAATCATGGTTGGCACTATTAAAAGGATACTGGTTTTGGACACTTCCTTTCTAATCACTTTAGGAAATAATTCATTCTCCCATGAGCTGTGAAGAGCATCCAGTAGTAGGAGGTGCTTCAGTCTCTGCATGTCTAGGCTGGGCTTAATTTGTGGAATGCTCCTCCTCCTCCACGGGACTCCTCCCCAGTGTTCCTCAGTTTTGGCTCAGCCTCATTGAGGATAGGCAGTGCTTTTTGTTCTTCCTTGGCCGAAACAGGAGAATTATTCAGCAGGCTTGGAAATAGTCCAGTTTGGGTTTTTTTCCCCAGGCTTTTAGGCTCCAAATCACATTACAATCTCCCGACATTATCTCTCTCCATCTGGCTATTGGAGATCGTTTGCATTTTTGGGCAGAGCCGTTTCGCACCCCGAAGCGGTGGGCGGCTTTGGCATTGCTCCGAGCCCCCCCCCCCACTACTTGTTCTACCCCCTGCCATTGTGATTCCACATTGGCTTTTTCTACATCGGCAATAGCGGCGTGGGCGTTTTTGCCCTCATCCGAGTCGTATTGTTTGATTTTTTTCCCCTCAGAATGCCGTCATGGTGTGGAAAGCATAAAAGCTTAATTCTTTCCACCCCTTCCCTGGCCGTTTTTTAGCCACAAGGAGAAGCCGTCAGAGGCATTTTCTCCATGAGGCGGGAGTTTGTTGCTGGGAAGCGCGTGCATGCCAAAAGTAATGGCCATTGTTTTGCTTTTGTTTTTAAAGACTGCGTGGCCGCGCTATTTGTAACTTGAGCTGTGTGAGGTAGTTTTCCTTCCCGATCAGAGGTTTCTCTTCAGATAACCTAAGGAATTATTACAACTCGTTTTCTTATTAGATTCGAGGCCATCCATGCATTATTGTTGGCTTAACCCTCACAGCCTTACCCACCCAGCAGCACAACAGCGAGCACCCAGGCCCGTGTCCGCCTGTGCAGGGAAGCTGTTGAAGGTCTCTCTTTATTATCTTGGCCTTTCAGACGTTCTTAATTTGGCTGTTTGGATATTCACTATATCAAGCTGTTTTTTCTATTAATTTAGATATATATATTTATATCTATATATATTGGTGATTATCATTCACTCCAATAATAATAATAATAATAATAATAATAATAATAATAATAATAAGTATTAATATATTAATAACAACAGATATTATTACTGTGATACGACTCATATTATATATACATATATCTTTAAAAAAAAGAAGGAGATAAGATATTATCAGGGCAACCGGCTCCTTCTTGGATCAGGCCCCTGGGCGTGCCAACCGCCTCCACAGTATCGCTTTGAATAACGAGCATACTACATTTCTTTCAATCAAAACGGCAGGCGGTAAGTAGCTCTCAGACCTCAACATTAAGGGTCAAAGCTAAATCTCAGCACAAATCTAAGCAGACAAAAGGTCACTAAAGCTTCAGAAAAAGATGCCAACAGGCGCCATAAAGCATTAGAAAAGCAAATAGATAAGTGTGCAAGGGAGGCACACAGGGCCTCATAGGACTTCCCCCCCAGTCCAGGACCGTCTACCTCTTCCCACCCTCCTCCTCCCCTAGATCTCTCCCTCTCATCCAGACGCAGCTTGGTTCCCCAGAGTCAACAGGCCCAGTTACCTGGAACACCGACCATGCGAAGGGCTCCCGAAGCTACATTCACTCCAACAGCTGCCAGTCTTCAACAGGACGACATTCTTCCAGAGGAAGTTCCAGAGAGGATGAAGGCGTGGATGGAGCTGGCAATCCGCCAGGGAATTGCAGCAGGTCTTCAACCCGCAGTTCTGACCAGGGAACATCCTGTAACCATTGATTATGATTCTCAATCGCCAAGGTCGTTGACCAGATTGGAGCAACACTATACGTAGGTACAGTTACAGGGGGAAACACCCCTCCGAGGGCCGACGGAGGAGGAGGAGGAGGAAGATCAAATTGATCAAATGGAACAGATTAAATCAGGATCAATACAGGACAGTGACCCAGCCCTGTTAGAAGCGAACCCCTTAGAAAGGGGGATGTCTGAGGATGAGGGTCTTGTTCCCGATCAAACTGTATTTAAAGGCTTATTCCACCCACAACTATTCAGATCACTCTTATTTAAGGCAAAAAACATTGTACACCTGAACAAGTCGGCCCCTTCTACCACTTCAACTCCTTCAGAAGAGGGACCAGAAGATCTAATTTTCAACCAACCGGTACTCGAGGTAGATGTGATTCCAGTTCCTCACATGTTTTCGGACCTGGTACAGAAACAGTGGGCGTCCGCAGCAGTGTACCCTGCCCCCATGGGATATGACAGGAAATATTTTAATTTGGCCCCTGATTTCTCAAAATTGTTGACTACTCCTGAGGTAGACGAACCTATGGTGGGATTAACGTCCTCATCCTCCATTCCCAGTGAAGCGCTGGAGGCATTAAAACCGGAAGAAAAACGGGCCGAGCTGGCCCTATGCAGGGCCCATCAATCTGATGCATGGGCCATTAGAGTGGCTTCCGTTCTTCTCTCAGGTGGCGCCATCTCTTACGGGAGTATGTCCCCAATTCCAACATTAGAGTGCACCAAGATATTGCAAAACTTATAGCAGCCACATTCTCAGCTGACGCAACTTATCATTTGGTCAAGTTTTCAGCCAAAACCATTACTTCACATGTCACAGCGCAACACTTACTATGGTTAAAACATTGGCAAGCCGACATTAAGCACAAATGCAAGCTGGCTTCATCTCCTATTGCGAGAGGCAGACTGTTTGGCCCTGCCCTAGACCCACTGTTAATCGAAACCCGAAACAAAAATAAAATTTTACCTTCCCTTTTTTGGAAGTCAGATTCTAGAAACCCTCAGTCCTTTTGGAGGGGATCCTTTTGGCCCTTTTATCAGGGACCCTTCTCAGCCAGATACCAGAGACCCACATCATTCAGACCAGGGCAGCAGCCAGAGAGGTCCGACTTCAGGGATAGGAACAGAAGGGGTGGCCAATCCAAGAGATCCTTTTGAGGAGCAGGAAATAGGTCTTTCCGGCGTCCAAGATAACTCCCTGGACCCGACTCCCATTGGTGGATGCCTTAAATTATTCACGGACCAATGGGGCTCTTCAATGTCTGATTCCTGGATCAGAGACATGATCAGATTTGGCCTTGTGCTAGAGTTTCAATCCAGTCCCCCAGACTTCTTTATGTCGTGCCCTCTTTCCAGAAATCCGATTAAACGCAATCTTGTGGAAATAGCTATCCAACATCTACTGGACATACGAGCCATCCAACCAGTAGCTACCAACCAACAAGAGCAAGTTTTCACATCTTTTTGTTGTTCCCAAAAGTTCGGGTGTGTGTGTGTGGAGAGCAATATTAGATCTGAAGCGTCTTAACCGTTTCTTAGTATATCTCAAGTTTAAAATGCACACCCTGCAATCTATCTTACTTGGCATCAGAAAAGGTGACGTCCTTATGTCTATAGATTTGACGGAGGTGTACCTACATATTCCTATTTGGCCTTCCCACTATAAATTTTTGAGATTCTGTTATAATAACCACCCTTTTGAATATGTGGCCCTTCTTTTTGAACTAGCTTCTGCACCCAGGACCTTCACAAAGGTTCTTGCAGCTCTCGCTGCTCATCTCTGTACGACTCCAGTGTTACCTCAATGACATATTTATTAATTTTGTCATCTTCCCATCATCAAGTAGTCAGAAATACTCAGACCACATTACAATCCCTACAACAACACGGGTTCTCAATCAATTGGAAAAAGAGTCGTTTAACACCTTCGACTCGATTAATCCATCTGGGGGCAGTCATAGATACGGTGGAAGGCAAAGTTTTCCTGTCACCAGATAGACAAAACAGCATTCATCAATTAGTTAAGGAGATCAGGGGTCTTAAGAGGGTGTCCCTAGCGGAACTATCAAAATTGTTAGGCAAGATGATCTCATGTATATCTATCATCCCTTGGGCCCGGCTCCACACTAGATCCCCCTCCAGTGGTTCCTGCTCCTGTACCAGCACTCCAGCCGAAGCAACTCCAAATACAAAGTCAAGGTACCATCAAAGGTCCTCATATCTCTCCTCTGATGGACCAGACCAGTCATCAACAGATGCTGCCTCTTCAAAGAGCCCCACAGACTTACCATCACCACTGATGCTAGCCTGTTTGGATGGGGAGCTCACTTTCAATCGCTCACAGCCCAAGGCCGCTAATCCTCCATAGAACAGTCGTGCAGCATAAATTGGCTGGAGCTTTGAGCAGTACACCTGGCTCTCTGCAGCTTCCTTCCACAGGTACACAATCAACACATACTAATATTGACCAACAACGTAACAGCAAAAGCTCACATAAACAAACGGGGGCACACAGTTGAAACACCTTATGTGGGAAGCAGAAAGCTTGTGTGGTTGGATGGAGAACAACCTGCTTTCCATCAGGGCAGAGCACATTTCGGGCCTGTCGAATACACAGGCAGACTGGCTAAGCAGGGCCGCGATCGATCAATCGGAGTGGCACCTCCATCCGACCCTGTTTCAAGAGGCTGTCAGAAGATCCAGGCAGCCGGTGATAGACTTGTTCGCTTCCCCCCTCAACTCTCAGCTCCCCAGATTCATTTCCAGGTACCCCTTGCAAGGAGCGGAGAACTTCAAAGCGCTCCGCTGCCGTTGGCCCCTGGGTCTTCTGTACACATTCCCACCACTTCCACTGATCCCCAAGTTCATCCAGAAGCTGCTAGACGAGACGGTGGAGCTGCTTCTAGTAGCTCCTTACTAGCCCAGACGGCCATGGTTTGCAGACCACCTCAGTCTATCCTTATCAACATCATGGAGAATTCTGCCAGACAGGGTTTTGCTAACACAGGGACCCCTTCAACATCCAGACCCTCAATGGTTGCACCTGACCGTGCATTCAAAAGTGATCAAACCATCAACCAGAAAGCATAGGAACTGAGAAGTGGTCTGTGGTCACCACCTGCAGAACCACTCCTTTATTGGGGATGTCTTGCTAACTGCCTATGCTTTCCACCTGTTGTCTATTCCATTTGCACAACAGCATGTGAAATTGATTGTCAATCAGTATTGCTACCTAAGTGGACAGTTTGATTTCACAGAAGTGTGATTGACTTGGAGTTACATTGTGTTGTTTAAGTGTTCCCTTTATTTTTTTGAGCAGTGTAGTTTTCCTTGTAGTGATCACTTCTGCTCATCGTATTTCGGAACTGGCAGCTTTGTCAATCAGACAAGACCTTTGCATCTTCCATTCTGACCAGGTGGTCCTTCGTCAAGATCCTACGTTTATACCCAAAATTAATTCGGTTTTTTCAACAGGGCACAAGAGCTGATACTTCCTAATTTCTGTCCCCGGCCATCCCAAGGGTTAGAACTACAATGGCATCGGCTTGATGTGAGATGAGCATTGCGCATATATATTCACCGCACAGTGACTTTCAGAAAAACGGAAGCTTTTATTTGTGTCATTTCAGCCCAACACTCAGGGATGCAAGGCTTCATCTTCCATAATAGGCCGTTGGCTACGGGCCGCAATAGCGAAAATGTATCAGACTCAATCACTACAGGTGCCCAGGGGCATAATAGCTCATTCAACAAGGAGCACCGTAACATCAGCAGCGTGGGTCACGCAGGCACCAATAACTGAAATTTGTCGAGCCACAACCTGGGCCTCTCCATCGTCCTTCATTAGGCATTATAAAATAGATGTGTTTGCATCTGCTGAGCCCTCCTTTGGCAGAAGAATTCTGCAACGGGTCCACAGGGACCAGGAGGGGAGTACAAGCCAGACGGAGTCCCTCCCGTAGAACAGGCCAAGCTTTGGTATGTCCCACTACTGGATGCTCTGAACAGCTCATGGGAGAAAGGGTGTTGGTACTTACCTGACATGCCCGTTCTCTTTGACCTCTGAAGAGCATCCAGCCCCACCCTTTTTCCATCCGGTGGGGTCCTGTTTCGGCCAACAAAATGTTAGGACATTGAGGGCGAGGGTGTTTATTTCTCTCATCTTCGCCAAAACTGGGGAACGCTGGGGTGGAGTCCCGTGGAGGAGGAGGAGCATTCCACAAATTAAGCCCAGCCTAGACATGCAGAGACTGAAGCACCTCCCACTATTGGATGCTCTTCACAGCTCAAAGAGAACGGGCATGTCAGGTAAGTACCAACGCCCTTTCTCAAAATGAATAATTCAGTTTTGTGCATGAGAATGTCAGGAAGTTAATCAATTAGAAAGGATTTGGAGAAGGATATGAAGGGCATTTTTACTTAAGGATATTAGGTTCTCAGTTCTAGGTATATGTTAGTAGATAATAAAATTATTGATAATATTGAGATTGAATATTAAGGCCTTTTGCAAGGTGTCAAACTCTAAGCCTATATATAATTAATTCACTGAGATTGTGGTTGCTAATATGTTCCAGTATAATTAGTGTAGCTGGTTGCTTTGAAATCTTAGAAAAAATGTTGAGATACGCGTTTTTAAAAATTTCACAACTAGAGTATAGTTGTTATATAATACATTTAAACTGATGGATGTTCTAATATCACCTAGAAAATATCACAAATCTCATATAGCAATAGCACTTAGATTTGTATATTGCTTCACAGTGCTTTACAGCCCTTTCTAAGCAGTTTTACAGAGTCAGCATATTGCCCCCAACAATATGGGTCCTCATTTTACTGACCTTAGAAGAATGAAAGAATGAGTCATATGAAAATCCTGAAATATTTTGAAATGTGTTATTCTCTTAATAATTTAGGGTTATCATGAGCTTCTTGCGGATCACAAGAACAGTATTACCAGAAATTTTAAAGTAAATTTTTATGAATAATAGAAAGTGATTTAAAAGTCTTTAATTTCCATGTTAACTATATTAATTATAGTTTAAATATAAAACAATATTTTGCAATCACGATTAAATACAGTTTATAAAATCAGCATGCAAAATAAATTACAGTATTTCAAAATTTTAACTATATGGAATGTTGACAAGTCTGCAAGTTTTGAGTTTTATTTATCTACTAAATTTTTATGGCTACTCATGTCACAGGTGATTCCAGGCAATATACAGCAAAAAATATAAAACCACAAACATGTCTAGAATAAGCATGTAAAAAGTTTTTTTATATATTTTGTATTTTGACTTGTCTGGAATAAAATATTATATCAGTAAAGCATACAAAAATGTTTGTTAAAAAACATAAAATATGTAAAAGATTAGATTTGCATTGGAGCTGGAATCTCAATTATGAACACATTCCTCTTTTAAAAGTCATGTAACTTATCTCTTTCACTCCTTATCCATTCTCTGGATTTTGTGACTTTTTTCATATTAGATTCGTAGATAAGTTATAGAAATTTTTGTTTTTTTAAATCTAAGAGCATTTCTATAATTGATAGTTTAAGAATGTAGAAATAATATTTCTTTCTAATCGGTTGTTCTACAGTTCTTCATGTTTTCATATAAGCTTACTGAAATTCCACTTTCTGTTCTGGAAACAAGTTTCCAACCAATGACTTGGTTTTTTGCTTTTGTTTGGTTTGTTTTTGCCTTCAGAAGTTCTTTCTTAGTCTGTTTGGTACATATTATGAAGAAAGAACAAATGCTGCTTTAACTACAAATGTTATATTTATTATTAAATTCAAAAAGGCAGTTGTGCAACAGTCTTTGTTGAGGTGTATGGCAATAAACGGTTCCGCCCACCCTCTTTCAGGCAAATATATGTGTAATATGGTGTGTTTCAGAATGAAGCAAGAAATTATCAGAAGCAAGAAAAAAATGTAACAGTTACAAGGATGAGTAAGAAAAGGGGTAAATGTCTGTGTTGTATTGTTTTTTCCTATAAAGATTTCTTTAGAGAACTAACACATTAAATGTAGTTCCTTGTATTGTTTCAGATACCATTTTTTCCTCCATATAGCAGTGTTTCTCAAATTTTTAGATGTTAGCTCCTGTTTAAAGAGCCACCTGGAGGCTTTGACTAGAGGGGCAAGTTCCCAGATCTGGCTGATGCACTCAATGAATGACATCTTGGCTTCAGTAACTCATACTCTCATTATAAGGGACTTCAGCATTTTTATATCAATGATGGGATAAGTTTTGATTACTTAGTGATCTAATTCAGGGATCCCCAACCTTTTCGACGCCGCGGCCCGGTTCCGACATCAGCTGGGCGCCGTGGCCCGGTACCGGCGTCAACTGGGCGCCGCCATCTTTTATGACGAAAAGGCGCTTCCGGTGACGTCACGAGCGCAGCATCATAAAAAGATGGCCTAGCGCTCTGGTGAGCTTTTCGGTAGAAATGGCTTTCTACCCGGAAAAGCTCATCGAGCGCTGGCGCCGCCATCTTTTATGACGAAACAGCGCTTCCGGTGAGCTTTCTACCCGGAAAAGCTCACCAGAAGCGCTTTTTACCAAAAAGATGGCGGCGCCCAGCAACCAGCGGCCCGGTAAGGCTTGTTCCGCGGCCCGGTACCGGTCCGCGGCCCGGCGGTTGGGGACCCCTGATCTAATTGATACTTGCTTCCAATAAGATAAGTGCAGTGTGATTTGTGGGAATATTTATATTGCGATGAATGTCCAACTTTCTGTTATGGAAGCAGAGATTTAAGTTTGGAATTGCTGCCTAGATGAAGAAAGTAACTGCATGTGAATTTTAGTTTAGTTTACTTTATTGTCATTGCACATTGTACAACAAAATTAAATACCATCTTAAGTGTACTTTACAGTAGAATTCAATAGAGTTACTGGGATAGAAGCTGTTTTTCAGCCTATTTGTACTTGTTTTTATTATCCTGTACCATTTGCCAGGTGATAATAGTTCAAAAAAAGCATGCCCAGGATGAGGTGGATCTTTGAGAATGTTTTGAACTTTTATACTTCTTAAAATGGTGTTATAAGGGACTATATTTTGACCAAGAAAATTTAACCACAGTGCCTTCGTAACTCCCAGATCAACTGTTTGGATGGATGCCTTTTCTGTCCTTTTCCTTTCACCTCCCAGAGTCACTTGTTAGTGAGATATAAATTAAATAAATAAAATGCTTATTTTATACATTATTGTCAAGTTGGCAAATGGATTTCTATAAGTTAACAGGCAGAACATAAGTGTTTTTTCATAACCTATGTAAACAGTTGACTGTTAATATTTTCTCATTTATATTTTTCAGATTGAAGAAGGTAGCAAAGCTGCAGCTGTGGATAAATTGCTGGCTGGAGATGAGATTATCAGCATCAATGACATTAACCTCTCTGGCTTCAGGCAAGAGGCAATCTGCTTGGTGAAAGGTTCACACAAGTTTCTAAAGCTTGTGGTAAAAAGGTAAGAAGATGTCGTAGCAAAAACTGAAATTGGGTTTTGTTTGGATGTTGTTAATTTCATGACAATGAATAATGTTGACAGAAATACCTTTGTCACTTCACAATTTTTTGTGTGCATTTGCTAAAATAACTCTTCTTTAACATATTTTACTTTTAAATTGCTTCAGAAAGCTAGGCTATGTTGTTTTTCATTCTTGGGGAAAGATTACTTCATAATAGGTCGAGAAAACTTTTAGGGTTTGTTCTGTAGCATTTCTAAACCAAAACAACTGCAGGGTAAACATCTGGCTTATTCCTATTTTAAGTCGCATACTTATGACTGACAGTTTGGGGGAAATGTACCTGATATATAGAAATGATGCTTTCCTGGGTTTAATCATTGAATGATTGTAGGAAATATTCCTTCTCATTCCTTTTAAGATTATAAAGTATGGTATTGATTTCTCCATTGAAGTTTTTATATGTGTAGGCTTCTGCTTATAAGACACTCTAACCCAATTTGGAGAACTGTCCATGTATTCAATCTACAGCAGGGGTCGCCAACTTTTTGGACCTCAGGGACCACCAAATTCATAATTTTAGATCCCAGGGACCACTAACCGGTTCTGTGGGCATGGCTTAATTTTGGGTGTGGCTTGGTGGTTATGTGACTGGCTGGGCAGGGCTTGTATGTAAATATTATAAATATTTATATAAATATTGAATTTTTTGTAAAAAAAGAGCAACTTTTACCCAAAATCAGGCAAAGCAGGCAGGCAGATTGAGTTGCTCACAGAATCACAGATTCATTCAAAAATCTGTCTATCTGCTATTGGCTAGCTCAATCTATCACATAAAATTTGCTTGCAAGCAAACTCATAAAATTTGCTAGCAAGCAAACTCACAAAATCAACTCACAACACACCATGCATGTAAATATTGAATTTTTTATTTAAAAAAAGAGCAACTTTTACCCAAAATCAGGCATAGCAGGCAGATTGAGTTGCTTATAGAATCATTCAGTGATCTATTTATCTGGCATCAGCTAGCTCAGTCTCTCAAATTTGCTTGCCATGAGTCTGCACTGCATTTGCTTGCAAGCAAACCTTCAGTCCTAAGGGAAGCAGAGCCAAAGATCTAAAGACTAGCTAGAAAACAAACAATCCAACCATTTCCTGCTTCCTAGCTAATCTAAACCTTCCAGCACAGCAGAACAGATGATGGTCGGAAAAAGGAAAAATAGCAATTGTAGCAGGCAAGTTTGCCGGATAAGGAGTGAGTGGGTGGAGAGTGTTCCCGCGGGCCATGTGGGCGGCACAGCCTTGTGTTTCTGTGCAGCCTGGATTAATTGCTTTGGGAGGGTGCTCTGGGGGTGAGATTTCTCTGCAGCCCACCAAAATTGGCGACCGCTGATCTACAGTTCTAATATTCCTAATAACCAGTAGCTTCAGAAGTCTGGGGTTTGTTATCCCTGCACATATTATTGAGCTGCCCTTTAAGGGGGATCAATTAGCACACCTGACGACTTGACATTTAAACACCTTAATTGAAGCAACATTCAGTATGTCTGAGCTTCACATATTACATCAAACCCAGAGGCTACCACTGCCCCTAATTAAGGAAGCACAACCTATTAGCACCAAAACTCATTGTGTTTACAAATTTGTTTGCAATTGTGGAGACAATTAAATCAGAGACAATTAAATCGGCAGAACTGATAGGTGTTTGGCTTTCAGAATAAAGGAGCGTCTTCCAAAATGCATCCAGACAGCCTTGAGTAATCCAACAACAACAGCAAATCATGGCCATAAAATGCCTTCTTCGGCCATTACAAGACACTATCTAGAAGTCATCAGGTAGATCAAAATTCTGCATTTAAAGTTCTATGCCATCAGAACTCTCATTTCCTGCGGTTTGCTGAGGCAGTTGCCATTAACCATTTGAAGCTCCCCTTGTGCATACAGAGACAGCTTTATGTCAGTCTATGCCTCCCGTGGGCATAAGCAGGGGTGGGCTTCAAATAATTTAACAACCAGTTCTCTGCTTGCTGGGTGGGCGTGGCCATGGTATGTATCTAATGTTAATACAGTTGTCCAGTAATATTTCACAAGAAGAGTTCTCCACTCCTCTACTCATTGCAGAATACCTTATGCCACCAGACTTGAAATTCTAGACCTAGAAAACCTAGAATTATGCCACCTTCGGTTCAATCTAAGTATAGTACATAAAATTATACATTGCAGTGTCCTACCTGTCAATGAATACTTCAGCTTCAACCATAACAATACAAGAGTACACAATAGATACAAACTCAAGGTAAACCGCACCAAACTTGATTGCAGGAAATACGAGTTCAGCAACAGAGTGGTCAATGTCTGGAATACTCTACCTGACTCTGTGGTTTCTTCCCCAAACCCCAAAAACTTTAACCTTAGACTGTCGACTATTGACCTCACCCCTTTCCTAAGAGGTCTGTAGGGGGCGTGTATAAGCGTACCCATGTGCCTACCATCCCTGTCCTATTGTTTCTTTTTATTTTTCTTATATGTATCCATTTCATGTATTCATAACTATGTTTATACTTATACCTGTTATCTTATAATCGTTTGATAAAATAAAATAAAATGGTGGACATGGCCTAGTCAGGCTCCTGCACCACCCTGGGAGTGGCTGTGGGGGAGCCACGCCGTGCCCCCGTCCCCTGTTTTTGACCTAGTAGGCCTCCTTGTACCACCCTGGGAACGAAAACGGGCTTCAGGGGACCCGTTTTTGCCCTCCCCGGGCTCCGAAGACTTTCCTCGAGTTTCTGAGGTCCGTTTTCACCCTCCCCTGGCTCCGGAGGCTCTCTGGAGGCCTGTTTCCACCCTTCCAGAGCCTCCGGGAGGCCCATTTTTCACTCCCCCCAAGCCTCTACACGGGCCCTGAACTTACCTGCGATCCAAAACGGTCCACGTGGGGACTCCTGGGAGGGGTGGGGCTGGGTGGGCAGGGGCAGCCAGTTGTCGGAACTACCAGTTCGCCGAACCAGATATATAATTAACATCCGGTTCAGTCGAACTGGAGAGAACCAGCTGAAGCCCACCCCTGGGCATAAGGCTTGCCATTGGTTGCTTTCCTGCACATGTTATAGGCTTAAGTAATTGATGCTCTTGCTAGATCTTATATTTAAGGCTGATTTTAACTGTGTTATTGTAATATAGGTACTGATGAGTCAATACAAAATGCTTGTATCTACATCCAGCCCGCGGGCCTTGAGTTTGACACCCCTGGTGTAGATAGAGTAATGGTTTTCATGACTTGATTTCCAAGTAAATGCCATATAAGAGAAGAATTTTTAACTTTTTAAATGTTTATATAAAGGCAAAAATTTCTAAAATTTTATGTTAGCCACATATGATAGAGAATTAGGAAGTGATAGGAATGGAAAATCAAGGAAACAGTAAACAGATGTCAGAATAACAGCAAATATGAATAGTTTCTGGAAGACCTACCAAAAATTATATAACAAAAAAACCAATAGGTTATAACAAAAACTCATCTGGTCTTGTATATTTGATGGTATTTTGGGTTCTTGTTGGAAAAAGAGAAAAATTAATATGTCACCTATTCCCTAAGCTGCACAGAAGTTTTATTATATATTTATTTCAGGTCTTTTAAACATTCTATAGGTTATCTCTTTGCTCAACTTTAAAGATATATCTTCTCCATATAGTTATAACTGTTTTCTATTTCTGAAAGATTACATGAATCTGCATCTAGATATTGGCTCTGTTTTGTTGCTTCATTAGCAAACCTGCGTATCGTGGTAAATCGGGTCACCTACCTGGCTAATTCAATTTTATCACCTTTTTGCTATGGATGCTAAACAAACCAATGATTTGTTACAGGCATGGTTTTACCAAAAGTAAATGCTGTTGGTTTTTGGCAAAAAATGTTGTAAAATATGGTCCTATGAGCACGAACATGTGATGCAGTTGCCAAGCACCCAAAATGTGGTTACATGATAATGGGGCAACCATTGGAAGTTTGAATCCAGTTGTAAGTATTCCCAGGGAGATTTGTCGCAACTTCAAAGAGTTGTTAGGTGACTGGTCCCAAATTGAGGACTACTTGTAATGTATTTATATATTTTAGCAACCCATCTTGCTGTGCTGCAAGTTTCAGTGGTGGAGTTTTGGACAGCTGAAAAAAATTGCCAGTATAATTTTGCCATCATCTATATCTATTGTTTAGCTTCACTCTTCAGTTACTTTGAAACAGAAGAACATTAGAATTTCTTAGGCTACTTAGTCAATTAATTTGAAATCATCAGATAGCAGAAACAAACCAGACCCAAGTCAGAAGGTACCAGTTAGTTGCTCTCTTTTTCCTCATTATGCTGAGGAATATATTGAGAATTCCTTTATAAGTGCTTGAATGAGAGAAGCTATTGGTCATTGTTTTCCAGGGTGTTTCCTGGTGGCAAAATACGTTTTCTTTTTGAAGTTTTGAGCATTAGTCTGAACCTTTTCATACATTTTTAAAATGCAGTCTGTTGTGAACCATGCAGTGTGCTTTGTGAATGCAGAAATACTGAAATAGTGAAGACATTAGTTTTCTGTCCTGCTTATAGTGCTTTGTTTAAACTTAATTGCCAATTAAAAAAATAAGTGAATTTTAAGTCTCCCTATGGCTCAGTAGCTAAGATGCTGAAATTGTTGATCAGAAAGGTCGGCGGTTCGAATCCCTAGCACCGCATAACTTGTCCCAGCTTCTGCCAACCTAGCAGTTCGAAAACATGTAAAAATATAATGTGAAAAATAGGAACTACTTTGGTGGGAAGGTAATAGGGTTCCATGCACCTTCGGCGTTTAGTCATGCTAGCCACATGATCATGGAGACATCTTTGGGCAGCGCTGGCTCTTCAGCTTTGTAACAGAGATGCGCACCACCCCCTAGAGTCGGAAATAACTAGCGTGTATGTGCAAGGGGAACCTTTACTTTTACCTATGTTAAAAATAGTTTTAAATACTCATCCAATTCTTAAAATCTTAGATCTGGAATTGATAATCTCTTTCTGCATGCAGCACTTCTTATTATCAAAATCCATGATAGAGTGAGTTCAAGCACTTAGGAGGCATGTTGACTTTATTATGTTAAATATGTGAATCTATGAACAAAATGAAAGTTTCATGTGGTGTTGAACTTCCTTTAAAACACTTTAATTTTTATACTAACAAAATGGTACAATCAAATGCACAGTGTAAACAATACTCTTTGATTTATTGTTTTGGACCTGCTAGAGCAAGTACTGTATGGTGTTTGCTGTTTTGAAAACATTGTAGGAAATGCTATTCATCTAAAAAGTATGTAACTTTCCTCTCCCTCCACATGCAGTTTTGGAGTCTTGCCGCATATCCAGTGTGGGAGTTCCATGTTTGTTTTGTGTTTGTAATTGTAATAAAAGAACACCAAAATAAGCTAACTAATGTGTGTAATTGCAGTCTGCTCTAATTGTTAAACAACTAACTTGATTTGTATATTTTAGTGCAGCAAAACCTGATTTAGTACTTATTAAATGACCTTGACAGCACTTGTGGATTTGTTCTTTTATCAGTTAAATGTTCATGTTGACAACACATATATTTCCATAATGGCAATAAAAACAAAAACTGCTAAATTTCTTACTTATCTTTAATAGAAAAGCAGCATATCAGTCTTTTCTGCAGGTTGCTGAATAAACTATATATTAATAAAAGAGAATATTTATAGCTGTGGTTTGAAATGAGGGGATCGTGGTGCTCTCTGAGCTTGGTTGTTTTCTTGCAGACATTTCATTACCCAGACTAGGTAACATCATCAGTGCTAGTCTTGTTATATTACCTGGTTTGGGTAATGAAATGGCTGCAACAAAACAATCAAACTCAGAGAGCACTAAGGAACCTTCAGAACGATATATCTATTCCTTCTTAAAATTTTATAGGAAGTATTATACGGTATCTTCACGTCAATCTTTACTCAATCATCCAGGCCAAAGGTGTCTAAAGGTTGACTTATGGCAACTGAACCAAAGTTTGCTAATCTGAGACATTTTGTTGCTCATCCAAGCAACTTCATCCATCAGAGGAAAATTAATTAGGGAAAGACAGAGAGTTGTTGGAATGTACCAACTCTTGTCAAGACTTATTATACAGTACCTTTCCTATTGTTGCTGCACTGACCACAGCATTTCATTATTATTTTGATAATTTTAATGTTTTTAATGCTCTAATACTTTTATGCTGTAAGCTGTCATTGGATATGAGATGGGCAGTAAATAAATTTCATAAATAAATAAAATGTTAAATATGAACCTTCATAAAAATATGTCACATAAATAAAATGAAAGCCAACTGCAGTGAGGACAAAAGCAGTTATGGAGTAACTAACCAGGATAAAGGCAATGGCTATAATAGAATATTTCTTCATTTAAAGTCCTAGTACACAAGTATGTACATTTGGATTTTTTAAAAATAAGTACATTGCTGGAAGCTGCAAAGTTCCCATTATAAGTAGGTAGGTAAGGAGGTAGGAACATGTGCACTGATTGGGAGACTGATTAATTTACCTTAGATATATCTCTGTTCTGCAAGAAAACAATAAAGTAAGATTCCTTTTCCTTGTGGAGGTTTGGGGTAACAAAAGGTATTTATGACTGGTATGGCATGTATGTAAGAGATACATTGTTTCATTAAATTGAGAAATTAATTATATTGGAATGCACATTTGTGTAACCATCTATTAAATGTGATTAAGTCATGCTTGCTCAGAGGAAGTTAATTGGAAGGTCAAGATGAATCAGTACAAAATAGGCTTAATTTTGGATTTTTAGCTGTTGCCTTTTACAGTGTATGGGCATTTTTTTCATCATAAATGTATATATGTGTGTATTACATGAGAAAAACATTTTTGTTATAGAAACAATCTGCTGTTGAGGATCCCATATTTAAACTAGAGGTTATTTTACCCACTATTTAGGTAAACATGGCTTTAGTGTCATATATTCACTTAGGGTGACACATTATTAAGGAATGAAAATAAAGAGCAAGACAGACTGTCCAAAGGTGCTATTTCAGAAGGCAACTGGTTTTTCTTTTTTTTTCTTTGAAGACATTTCACTTCTCATTGAAGAAGTGAAACAAACAAATGAAACATCTTCAAAGAAAAAACAAGAAAGTCCAGTTACCTCCTGAAAAATCATCTTTGGGACAACTATGACCTGGATGACTGAGAATCTACTTTTAGCAAGACAGATGCATGCTACATTGCATATACAGTTATATAAAGTATTGTTTATAAATCAGTTTTAACATCCAAATTAAATAATGCAGTGAACTCAGAGACATTTCTGTGACTATATTTAAATTTAATTGAGTAGTAATCTCAAGGTGTGTCTTAAGATCCAATCCCATTAAGCTAGTTGAATGATCTTACCAGCCAATACTCTCAAATGTTTAACAGAGCAATTAACATGCATAAAATTCCCTTGTCATATACCGCACACAGTGTTTCCTTTTGAAATTTCCTGATCTGTGTTTTATTTTATTAATATGGATTTATTCTCTTTTTTTCCCCCTCCATATGTAATTCCTATGCAGCAAATAAATGTGATGGAAGAAAAATATTTGCATAGTACAGTTACTTTTCTGAAGGAATAATAAAAGTAGAGCTATCCATGTCCTTCCACCAAATAGGGTTAATGCCTTGTTTAATTTCTTATGAGCCAGATGGGTTGCAGTCCTGTTGGGAACCATTTTTTTCCTAGATGTTAGCAGTATTAGTCTTGAAAAAGGCATGATAAATGTGAAAAGAAATAGTAATTATTCTAATAAATATTAGAAATTATTTTCACATTAAGGAACAATTTGGAGGGGGAAAGACATCTGCCTAATATGTTTTTTATAAACCTACTGAATCAACATTTCATACAAGAAATATTTCATGGTTAATGACCATTATTGCTGTTTTGCAAAATGTTAAATTTTGCTTTTTAATATTTTTATGTTACAGTTATTCCTCACATATAATTCTTCAAGTATGTTTTCTTACGCCTAATGGATATAATTTATATTTTCTTTGATGAGTACATAAAAATGCCAAATATTTGGATTCAAGTTTTGCAAATGGTGCTTCTTTCCATCTTTCTTTTTATTGAATATTTTGCAACCTTCAATATTTTATGGTAGATTGTTAAAATGTCAAAATTGCCTCCAAATGATATTGTTGCAACTATAAGAACTTAGTTCTTTGCTTTAGGTGCCCTCTAGTGGATATTTTATTTATTTTATCCAACTGATTTAAATGCTGTTCTGCATTAGGGAATTAAATTTGGATTTAGTAGTGTGCCCATTATTATTTAATGTACTTGTATAGGATTGTGATTTTGCTATATTATCATAAAACATGTAATCTTTGATGAAAATCTATTTCTCCCATGAGCTGTTCAGAGCATCCAGAAGTGGAAGTGCTTCAGTCTCTTCTGGAAAGGCTGGGCTTAAAACTCCAGGACGCTCCTCCTCCTCCACAGGACACCTCCCCAGCGTCCCCCAGTTTTAGCTCAGCCTTCGGGTAACAGGTTGTGCACTCCCTGACTGGAACGGTTTTCTGATTCAGCTAGTCAAAATTCAGGTTTGCTCTTGGGTTAATTCGGCTTGTAAAATTTTCCCCAATTAATTTGGCGATTTCAAGGCTTGTGGCTCTATTAGGACATCCCCCCGATCAGTTTGAGAGCAGTTCTTTGTGGCTGGCGGAGCCTGCCACTCCGCAGGCAGCCTGAGACAGCCGCTTCAGGCAATTAGCTTATCTAATCCCCCGATCGTCTTATCTCTGTGATCTTGGTGGAGCGCTCACAGCCGTGGCTCACTTCTCCTTGCCATTTCGACTGACAGGATCATTTATCTGACAATTTAGAGAGTCAGCAGCAGCGGCTCGTTAAACTGCTCAGGCAATTAACATCGGAGATTCTGCCTTCCCATCATTTTCAATGGCTGGCTTCAAGTTTGTGCCTAAATATCACAGGTGCCATTCCCCACTGGTTTCCCTTCTTGGGGACTGGGGCAGGTACCTTCCCACTCCACTTCCCTGGCATTATTTCTCTTTTATCTTGCTGGCATTGGATAAGCAGGCTAGTCCGTAAACAGGAATTTTTTTCTTTTTGCAATTGCTTTTGGATCATTACATTGGAGTGAAGCCGCAAGTGCCATTTCAAACAGCGGGACGTTTTTGACAGGAAAGGATCCATCCAGGCCCTGTATAGCTGGTTTCCCTTGTTGGGGACCAGGGATCCAGAATATTTCTTGCTTGGAGTGCTTGGGGGTTTCCCTTGTTGGGGACCCTTAGGTACTGTTTCCCATATACACAGTTTTACATGTAGATATAGGCATGTATATGTGTGTGTGTATATATATATATATGTATGTATGTATGTATATATTGTGTGTGTATGTATGTATGTATATGTATGTGTGTGTGTATATATATATATATATATATATATATATATATATATATATATATATATATATATATGTGTTTTCTTAAGTTTTCGCGGGTACTTACATGTATGGTGTTCGGCTTGGTTCGGGTATTCTCCCACGTCATTGTAGTTCTTTTAAAGTTGTAGCAACGTTTCAGCAGAATCTCATCTGCCATCATCAGGACACAATACAGAAGCCTGATGATGGCAGATGAGATTCTGCTGAAAGCGTTGCTACAACTTTAAAGAACTACACGACGTGGAAAATACCAACCAAGCCAACACCATATATGTATATGTATATGTATATGTATATGTATATGTATATGTATATATATATATATATATATATATATATATATATATGTATGTATGTATATATATATGGTATTCAGCTTTGTTCGGGTATTTTCCCACGTCATTATAGTTGTGCTTTTAAAGTTGTAGCAACGTTTCGGCAGAATCTCATCTGCAATCATCAGGCTTCTATATTGTGTTCATTTGTGAGTCAGACTTTTACAGTTGTTTCAGTTTTAAATTTGGGGCTAGCCTACTGCTGTGCCAGAATGGGTTTTTTTCCATCCTGATTGGTTGGGAGTCTTGGTCTGTGTTTATTGGTCTTGGAGTTTGCTGTGTTCTGCTTGATTGGTGTTTCTAATATCTTCTGTCTGTTTTGTGGCTTTTTTTGTCTGGGTTGGCTGGCAAAATTGTGTTCCTGTATTGGAGGCTTTTAGTGCAGCTTGGCTCCGAGTAAATGGACGGCTATCATTTGTTAGGAAGCTAGGTTTCATCTGGGTGCCTGGTTGGGGTGTGTTTGAGCTGGAGGTATCAGGGGGGATCTGTTTGTGCCCAGGTGTTTGCTTGGCTTGTGGTGTGGAGATTTTTTTGTTTGTGAGTGCAGGCTTCCAAATAATTGACAGTCTGGTGGAATCATCTCTTCTATTCATGCTTTCAGGTCTTTTTTCAATCTCTATGGCTTCTCTGATAATTCTGTGGCTGGGGTTTTCTATAGTGGCTAGGGTTTTGGTGCCATTGAAGTTGATGCTATGACCTGTGGCTTTCATGTGTTGGACTAGTGAGGAAGTGTGTTCCAGCTTTTTTACTGCATTTTTGTGTTCATCCAGGCGGGTACTTATTCTTCTATTGGTCTGTCCAATGTATGTGGCCAGGCATGATGAACAGGGGACTTCGTATATGCCTTGGTTTTCCAGGTCAATTTTATCTTTGGAGTTTCTAAGGATGGCTGCTATTTTTCTGTCTGTTTTGAAGGCAGTCTTGATGTGATGCCTGTGTAGTATATCTTACTGATTTTGTCTGTAGTACCTCTTATGTAGGGCAGGACAGCTGTTCCATAGGTCTGTTCATCTTCTAGGTCTCCATTATGTCTCAGTCTTCTAGGTCTCCATTATGTCTCATTATGTCTCAGAAGACATATTTTATTTATTCTAAAAACTCCTTCCTTGATGGTGTTCATTTAAATCTGATCCTGTGAAAACAGCCATGAATATCCATTATGCCTCACAGAAAGATAGACAGAAGATATCAAAAAGCTGTCAAGGTATTATATTACTTTATAACTACATTGTGAAGTAAAGCCATAATCTGTTGCTGGTTAACAAAGCAGCACTATGAGATTTAAGACACCAATAATAGCTTGGTGGTGCAAGTGCCCTTGATCCTATGCAAATTAAGAGTCTTAACAATGTAGGGATTAAGGGTTCATTTTTAGATTGACTTTTGTTAAATGCATGCATTCACAGAATAGCATCTGTTGTGGAAAATATATGGTTTGAGGCTTTTGAATATATTCAGGAATATATTATTTTTCTGTGGAAAAGAATGTAAAGATAGCTTTATAGATCAAAATGTAGTAGACCATTCCCTGACATATTATTTAAAAAAAATAATGTAAGAAAGACCCACAAAACCCATAACTGACTGAAGATAATGAGATTGAAGATTATAATCATAATAACCAGGGTATTGATGGCCTAACATGCACATTAGGACATACCATAAATCTGGTGGGTTTTTTTTAAAAATCTCAGGAAAGTAATGACATGATCTGAACATGGAAGACATTACCACCAGTGTTTTATCAGATGATCAGGTGTCTGTGAATCACAACCACTCTGTGGTTTCTTTTCAACTTCCTGGTGTTGCCCTCCTCCCTAGTCATTAACACATCAGCTTAGAGGAGACAGTGAATTTTAGTTCTGCCTTAGGCATGAAAGCCAGCTGGGTGACTTTGGGCCAATCTGTTTCTGTCAGCCCAATTTTCATCACAGGATTGTTGATATGGGAAAATAGAAGAAAGAGTATTAGGTATGTTCACCACCTTGAAATATTTAGAAACAGTTATAAAAACAATAAAGGCAGGACAAAAATAATCAAATCTGTCCTCAGTAACGAATGGACCTGAATCAATTTAAGAGGAAGCTTGAATTTTTTTTCTAATGATTTGAAAACCTTTGCCTCTGCCTGGAAAGATTTGCATTTGTCAGTTGTTTGTCAATTGCAGCTATGTTTGATTTTATAGCCTTACCTAGGACACCAGACTTTAACCCAAATTCATCCAGAAATAAAATATTCTATAACTGGGCTACATCCCATACAAATAAACAAGCCAGTAGAATTATTGTGATGTAGTAGTTAGCTATAGAACGAGGGCCAGGAGTCAGGTTTTTAGTCTACTCTTATCCATAAAAACTCACATGATAAAGAAAGTCACTTTCTTTCAGCCTACCCTACTTCACAAGGCTGAAGGTAAAATGAAAGGAGATTACTATATAAGATATTATCAGTTCCTGTGGGAGAGGGGAGAGTTATACATATATATAAATAAATTATATATTAATATACCAGTAAACAATAAGCAAATTTAAAAGTTAACCTTTTGTAGTGGAATGTCTTCTTAATCATCCAGGTCATGGTTTCCCAAAGGTGCTTTTCCAAAAGGCAACTGGACTTTCTTTGTTTTTTGCTTCTGAAAAGTTTTTTGGATGAGAAGCACAATAATTTCCAAAGAAAAAACACCAATAAAGTCCAGTTGCCTGGTGTAAAAGCACCCCTTGGGACTTTTGTAATAAAAGTCTGCATTTCCACCAATGCTCATGAAGAAATAAATCCTATGAATTTCATTGTAAGTACCAGTATATAATCATCTGAAGGGATTATTCTGTAAATGTAAAACTTATTTATATTTATCTTTTTCATTAGGCAATCCCATTATGTATCAATTGATCATGAAGTGATCAGCACAATAATTATTGCTAGATTGGTGGAATTAGATCATCTCAAACAATAGGCAGCTTCATGCAGGAAGTTACATAGGACTTGAGCATCTTTAGGAGATGGGAATGATATTTAGACTAATAGTACATACTATTTTTTCTCATGCACTTTAGACTACACTTGTATCCACTGCAGGTTATGTAAAGTTTTGAAGTAACTGGGCTTAACAAGTCCCCCCAGCCTCACTCTGTGGAGCAGCAAAAGTCAAGACAGCATAAGAGGATCCTTCATGCTTGTTTCGTACATTTTTGTACACCTGAAGAAGAAAGCTAGATGGGTTATAAAAGCAAAGAGATAAGCTTCTGGTCTTCAGCTGTGGGGTTCTACAGCTGTAGAATGTGGGGCAAATTCTCTGATTCTGTAAACAGCAGCCATTTGCATCTTTATCAAAGTTTAGCCTTTCCTACTATAGCTAAGAAACCACACCTATTCTATTCTGAGTTCAAATAAGAGGAATGACTGAGCCCTGATCAAGTTCACAATACTTTTTTTGTACTTCTTTGCTTGTATACAAGGCTTAATTGTTTTGAATTTGATTTATCTGCTCTTAAAAACTGCTTGAGCTTGCTGTCACTGACTCATCCATTTGGAGTGTCACTTAAAAGCTGGATTCTTCTAAGAGGTGATTTGTTAGAAAAATGAAAATGTTCTGTAATACAATCCTTATTATTGCATCTGTTAACTAGGTCTTTTGTTGTTTTCCACACAGTGTGATTTCCATATGCAATAAATGTAATTGCTTCACTTTTCTCATTCCAGAAAAAATGATGTAGCCTGCAGGCCTCATTCCTGGCATGCTACCAAATTCACTGAAAATCGGCTTGAAACAGCTGCGTCAAGACTCTCCTCCACCAATGTCTGTGCTTCATGGCCCTCTCAGTATCATTCAAGGTGAGTTCCTGTTGAAAGTTACAAGCAGCAGGCTCAAAGCAGTAATTGCTTGTCTTATTTTATTCTTAACTTTAAACTGCCAGCAATGTATCATGTTGTCTTGTTGGGCTTATTGTACGAAGCAAGTTCTGTTATATAAAAATAGTAAATTATAGACCTGAGAGTTATTAATTCACAGTATCTTTTCATTATGAAGAATGAAAAATAATACCTGCAAGTTTTGATGGTCAGTGATTTTTTCTTCTTCCCTACAACCAGTACCAAAATGTATAATCATTTCAAATCTGAGCAGTTATTTGTACCTTCCTCCAGCAGCATTTGATGGAAGAAATTGAAATTGCTGGTCCAGGGTAGTTTCTTAAAATTAAACATGTATATTCTTCTCTGGCATCTTTTTAAAGATGATGAGAAATAGGTATTGCATACCATTGCCTTTTTAATAATTGAAAAGTTCACAGTAATAATTATTTCTGTGAAAATTCTTCCAGGACTTAAAAAAGAAGTACCTTAATTAAGGTATAAATCTTTTTTTTCAATTATTCATATTACTATGATTTATTTACAACTAACTAAAAAATCCTTAATATAAAATATTCAAATTTGTAATTAATTTAGAAATATATTTAGCATTATTGACACTATAATGCGATTGGTTAAGCTTATATACTATTAAATAAAATATTTTGTTTCCTAATTTATATTTTAACAACTATCTAAGGATGCAATCATATAGCAATTTAGCTAGAAATAAATCTCTAGGAACTCTGTACAATTTTTTTTCTAAGCATATGTCTATTTTTTTACTGTTTTATTGCATCTTTTTCAGAAATACTATGGAATTCTTTTTGAATGAAACTAATTCACTTGGGAGTTCTATCTGTGCTGATTTTGTAGTAAGACAGAAGTGAGAAAAAACTTTTAAAAACAAAATATCTGACATACTAAGAACTTATCAAACTTTATCTGGAGACAGTGGTCAGTCAAGCAGAGAGTTGATAGATACAATCATGGGGTCGCTGTAGTCTTCACTAAAGCCTTTTTCAATTTTGCAATTTTTTTAAAAATGACAATATGGTTTAATATGCAGCTTTAATAGATAAAATATTTCTGTAGGTAATTGTAATGATGGCTTTGTGTATGTTTGCACTATATTAATGGAGGTCTGTATGTTTTATTTGTTGCAGTTCCTTTGATCTTTCAAACTCATGGAATCAATCAAATCTACATCGTACCTCAGGCCAATTCAGCTCTGTGGGAAGCATGGATATCTGGGATCACACACCCCAAACATATCAGTATGGACAGATTTCCGCTGCAAAGTCCAATAGCAGCATTGATCATCTGGGGAATCCCAGCAAAAGAGATTCTGCATATGGTTCTTTTTCTACTAGCTCCAGTACACCTGATCACACATTGTCCAGTGTAGATGCTCTGTCAACAGAGAACGTAATGTATAAAGTGGGCAACTGGGAAACTCCAAAACAAGGGAATAGCAAAACTGTTTCATTTCTGAGTGATAATGGAAAATCTGAAGAAAAAGTTAACTCCTTTGCAACTCCACCACAATACGAAAACAACCTAAGTTCACGACTAGAAGACCATACTAATTCAGTCTATTCTGGGGCTGGACGATCTAATTTTGTACCTGTATGGTATGTCCCTGAAGAAAAAAAGTCTCCTTCCCCTCCACCTCCCCCACCCCCTCTCCGTAGTGATAGTTTTGCTGCTACCAAAAGTCATGATAGAGATCATGCACCTCCTCTATATTCAGAGGGCATTCAGAGCCCCCAGCATTTTGAAGGCTTACATAGAACACCAATCAGAAATGATTGGAGTGCTGAAACTGCTGAAGAACAAAAGCGAATGATCAGGTCAGTTGAGAAAACCTCACACAGAAGACGAGGAAGCAGCCCAATACAAAGACCTGATTTTATTCCAGATTATGATTTCTCTTCCCCAGGTGACAGAATAAACAATAATATGGAACATGTTAAGAGGCTGCATTCTTCTCTGTCTAGTACCGATGTTCGATTTCCCCAGTCTGTTTATGAGTCTCAGAACCATCAACATCAGCGTCAATATAGTGATGAATATAGTTTCTTTCACAATGCAAAAGCCTCTGCATCATCTAAAGAGCCAAAATGGCTCTCTTCTTATAGTGACATTAGGGAAAGGCCTTCTGATAAACATAACTGTCATCTAAACCAAACCAGGATTCCTAGTAATACCACCACGGCAGTTTCTGACATGAGTTCTGAGGAAAACCCTGGACTAAATCATTATTACTGTGTAAAAGCGAAGCAGCAGCCTGCTCAGGGAACCTCAAAACCTCAAAGAATTGGAACAGGAAATCTTGCTGCTTCTGTGTCAAGTGAGAATCCTGTTATAACCATGAGCCAAAATCCTAAATATTCTCTACCTCAGCATCTTACTGAGCCTTCTCTGCATATATGTGAAAAGAGACCTCACTGTGTAGTTAACAAAGGAGAGGATATTAAAGCTGTTGTACTGGAAGATTCTAGGAAGATAAATTACTCTGAGAAATCAGGTCAGACTTTTGAAGAAAATCTCAGTAGTCATCAAGAATATAAGGATGGGCAGGAGTATTTTCAGGTGTCTGACACTAAAATAGCCCCAAAAGATTTCAAATGGAATCGGGAGAAGAACTATCATATTTCTCCCCAAAAGACCCCAATGTTGCATTCTTTAGCTCAGGAAGAGAAAAGGCAGATTAATGTTGCTGCCGAAATTGGGATTAATAAACAGACAGCATTTGATATTCACCTAAGCAAAAATGCAAGAAGGAGTGATCGTTTTGCTACCACACTGAGAAATGAAATTCAAATGAAGAGAGCAAAACTCCAAAAAAGCAAAAGCACAGCAGCCTTAGTAGAGCCAACTGAGGAAGAGGAGTGTGCTGAGAACTGGAAGCATGATTCTCAAGAAAAGACAGCTCCTTCATCAGAAAGTTGTTATTCTCACATGTACAAAGATAATCTGAAAGAGGCCCAAGCCAGAGTCTTGAAGGCCACTTCTTTTCAGCGCCGAGACTTGGAACCCAACTCTGCAGATTATCTTCCAAACCGAAAGACTAATATATATAATACTTCTCCATTGACTTTAGTTTCTGAAGATGAATTAGGTTTTCCTGAACTTAGGCAGTCTTCTAAAGAGATATCACTGAGTAATGCTGCTCACCAGCTTTCACGTATTGGTGCTAGGAAGAGATTTACTGCAGAACAAAAGTTAAAATCTTATTCTGAACCTGAGAAAATAAATGAAGTGGGTTTGTTGGATGATAACTGCCAAACACACCATCGTCCAACTACATCAGAGGAAGCTTTGGAAACTTTTGCAGATAAATGGAAGTTTTTTGAAGAGACTAGTAAGCCAGTCTATCAAAAATCTTCACAAAGATGTGCATCCTACTTTCATTCAGAAGCAGAGTCTGCTACTCCTCGTAGAAATTCTAATGAAATTGAATCTGGAGGATCATGCTACAAAAAAAGAATGCGGTCAGCTTCTTTTGGAGTTGAGAATGTGCTTTGTGCGTCTGATACACCTAATGAAACTGTACGTTACAGTGGCCATATTGCTAAATCAAGACAACCTCAGAGGTTAGAAACATTTGCAGAATACCAGGCATCTTGGAAAGAACAGAGAAAACATATAGAAAACTGTAGTTCTGGAAAGTACCATTCAGCTGATAATATCCTTGATGCTGGCCTTGAACAACTTGAGAAGTCTCAGTATAAACATGAACGGTCCAGGTCATCTCCTTCTACTGATTTTTACAAGCAGGTAAACACATTTTACTACATTTTATTTAAAAGCAATGAAAAATAAATGTGTGTGTACATAGATACACAAATAGATAAATAGATATAGTTAGATACACGCACAAAACACACACACACACACACACACACACACACACACCCCTGATACACTGATAAGAGCAATTTCAGGCAACCCTGTTAAAGTATACAGTTCAATGAATCCTTACATGAACAGAAACTGACTCAACCTTTGCAGAAAAAAGCAAAAAATGCTAATTATACTTTTCTGCAAACATGAATGCATACTTACTATAGTATTTGTTTAGTTGTATATAGTATTCAATTAAAAATTGAAAATATGACAGATGTTGATCTATAGACATCTTTTCAGTCAGTACTTTGTATTATTAGTAGTAATTAGAGCTTCCAAAAACTATAATTGCTTTTTTTTGGAGGGGAGGGGGGTTTGGACTGATTTTTTCCTATCTCTCTTGCAGAAGTCAGAAATTTTCTTAGGATTCCTTGCCTGCCACTGCATGTTTGAGTTCTCCGTGGAGCTGCTGCGAGCATCCAGACAGTGGGAGGTGCTCCAGTCTTCACTCTAACAGGCTGAGCTATAATTGAGGAACGCCCCTCCTCCTCCACGTGACTCCTCCATGCGTTCCCCCAGTTTTAGCTCAGCCTCGCTAGAGACAGGCAGCTTGTTCGTTTATTCCTTGGCCGATCCAGGTTCCTTTCGCTTTTTTCTGCAATTCAGGTTTGATCTCTCCTTTCTCCTTGTTCCCTGCGCTTTTAGTTTTCGTCCCAAATTTAGTTTAAGAGCTTTTTCGCTCCTTAAGGGGGGAAATAGGGGGTTTGGAGCCCTTTGCCCCCCCTCCTCTTCCTCTGCCGTTGTTTTCTAGCCGCGCTACAGCTGAAAAGCGGCTTGAGATCACGCTATAGATAGCGCTGCGTTGCGCCTTCCCCCCACGAACGCTTAGAAGAAGGGAGCTTCTTCTTTCAACCCTCGTGTCTCTTTCTGCCTTTTTTTCCAGCCGTTGGTGGATTTCAGAGGGTTTGGGTGTCTCTGGGGTAGTCACGCCGGAGCCGGCGGCCATTTTGAGGGCGCCTCGTGGCCGGCCACCATTTTGAATTTCGTATCTTTCCGATCGGGCTGCGAGGCTTCTACAGGCCCATAGCGGGACCGACAGGCCGTGTGGAGCCCGGATTTGGAGGGTAGAGTGGTTCAGTGCCCGGTTACCCTTTGCATTGCTATTATTGTTGGCTTTTCTGTTCTTGCCCGCAGCTCGCCCAGAGACTCAGGCACTCACTTCCCATTTTTGTTGGGAGGCTGCCTCAGGAGGCCCACCTTTTTTTGCCCTTTGTTGGTTATTCTAATTCATATTTTTTTCCTTTTTCCTGGCCTCTGCGTTCATTTGGTGGATTGGTTATTTAGGTTTTTTAACTCCAAATTTATTTCCCTTCTTCTTACTAAGATAAGTTGAAGGTACATTATTGTTTTATTTCTGTTCCTTGGCTGGACTTGATTGGCATTTTTTTGGGCCCCGCCCATCAAAAAATAAAATAAAAAATAAAATAAAATAAAAATAAAAGGGGGACGCGGCCCAACTATAGGAAAGCCGGCCTACGTTGTAGGTCGAACTCCCAGGCGTGCCAACCGCCTTTTTCCTTATTGTCAAAAATCTTTTTTGTGTCATGGCAGAAGGCAATCCTAGTGGCTCTTCTTTGAAGGCAAAGTCTAAGATGCACTATCTGCGCAAAAGGGACAAGGACTCCTCCAAAGCCTCTCAAATGGATGCCTTAAGGCGTCATAAGGCCTTGGAGAAGGAGTTTGACAAACGATCTAAAGACTCACATTCTGCACATCCTGCCCTGCCCTCTGCTTCTACTCAACCCCCTCCCCTTTCAGGTCAACCTTCTCTTTCCAGATGCTCACCTGCACGTAGCCACCAGACTTCTCTCACGCCAGAGGCGACTTTCACACCAACTGCAGCGGGCCTACGTCCAGAAGACCCGCCTTCAACCATTATCCCGGACAGCATTTTAGAGTGGATGCAACTGGCCATCAGACAAGGGATAGCAGAGGGTATCCAGCAGTTGGCCAGACCAGGTTCCCAAACGATGGCACCCGAGGCCGAATCGATGTCCGGACGATCGATCTCCAGGCCGGCTTCACATCACGGTCAGGTACCTTCCCAAGTGGAAGCCCCCTTCCCGGAAGGGGAGATGAGCCAGGAAGAGGAAGAAATGGGGTTTGAACCCTTCAGGGAAGAGGAAGGTTCAGACAGGGGGTCGATCCAATATTCAGGACCATTCTTCGAGGTAGACCCCATGGAAGGGGAGATGTCCGAGGACGAGGGCATTTCCCCTGACCAGCCAGTATTCGTAGGCCTATTTAAACCTCACTTGTTTAAGTCCTTGTTATTCAAGGCAAAGAATGTCTCGGGCCTGGCTTCCCAGTCTCCTTCTGAACCATCACCAGCGATCCCGGGGGGACCAGAAGACTCAGTTTTCAGACAGCCGGTCATCAAAACCGAGGTCATTCCAACTCCCCCAATTTTTTCCGATTTGGTTGCAAGACAATGGGCCTCTGCGGGCCCCCCTCCTGGTCCTTCCAGTCAAGACAAGAGATTGTTTAATCTCGACTTGGAGTTTTCTAACATGCTAAACACTCCGGAGGTAGACGATCCCATAGTGAGACTAGCATCCTCATCCAACCCCACCGACGCTTTAGAAGCGCTGAATCCGGAGGATAAGCGAGCTGAGATGGCTCTGCGACGAGCGCACCAGTCGGATGCTTGGGCCATCCGGTCGGCCACAGCCGCGTCATTTTTCACCCGATCTATCAGGTGGCTCAGGCAGTTAAAACAGCATGTCCCCCCATCAAACACTAGAGCGCATCAGGACATTGCAAAACTCACGGCCGCAGCAGAGTTCGCGGCCGATGCCACTTTTCATTCCGTGAAATTTTCCGCTAGGGCCATCTCCTCGCACGTTTCTGCCCGTAGGCTACTCTGGCTTCGGCACTGGCAGGCCGATGTCAAGAATAAAGCCAAATTGGCCTCAGCTCCTATAACAGGGGGAAAATTGTTTGGCCCAGCACTTGAGCCGTTGCTGATGGAGAGCCGGAATAAGAAGAAGTTCCTCCCATCGCTTTTTCAAAGGCAAGAGTCTAGAGGGTCTCAGTCCTTTCGGAGGGGCTCCTTTCAATCTTCATTTCCACCGGCTTTCACCCCTAGGTATCAGGGCTCCCCGATGTTCCGGTCGACCTATCAGGACCGGAGCGACTCGGGGGATAGAAATAGAAGGGGAGGCTCCTACAGGAGACCCTTCCGGGGCACTGCGAATAAAGCTCCCCGCCGTCCCAGGTAGCCCTTCAATTTCTTATCCCATTGGCGGTCGCCTTAAGTACTTTGCCGACCAGTGGGACTTATCCACGTCAGATTCCTGGGTTAGGGACACTGTAAGGTTTGGTCTCCCTCTCCAGTTTCAGTCGGCTCCCCCGGAGCACTTTATGGTTTCTCCCCTTTCCAGAGACCCAACTAAGCGGGCTCTCATGGCGGCCGCTATCACTCATCTTTCCGATATCAAGGCCATCCAGCCCGTGCCTTTGTCACAGCGGGGAGGGGGGTTCTATTCCCTCCTCTTTTTGGTCCCGAAGCATTCCGGGGGTTGGAGACCCATTTTAGATCTAAAGAGGCTCAATCGCTATGTTGTTCATCACAAATTCAAAATGCATACACTTCAGTCAATCTTACAGGGTACTAGGAAGGGAGACTGGCTCACTTCCATCGATCTCTCTGAGGCTTATCTCCATATACCCATTCACCCCTCGTATTCCAAGTATCTGAAATTTTGTTATAACAATCAACACTTCCAGTACGTGGCACTTCCTTTCGGTCTCGTTTCGGCCCCGAGGACCTTCACCAAGGTGTTGGCGGCCCTGGCGGCGTACCTTAGACACGTCCCTATTCGCATTCATTGCTACCTTGACAATATTCTTATTCTGTCTCCTACCCGACATCAGGCTGAGAGTGACACTAAGACTACCCTCTCAGTGCTTCAGGCTCACGAATTCCTCGTTAACTGGGAGAAGAGCCAGCTTAACCCTTCCACCCGTATAGCGCACCTAGGAGCTGTGATTGATTCGGTTCAAGGGAGGGTATTCCTCTCTCAAGAGAGGTTCACCAGTATACAAAAAGCTATCAAGACAATCAGGCAGACTAGAAGGGCCTTGTTACTGAACCTATCCAAGTTGCTTGGAAAGTTGGTCTCCTGTATATCAATTATTCCCTGGGCACGTTTACATTCCAGATCCCTGCAGTGGTTCCTCCTGCCTTACCAACGTTCTGGAAGGAGCAACTCAGGTCTCGTGGTGAAGGTCCCCCCAAGGGTTCTCGCCTCGCTTCTCTGGTGGACAAGACCATCTACCAACCGAGGTCATCTCTTCAAGGAGCCCCAGAGGGTCACTCTCACAACAGACGCCAGCCTTTACGGATGGGGAGCCCACATGCAGTCGCTTTCAGCCCAGGGAACTTGGTCAGCAACCGAACGACGCAGCATCAACTGGCTGGAGCTGCACGCAGTATATCTGGCTCTGCGTGCCTTCCTCCCCCAGGTACGGGGCCGTCACATTCTGGTTTTAACAGACAACACTACCACCAAAGCCCACATCAACCGTCAAGGGGGCACTCATTCCATTCGTCTCATGAGGGAGGCCAAGCGAATCTGTCGATGGGCAGAGAGACATCTCTTATCCATCAGGGCAGAGCACATCTCGGGGGTCTCGAATGTCCAAGCAGACTGGCTGAGCAGGGCCACGCTGGACCAATCGGAATGGCGCCTTCACCCCTCCTTGTTCAGGGAGGCAGCAGCGAGGTTCGGTCAGCCCTTGGTGGACCTGTTCTTATCTCCTCTCAACGCCCAGACACCGAGGTTCTTCTCTCATCCTGCCGACGGCGCAGAGAACCACGATGCCCTGCGTTGCCCCTGGCCCACCGGGCTTCTATACGCCTTCCCTCCCCTCCCGCTGATACCCAAGGTGATTCAGAAATTGATCCTCGAACGGGCGGAGGTCCTCCTGATAGCCCCGTTTTGGCCCAGGAGACCGTGGTTTGCGGATCTTCGCAATCTGTCAGTGGCCCCGCCGTGGAGGATCCCCCTCGACAGGATCTCTCTGTCCCAGGGACCTCTTCAACATTCAGACCCGCAGTGGCTTCAGCTAGCTGTCTGGAGGTTGAGCGGGAAAGGCTAAAAGATGAGGGCTTGTCGGCCCAGGTCATCAATACCATCTTGGCAGCAAGGCGGCCTTTGACTACCCGCATTTATGACGCAACCTGGAACATCTTTTGTAGGTGGTGCCATAAGTCGTCCATTGATCCGCTCTCGCCTTCAGTCGCCCAACTCCTAGCCTTCCTACAGGCCGGGCTAGATAGGGGTCTCTCCCCCAAAACTCTGAGAAGGCAGGTCGCAGCCCTGTCCATGGTGATCGCTAGCAGCTCTTCTGGCTCACTCTCCCACCACCCTCGCATAAGGTCTTTCCTTAGAGGGGCTTCCAATCTGCACCCTCCGGTGATCCACAGATATCCTACCTGGGATCTTAATAAAGTTCTTATGGCATTAACTAAACCTCCCTTCAAGCCTCTCAGGGAGGCGCCACTTCAGTTCCTCACGCTCAAAGTGGTGTTCCTTGTGGCGATAACATCGGCAAGAAGGATATCTGAAATAGCAGCTCTATCCGTGAGAAAGGACTTATGTGTCTTCCACACTGATCGGGTGGTCCTGAGACCAGACCCCGCCTTTATGCCTAAAATCAACTCGGCTTTTCACAGATCCCAGGAATTGATTCTGCCTAATTTTTGCCCCAAGCCTTCTCGAGAAAGGGAAAGGCAGTGGCACACTCTTGATGTGCGAAGGGCTCTTCGTATTTACATCTACCGTACACAATCAATCAGAAAATCAGAGTCCTTATTCCTGTCTTTTCAGCCAAAGACGCTGGGCTGCAAGGTTTCCCCGTCTACTGTTGGCCGCTGGATTAGGGCTACTATATCTGGCACAGGCTCTTCCTGTCCCTAGTGGCATCACCGCTCACTCTACAAGGAGTGCGGCCACCTCGGCTGCCTGGGCTACTCAGGCGTCAATTCAGGATATATGTCGAGCAGCTACCTGGGCGTCTCCATCTCCATTCATACGCCACTATAAAATCGATGCTTACGCCTCAGCTGAGGCTTCCTTTGGCAGGCGAGTCCTTCAACAGGTGGCAAAAGATCCAGAGATGATTCCGGACCAGACGGAGTCCCTCCCATAGGACAAGCCAGGCTTTGGTATGTCCCACTGTCTGGATGCTCGCAGCAGCTCCACGGAGAATGGGCGTTGGTACCTACCTGATACGCCCGTTCTCGTAGAGCTGCGTAGAGCATCCAGCCCCACTCTAATTGGTCCGTCTGGGGGGGGGGAGTCCTGTTTCGGCCAATGATGTATATAGTTCATAGTTGAGACTTGTATTATAGTTGACATGAGAGGATAGCTATTGTCTTCTTGTCTTCGAAAAACTGGGGGAACGCATGGAAGAGTCACGTGGAGGAGGAGGAGCGTTCCTCAATTATAGCTCAGCCTGTTAGAGTGAAGACTGGAGTTCAGTAATCTTATAGTCTGAAGATAAGAGGGCTGTTCCAAACCTTTGACTTTTCTTTCATGTAATGCTTCATAATTATCTTCATGAAGTACCCAATCTCTTTTCAGTTTTAATTACTTCAACTTCTGGATATTAGTTTGAAACCAAGAAAAATCTCCACCAGAATCAGAGATTCAAAAGTGGTTAGGTCTGCAAAACAGTATTTATAGATCACTTCAAATGACCTTCCAAAAATTTAGCTAATATTTGTTCAACTTCTGGTAAAACATTGCTTACTGAACAACAAAAATGTATGTATGTAAAGTTATCAGGAGGAAATGTTTTCTATGATTCTATAATTTATTTGTAGAAAAACAATATCTTGCCAGCTGGTAAAAAGAGAAGAGGGTTTACTTATACTTTGTGGTTGTATGACAGACAATAGTACAGGAAATTCTGAATGGGTGAAGGGAAGAATGGATTTGGCTAAATACCAATAAAACCTGCTCTTGTTTTAAAAGACCTTGAAAACCTGCTTCAGGGTAAAGGATTGGATTGTATGGATTTGATTCATTTTATTCCTATCCAGATTTGTTTTCCTTGTGTTTTTGTTATGGTCATCCTTCTTATCTTTATTTCTCATTTTTGTCTGCTGTATTTTTCCTTATTTTAAATATTTCCATTTATTGCTACTCAGAATAGTTCAAAATTGGACCACATGTAAATTTAAAAACAAAGAAGTAAATAATGTCCAGTCAGTGAAGAAACTGAATCTGAAAAGAGAATGCTTCAGGAAGATAATGATCCAAAACATAATTTGTTTCTCACATACCTATTTAAAATGCCAACTACAAATATCCTGCATCATATGTGGTTAACCCCACAGTCTCTGTTGTGTTGCTTTTTCTCTTACATTCTGTACATACTTAGCCTTTAGCATTTCTACATCATTCATTTCTTCCATCCACTGTTATTTTTTCCATAATTCAGCCCAATCTCTAGACTTGACATTGTTTCTTAATTAAGAGGGGAGTTTATTATTTTGTTACTTTAAAAAAACATTGAAAATATACAACCTGAAACATTCATTTAAATGTTGGGTTAATTCCTGAAATCTCTGTAATCTACAAGGGATTCTATCTCCATATATGGTACCAATTCCATATATGTCACCAATATACAAAAATAGGGAGGGGAATTTTCCCAACTCAGTTGTGAGGAGCTTTATGGATTATCTGAGAGTCATGTTGGGAGCCAGAAGAGGTTAAGTCTAATATAACTATATTGTTCCATTTAAAAATGCCATGTTTATATATTAGTATTCCCATTTAAAATAAGTATGGAATTGCACATTATTAAATACATGAACCCCTTATCAGATGACACATTAATATGTGATCATATGGATGGATATGGATGTGGAATAGAGAATTAAAGATTAGATAACAATGAAGAAACAATTATGTGTAAAGTTTAAGATAAGCTAAATATTCATTGCAACAGTTATTGGCCATCTGGAATGTTATCATTGTTCTATAAATAAAATTTTAAAGCAGATTTATAATATATGAAGAAGTTGATGCCTACTGCAAATTATTATAAATTGATCATGGGGGATATAATAAAAAAGCATTTAGTAATCCCTTGGCATTGTGCTACTGTTTTAACATGACTGTAGATTCACATTGCAAAAGTTGCTTTGCAATTTATCAATAAACAAGTGCTGTTTTTTATGTGAGCTTTTTGTACATTTATTGTAAACAATATGTACATGGAAAAAGGACATTCTAATGGCATAGTCTATCACATTGGAAATGACCCTACAAATGAGCCTACTATGCTATGAGTAAAGGAAATTGTAAAGGAAATTTATTGTAAAGGAAATTCTCAATAAACCACATTGTAATGGATGGAGCTTGGATCTTCTTCAACACATATTTCCTTATGTTTACAGCCATATATTGCGTGATCAGTTATTGTTTAATGCTGTTTCAACTTGCTATTAGTTGTTTTCTACTTATTTGAAGGGAGATTTCATTTTCAGTACTTGTAAAAGTATGAGAAATCTATATTAGCTGGAAGCCACAGGTAAAAAGAGATGAATACTTTTTCTTCTGACTATGCCCTGCAGTAAATTATACACAAATGGGTGCCATTTCAGTTTATTTTGTCAATATATTAGATTGTCAAGGTATCAAAGCTATAGTTTAGATCCTGAGTGTACAGCAGGGAGTGTTCAACCTTGGCAACTTTAAGACTTCTGGACCTCAACTCCCATGCTGGCTGAGAAATTCTGGGAGTTGAAATCCACAAATCTTAAAGTTGCCAAAGCTGGACACCCTTGCTCTAGAGATTATATCAATCATCTTCAATCTAATGCTTCCAGGTGTATTAACATTTCAATTTTCATAATCCCCAGCTATTCTTTATGCTGTCAGAGAAAATATGGAACTTGAAATTGAAAATATCTGAAGAGGAAAGAATTCATTGGAGAAATGATAGATAGATAGATAGATAGATAGATAGATAGATAGATAGATAGATAGATAGATAGATAGATATAATTTCACAGGTACAAATAACTATGTTAAAGCTTTACTCTTTTGTAAAAAAATCTTGTTTATGTTGCATATTAAATACAGCACCATAATCAATAGTTTTTCAGTGTCCTTATTTAAGTTTTTCCCAAACAGAATTGCAAATGATTATAGTTCTTCCTTTTAACTGGTTGGGATGAATTAGTAACTTGAATAAAAAGTTTGTGAAACTAAGATGTTACATTTGGTTTGAGCTAAATCAGCAGAAGGCGGGATACTTTGTGGACTTCAGGCAAATCCACAAATGAAGGGGTGTGTAATAATATGTTTAAGGAAACTGAAACTTGATGATTTGTTGTGTTACCATATTATAAAACTGTGTTTTCAGGAAACATCAACAGAAGCAAAGAGGCATACTGAAAAATCCAGGAAAGATGAAAAGCTTATTTCCTCCGTTGCAAAATCAGATGAAAGCAGCTGCAATTTGAGGTAAACAAGGGGATTTTTCTTGACGTCTTAATAGCATATATTGCAGAAAATACTTAGTCAGATATTTTCTGGGAAGAACAGAAGCTGTTGAATCTATTTTTATATTCCTTAATTTGTAAAATATGCTTCTAAAAGAAAATAAATGTTGAAAATTAAGTATATATATTCTATTTTGATGTTATAGAAATATTTAAATAATTGTGTTGTTACTAGTAGAGAAAATATTTAAAATATTTGATATCTTAAATAAGCAAATTGTTTTTCTTACTAAAATTAAGCTGAATAATTTCTGTCAAAAATAATCATTCAAATCTATTTTTATGGAGAAATTAAGCACATTTTGGAAATCAATGGTCCTTGATAAAAGTATTTAGATTTTCTGAGGAGCCCACTTTTATGTAATAATGTATTTCAAAATTGTTGTTCCTGTTGCTTAGTACGAAAGCTATTTTAAACCAGAGAATTGTGTTTGTGTTTTAATAGTATGTTAAATTTCTGCTCTCTAAAAACCGAAGTGAAACTTTCAATCTTCTCCTTGTGGCCTGCCAGAGAAGGAGAAAGAAAAAAATAGGGTTGCACAAAGCAACATGGCTGAGATTTATTCAGACAAATGAAGCTTCTGTATGTTTGAACTTGCCACCAAGTATTCTGTTTATTTGAATAGTGCTAGCATCTTACTGTGTACCACATTACTTTTGTAAAGCTTAATAATCACAATTGACAAACAAGACAACAAACAGTGAAAGATTCTGAAAATGGATGGCCAAATTACAAGGAGAGAAACATAATTGAAGGCTCCACTGTTTTACAATAAATATACAACTGCATGAATGAAAGTAGTACCCTCCTTTCATTCATGCAGTTGTATATTTATTGTAAAATAAACATCTCACTGGCATCTCTTTTACATGTATTATAGTAGTGCTTTACTTCATAATCAATAGGCATAAGGAAGTTTTTTTAAGATGTGAGCATGATGCAAATGCTGTATAGCATTGTAAGTGGGAGAGAAGCAGTTATTTAATAAGTATTTATTTAAATGTCTCACAACTGAATTGCGGACTCCCAACTACTGCTGTGTTGTAGATGTTATTGCTGTTATTGTTACCAGCACGCTTGTAGAGCTCTGCTGGAAAACAAAGTTTTAACTGTTTTAGAAATGATTTTAGAATAAATCATAAGTTCAATCTTTCATAGTTGTATATGGTTAATTTGCTACAATATATATACACATACACACACACACACACCTTTCTGGAGGACTTTGAACCATATGGTGTATCCTCTTAAAAAGTGATTGAAGCCTGGGAAACAGGCTCCTCATCACAGGAATGCTGATTTACTTAGAAGGTGAGGACTGGGCAGCACAAGCCAAAGATAGCCAAGGACTTAAAGGCAAGCCATCAACACACCCCAAGCAGCATCTAAAAAGACACATACTACAGGCATCATACACACACAGAACACTGCTAGACAGAAGTTCCCTGAAGATGGGCTCCAACACCAGTCCCGAAGCTTGGAAGACAAAACCTCTAGTCACAGTGACCGACCCAGATGGAATCCTGCTTCTTAAAAACTCTTTATGTTTAATTATTTAATTAATAATTTAATAATTGAATTGTTCCTAACCATTCAGGATTAGAAACATTGCTTTCTTTTTGAATTTCCCTCAACCCGCACCAGGCAACGGACTGCGGATTGAGAATCCCTGGTTTACAGTACTGTTGAATTATGCTGCTTTTAAAGTTTCAACTAGGAAGAAGCCAATTTGGGTAGGAGTGTTAGGTGTTGTGTGATACATGCAGTACCAATGACACACAGTCATAATATAAAAAGTTTATTTTTCTATTTTTGATAGATTTACAATTCATTCTAATATTAGAATGCTAGCAATGAACAATCACAATAACCTGTAAGAAAACACAAATTCTTAATAAATGGCCATGCTAACTGGGATTGCTGAGAATAGTAGTTCAACAATATTAGAGGATGATTTATATATAAAGCATGACATGTTTTGTTGATAATCAAAACTAAAAGAGTCTTTATAAACTCCTTTACTAAGTATTCCAGGATTCTTCTGGAGGAATCAGTATGTATATAATTGTTGTCACGTGCTTTTTATTAGCATTATTTGTTATCTAGGAACTTGTACCCTTAGACACATTATAAAAGTTGAAAGTTTTCCTTTCCTGTACAATTAAAAAACATAGTAATGCCAAATCTAAGCACAAAAAGCATTAGAACAAATCAGCTTTGTAGAAGAATATTTTGTTATTTTTAATATTCCATAAATACAGGTAGTCCTTGATTTATGATCACAACTGGGACCAGAATTTCCATTGCGAAGCAAGGCAGTTGTTAAGTGAGCTGTAACCAGTTTACAACATTTTTTGCCATGGTTGTAAAGCAGATCACTGCAAGTTGTTCAGTGAACCACACAGCCATTAAGTAAAACCAGCTTCCCACATTGACTTTGCTTGTTGAAAAGGCACTGAGAAAGTCACAAATGACATTCACATGACCCCAGAACACTGTAACTATTGTAAACACATGCCAATTGCCAAGCAGTCTAATTTTTATCATGTGACCATAGGGAGGCTGTGATGGTTGCAAGCATGAAGAACAGTTTTAAATACTTTTTTTTCACTGCATTGTATCTTTGGTCAATAAATGGATAGTTGTAAGTGAATAAATATTTTCTGTAGAAATATTTATAATGTTAAATGTGACAATAAAGACAGTTAAGAATACATGGGTACTCTATACAAATTACATTTTAAAAATAAAATAAAATATTGCAGTACAGTAATTATTTTTCATTGACACATTTTCCCTGTTTCTCTCTTTGGATCACAATACAGTCTTTGTATGTGGCTCCTTGATGAGATCATGGTCTCCTTTGATGTAGTAGCCCTATTTACATCCATCCTCCCCACCCCCAAACTAGCATATGAAGTAATAGGTTTAAAAAAAATAGAATAAAACACAGATCAGAATAACTAACCAGGACACAAATCATGAAGCTACTCCAATACTTTCTTCACATTCAAAGGGGCATGAGCAAATAAAACGGACACCGATGGGATCCCAATATCAGGTGTTATTGCAGAAATTATCTTGTGCGAACTAGAACAGTCTGCATTTCAAACTACAGGTCTACACTTTGGTGCCGCTACGTGGACGACACATTTGTCATCAAAATTAATGCACTGAAAGACTCCTATAGTGTTCTGACACAAGAGTTGTGTCACTAGCACCCAGCAAGCTAAACAACTGAAGAGAAGGTACCTTCCTTCAAGCATAATAGGTACCCACAAGTATTTATTACAGGATGCTGGCGCAGAATGCAAAGGAAGAAAAAGTCTGTAGAGATTCTGAGTCATCCAGGTCATGGTTGTCCCAAAGGTGCTTTTTCAAGAGGCAACTGGACTTTCTTGCTTTTTCTTTTGAAGACGTTTCACTTCTCATCCAAGAATGTTCTTCAGCTCTGACAGGGCAGTGGGGAATAGAAGGATTTATATTCCTTGCAGACAGCTGGTAATCTGCATCCTTTTAGAGGGTTGTTGAAGCACTAGGAGGTTTATCTGTGTCCTCAGGGTCACCTGAGTAGTGCTGGTTCCTGTAATCTGCAGTTTTCCCTCTGGAAATCCATACATCAAAAACATTTTGGGGGCAGTAGAACTCATCTTTTGAGATCTGCAAGTGGGCATTGCGCAGTTCCCAGAGCTACCATATGAGGACAAATTATGCATTGTAAAGATCACTTGGAGGTGGGAGATACTTCCAATGTTATCTACCAGATCCCCTGCATGGATTGCCCTGTAACTGTGTAGAACAAACAGGTTTCCAGTTGAGCAAAACAAATATTCTTTATTATCTGCTTCTACTACACTACATCCCATGGCATTTGCTCAATTTCACTGCTATTTCCATGAGAAAGACAACATAACACACAATGCTTGGATTTTTAATACTGTTCTTATCCCAGAATGCAGGCTCAACCTGCTGAGTCAGATCATTCATTTGTCCGGTCATTACATTGTTACTTCTAATTTCCCCTATAGCTCTCACAATGCTGTGGCCAGCTGACTCTCCCATCTGTACCCAGTTTGAAATGTATTGTGCAGTGCAGATTTACACCCTTGAAGAGACCATTGAAAGTTACGAATAAGCAAGCTATAAGTAGCATTAGTAATATGAAGCAGTATTACATTGAATCCAGCTACTGATTATCTAGTGTATGCCCATCTGCTCTGCCAGTTCCCAAAGTCTTAAGGCAAGACTTTGGCTATTTATCCATCAAGGGCTGCATTTAGCTTTAATTACAGTAGTTAGTAATGTAGACAACAGTTCCCAGTGGTGGAGCTCTAATGCAGGTAGGATCTTTCCTTTTCTAATTGTCAACTTGATTTTTCTTTATAGCAGGGGAAAAGGTAAGATCGTGCTTGCAGCTGTCACTTGAAATTTGGTTGAAAAGTGAAGGTTTTCCAATCCTGTCTTAGTAAATAGTATCTGAGATTCTCTATTGGAAGTATTGGGATTTGAACATAAACCTATTATGTTGCTGCTGGAAGGGCATCCAATCTTGCCAGAATGCAGGGCCCTTCTGAATTTGGGAGTTGTTATTTGATTGAAATATCTAGCCATCTTGAATAAAGGTGAGCGACTATCCATCTGATTGCTTCCCAAATCCTTCGCTGTACTTTTACTAGGGTGCAGCACAAATGAGGCAAGCTGGAAAAAACACACATGAAAATCATATATTGAAAACAATCCCCAATGTCCAAGATCTCCCCTTCCTGAGAGCAGTTCAGTCAAATGCTATTCCAATGTTTTGGGAACCTGGTGCCTCAGGCGCTGCTGTAAATTCTTTTCTTTGAAGGCAGGAAGATGACTCGGCTTTGGCAACTCTGGTTCCTGTTAGTGTCCATACTCTCCCAATTCTCACAGCATTCTTTCACATCTCTGGCACTCTTCCCCTCCCAAATACCCCCTTCATCCTGTTATGGAAGTTGCTAGCAAGCTTCAAAGAAAGTGGAGATAGGCACCTGACATTTGGCCCCCCTTTTCAGAGGCATTAGTCCAGGGTAAGAAAAATAGGAAAACTTAAATGAGCAGTCAAGTGGGATTAGACATTTGGGGTTTGTTGGTGTATTTCTGATGGAAGGAACGTAGGTGTTTGGCAGCCCAAATGTGACATCCATCAACCCATTCGGATTATGAGGCAGGGAAATGTTTCCACGCAGTTAAGTACTGTACTTTGCTCTTGTGTTTGTGAGAGTCCAAAATTTCTTTTACTTCAAAGTGTTGCTTTCCTTCTATAAAAATGGGAATGGGTGGCATGGGAGGAGGAGGGCGAAGTGGGGAGATGACTTCTAGCTTTAATAGATTGCAGTGAAAAACAGGATGGATTCTTTTCCAGCTTTTTGACAGTTCTTAGTTGCACAGTGATTGGGTTTATAATTTTGCTGATAGAGAATGGATCTATGTGTTTAGGGCTTACGTTCCTGGATTATTGAGCGGACTTATGTATTTGGTGGAAGGGTATACTCGGTCGCCCACTTAAAACTCTTTTGGCTGGGCACACATTTTATCAGCTTGCCACTTGTATGCTTCCTGTGCTGCTTCGAAAGTTCTGCAGGCTACCAGACAAGTGTTTTGCAATTGTTGTATTCATTCCATCAACTTTGGGGTTTCTCCAGGGGTAGTTTGGGGATTGCTACAAAGTCCTGACCCAAGGCTACCTTAAAGGGAGTCAACCCAGTGCTGCTGTGTACTGAGTTATTATATGCCCCCTCCTCAAATGGCAAGAGATCAGATTAATTGTCTTGTTGATAATTAATTTAGCATTTGAGGTATAATTCCAGACCACCTATGTTCTATATCAGTTTTTTTTAGATATAGACACACGGTTGAAGTATTCCCTGGGGGTTCTCCTGTAGTAATACAGCCTTACAGCCACGTCTCTAGCATCTGCTTGGATGACAAAAGTGTCTTAGCATGGGCTCTGCTGCAAACAGCCACTTAAATTTTTCAAACACTATCTGACATTCCATAGTCCACTTCAAAGGTTGACTAGGTTTGGGCTTTCCCTCCCCTTTTGTCTTTAATATGTTCATAATAAGTAGGGCAATTTATGCAAAAAAAGGAATAAATTGCTGGTAAAAGTCCACAAATCACAGGAAGCTCTGAAGTTGCTTCCTTGTGCAAGGGGAGACCCACTCTAGCACTGCATTAACCTTCTCCGAGTCCAACATATATATTGCTTTGGATTTTTTTTTCAATATACACTTTTGATTTAATACTTGGGAATTATTCAGCTTTCTTCTTCCTTCCTTCCTTCTTCTTTTCCCTTTCTTCTGCACACCATCAAATTACTTTCCTCATTTCCTGTTTCCTCAGTCCTCTTTAACTACTTAGTCATTTTCACTCTCAAATTGCACAGTCACAGCTTTCTATCAAAATGATTCCACTCTCTGTTCAACTACAGTTCTCCATTAAAGTTCCAATTGTTCTGTCTAATGTCTCTTTTCTGTTCTGCTAATAATCAGTCCAAATCATAGAAATTTTAAGTTTTTATTCACAGTCTCGATCTTTTCTTCTGTGGTGCTCTCTCTCAGCTGTCAAACTGTTCTGTTTCCTCCTCTCCCTTTTGCTCCGCTATCCCCCGCCAATTAGCCGCTGTATTCACTCTCTCTGGAGGCTTCCTTTGTCAAAGTCTTTCACAGGGCTCTCTTCTCTCACCTTTCAAAAACTGTCCCAGTCTGCCGTTCTTCTTCTGATGTCTTGCGTTGATCCACTTTACTGCTTCCTGATAGCAGCTGGCTGTCACAGCTTCGGACCCGCCGTAGATATCGGGTTTCTTTCGTGCCAGATTCAAAGGGCTTTCCCTCGTCGCAGTGGGAGGTTGCTTTCCTCCACTCTGCTCCTAGGCTTCCCCTTCTAATTCATGTGTCTCTTCAAGCTTCATGATGCCTCTTGAGAGCTTCCAAGCACAAAAATTCAGATACAGGATTGCAGAGATCGCTCTCCTGCTCCGCTCCACTGTGACCTCACCACCGGAAGTCTTGACATTTGAAGCAGCTTATGTGTCAATGTTTATAGCTGTGGTTGTACCCAGGTGCTCTCAGGGTATCCTTATTCTCTAAGGAGGAGGAAGGGCACCATCCGCGGGCATTGTGGCTGTGAGACACAGCCAGGTCAAGTTCCATCTCCTCAGCTAACAGGTACCACTGGTGTAGAGTGCGGGGGGGCTTCCCATGAGATGCAGGTGTTGTACACATTGTTATTAAGCTCATCTTGTATCAGGATGTCTTCAGGCCAGTCAACTAGCCAGCATGCTAATTCAGTGTTCTTGATTGTAGGCAGGCACTGCTCTCTGGCCCTGGTTGATGGCTTTTATGTGGTGTGCACCTTCCACTATGCCAGCAGGTCTTCCATAGGACCATCATGAATTGGTTGAAGTTCTGGAGCATCACCATTGTATAGGGAGACCATCCACTCTGCTGCAGTGCCTTCTAGGGCCATGGTTATGTGTCTGATCTGGACCACAGCAGTGGCCAGATCTGACCCATACTCTTGCATGAAATTCCACACCTGGGCAAAGAAGAACCCCAATTCCTTTGGGTCCCCTCCCATTCAAGCTGAGAGCTGGTGGTCTCAGTGCTCCGTGCCTCGGAGGGCAGCCCACAGTAGTTTAGAAGGCTGCGCCGCTGGCGCTACGATGGGTTGCATTGCCTGGGCTGGTGCTGGTCCAGGGAGGACATTGGTCCCACTGCCGTGACATCCTGAGCAGCCACCCCATCCCCTGCTTGGTCTGGGATGGCCAGGGGTGGCTATCTGAGGGAGGACCTCTTGGGCTCAGTGGTTCCCAAACACATTCAGTCTCTGGGCTTGATCCACCATGTCCTCCTGGGCTTCTGGTTCCCCTCAGAGGTCTTCCTTGTCCCAGCTGGTGCGCTGTTCTCATTGCCTGTCTCTGAGGGTTCCCCTCGTGAATGTCATGCCTGAAACCCTGTCCTCCCACTCTTCCTCCTTTATTCCCAGGGTAAGCAACCACCTGGGTTTCAGAGTTTCCTCGCCGATGCTCTCATCTCCCAGGTGTTCAGCTCTATCCTTGGGATGATGAGGTTTTGTTGGGGCACTCCCACAGGCTCCAGTTTCCTCCAAGTCACTTTCGTGGCTTGTCATCTTTTGCTCAGTCCCCTCGGTAGACATTTGTCTCGGGGTTGAACGTTACAGCATCTGACAGTTGCATTGTATATTTTCACATTTAAACAATATCAAACTGGTATTAAATATATTTCTGCGATGCAGGAATGTGGAGGGAGAAAAATGTACATGTGCCTATCAGAACAATGACTGGTATTGCATGGATCAAAAATGTAAACTATTTATAGGATTGTGTGAAAGTATTTGAAAATTTGAAAATCTTGAGTTTGTTTAATGAACATTAAAATAAATCTACCTTAAAATTTTATAGTATACTGCAAAAGCAGAAGAGGTAGAAAACTGTTTAAATAGATTTTTTAAATCCCAACTTTATTTCATCTAACAGAATTTGGCAGTTTAGACTATTTCTTGGTTTATTCCCCTGTTCACTTCATTAGTCTTTATTTTTATAAGATAGTGTATTTAATATCAACTTGTTCATTTTTCTGCTTTTCCTTGTCTACATTTTAAATCCTAATTCAGCAGCTATTGATTATACAATTTCTTCTGTGTTTATTTTTCTAAAATGATATTAAAGTTTGTCATATTCCGTAAATACTGTTGAATATTTGGTCTCCAAAAAGGAGAAGATACAAGCAAGTATTTTGGATCTGTTTATTGAGCTCTGGATGTAATTATTTTAAAGTTGATTACCTTCTCTTTTGTTCTGAATGAATTGAAGAACAATCCTATCACATTTGCCCACACAAGAATATGATAGTTATAGTCTGCATAATCCATACATCTGTTCCCACTTAGCTAAAAGTAGACTTCAAAGCAAATATGCTGTCCAGCAAAAAAAAAAAGGGGGGGGGGGGCTATTTGTATTGTCTTTTGTATTACTATTGTCCTGGAAGCAGCTATACAAGTTTTTGGGGCTCTTGGCAATGTCCTTTCCAGCTAACTTCCCGGGCTCCTACCTCTTTAAATATTTATTTTTATTTAAACTCAATTTTTAAGAATTCCTTGACAATGCACTTTTCTGTGATCCACAGATTTATATTTCGGACTAAATATAAGAATTAACATAAGTGTGATAATAGCAAACATGTATAAACTCAAAAAGTACCATTTTCCCTTGGGAAAAAGTATTGAATCTCATGCAAGCTTTGATTATAAACCAAAACTTTCCAGACCTGTAGTGGGAACCAAATGTTAAACTGAGTTGAGAGGTGCCAAATATCCAAGAAGTTCCCAAAACATCAAAAAGACATACTATTGGACACTGATGAACTAGTCAGAGGGCGGGAAAACAGGGCAAAGTGTAATATTTCCCTGGGAATACTCAAATCTAGCTTTACTTTCACTACAGCCACTTAACTTTATTAAAAGAACCTATCACTATATTCATAAACTTGCTTAGGGAAAAACTCACTGAAGTTGCTTCAGTGTAGGCAAGACAGAACTCATGTATGTTATATACAGATCTGCCTCTTGTGAAATATGGGCATCAAACTCTAAATATGGGTCTTTTCAAGGGCTTTTTTATCATCTTTTTGAATAAATGGAAATTTGGACAGTGTGTTCCCAGTCTTGAAACTGGGTATTTGATTTTTTTTTTTTAAATCATAGTTTCATCTGGGCCTTGCCAGCTTCAACTTCTGTGCAAAGATCATAAAAGCCACATTTTTATCATGCAGTCTATACTGCTAATTTTGTTAATGAGCATAAAATAAAAGATTGGGAGATCTGGTTTTGTAGTAAGCCAAGTCCTTTCATTTATTTTATAGGGATCATTAAATTGCTTCAATGTATGTTCTGCACTCTAAGAAAATAAGTGAAATAACTGTTGGAATGTAAGACAGCATAGATATATAGCTGTACTGCCAAAAAAAAAATGGATTAAGCATAGACATATGCCATGACTCTCCTATCATAGATTGAGATTTTAAAATGCCAAATGATTTTTCAACTTATACGAAGTTTGTAGGCATAAGTTTTCCAGAATGGGTGTGTTTATTTTTTAATTAAAATTCATTATTTTTAGGAGCTAGATTGTGACTGTGTGTCTGTCTGTGTTTTGTGCTGTTTGTGAGAGGAAAATGACCTAAGTCACATTGAATTACATTTCTAAACTGTGTTTGTAAATCCTTCACAGTGAACTTGTTGAAAGTTAATATTGCTGTAACACTTTACAGGTTTTGCCTCTGGGTGCTTCTGGTGCTTGAAGCTTTCTTTTGTCGTTTTTGAACAGTAAGCTGTCTTTTTGGGGTAATATGATCAGCATGTGTTGCATGAAAAATCACCATTTGTAATGTTCATAAGCTCCTTGTTGAATGGAGAGTCCATTTTTTATAACCCTGTCTGTACTAATAATTGGCATTGTTAAATACTTTTAAAAAGATTCCTGTTGCTACGTCTCCTGAACAGTATCTCTTGAAATGAAGCAAAAATCGTAAGATCATTTGAACCTCAGCATGATTGTAAGCATTTTGCTGATTTGATAATTGCAATAGAAATTGAAAGATGTTTTGAAAGATAGTATTGAAGATTATGGGCGTTCAAGCATATCATGATGTCTTTTGAACAGTTGCCCTATTGGTCCTTCTCAGATTTGTATGCCAAGATGCAGAACGTGGTTTTTCTTTTTCAGTATTACACTATCTCTCCAATTTGTAATTTTAATTTTCTTTTTCATCCCTCCACATTTTTGAAGTATTCTTCCTTGCATCATATATTTATTTTTGAGTTTGATCCTATGTGATCTTTTTTTTCCATACTGGTCATTCATATTTGTATTTGGTCCATTCTCATGCCAATTCATTTTTTACTTTTTTTCCTGTTTTACCACATTCACTTCTTAAACTCTCTATTCCCATTACATTCAATTTACAATTATGTTTGCATTAACATAGCAAACTCTTGGTTCCTTATTTAAAAAGAAAAGCCTTGCAGGATAGCTTTCTACATAGTCATTTGGTCTCTTTAAAGAAACATTAATTCCTTGTGATAAACTAACCATTATCTTTCTACCAACATTGATACTTTAACGTTTCTTCATCATTTCCTATCTTCAGTGACGACCAGGGACACAATTTAGCCCTTCCTTTTTAGACATAACTTGACATTATTCCCTCCTTTATCCATGTGGAACACCTAATGTCTAATGTCAATACAAGCATTGTTTTTGCCTCTATCCATAAATATAGTAAGAACCAAGAAGACTTCACCCATTGTTAAAATACTCCTGTTAATGTTGACCCATTTGTTACATATTCCATTCTCATGCATTTGTTATTGTCCTTGATGGTCCTTGTTTAACAACTGCCTTATTTAATGAAAATTAAACTTTATAATTTATCTTTGCATTTATGATCTTAGAGGTTTGTAAAAGAAAACTGAAATAAGATCATAAGCACATCATAGTTTTACTTAACCATTGTGGTTGTTAAATAAGAACTACCTATATATCTTTTATGCATTCAACAATCAAATTTAAACTCCATATTTGCACAAAATGTTCCTCAGATCATTCACTCAAATCTGTTTGAACAGTCATATGCATTTTATATCAGCAAATCTACAATCAACTGTTTTTATTTTAAACTGTCTTCCTGGGAAAAAAGTCACAACATACTTCCCAAATTTTGTTGCTTATCATCCTTCCTAGCCTTTTGATTGAAATCTGCAGAGGCTTTCTGAAATGCATTTAACAAACTGATTCCTCAATAATCCTGCTTTCATTTTGCTATCTTTCCTTTTGTGGCATTCTTGTGATCAACAAAAATGCATTGTTCACAAACATGCTAAACAAGTTACATATGCACTCCATAAACAAACCACAATCACAATTCAACATTTATAACTGTTGTTTCACTTTGACATTGCTCTTGGTGCCTTATTTTCACATGTCAATGTTTCTAACTCTATTAGGGTAAATACAGTGGTACTTCGGGTCGTGAATGCTTCTGTTCGCAACCAAATCTGGTGATGACCAGAATTTTTGGCAGTTTTGTTTCTGGTCACGAACACATCTTCAGGTAGTGACTAGACACAGCCACTGCAATTTTCCCTGCTGCAGCTATTTCCCCTTCGGTGCCATTTTTTTTGTCTGCACATGCGCAGATGGTCGTGCTTCAAATAGGTTGTGACCATAGTCCTGGAACAGATTACGATTGCGACCCAAGGTTCTACTGTATCTAAATAATTTTTATGTAGCTGGCAAGAAACAATGAAACAATGGCTTTATAGAATATTTCAAAAAAATAAGTAAACTCCATAGACCTAGTTTTTTAACCTCTGTCTTTACTAACTTTAGAAAATGTCTAATTTATTGCTCTTGTTTGGTAAGTAGCTCTGCTACAAGTAGATTCCTAAGTGTCCTGCTTCTCTGTTTCAGCTTCTTTCCTAAACTTACAGTATCTCTCCAGCCTCCTCTAATTAATGAGCAAAGCTGTCTTCTTTCTGAGATTCAGAGGTATTTCTACTTGGGGTTAATTCTTACAACATACTTTGATCATCTAATATATGTATTCAGATCATCAACATTCAATTTAATATTCCAAAGTATGCATATGCATTTTGCCTTCCCTTCACATACACAAATAGGAATTCAAACTTAACCATATTTCCACAATGGGAATTGTGTCTTCAGGAAAGCAACTAAAGCAACATTCCTTATTATTCTTTATTTTATTTTGGAAAAATTAACCATTTTACCTCATTTTAATGTAAAAGAAAGACCTGGCTGGTTCAGTGTAAAGGGAGGAACAAAGCAACATACAAAGCTGCTTTCAATTAAATGAAACTCATGCATATTTCAGTATCTTAGATATGGTCCTCTAAAAGCTCTTAACTGCCATCACTATTGTTTTTTTTAAGTAATTAATAATGCTTACATCCTTTCCAAACTTAAGTAAAAAATAATAGTTTAAAAGAAAGAAGTGAAACCCTTCTATTGTTATATGAAATATTTCATGGATTATTATAGGAAAACCATTTAAATTCCAAACAAATTATTTAAGTTACTTTTATCTCACATTCATTCTTTCATGTGTTTCTTTTTTGCTATTTAATTTATTGTGTACTTAGGGAAATGTTAAAAATGAATACATTATCTTTTATAATTTCTTTAAATTTTGCATCTGAACCAATTTAGCTCATAGATTTGAAAAACTAAAGTGTAATTCCAGAAATGCATCCTATTTTGTATTAAAGTAAAATTTCCAGTACCCTGTCATCTATGTATTGAAGGAGACTTTATATGGAAGAATCCTTGAGATATAAATCTATCTTGATTTATAATGTCTGCACATAATGATTTTTTTTCATTATTGAATAATCTGATCGTCAAAATTGTATAATATATTAATTCTGTACTGAGTATACTAAGAATTTCAGAGGTAAAAGATAATAGCTTATGATTGCAAATACGGTATGTTCGAAAACTACTAACTCTGCAGATGCGAGGAAAATGGCCAAATAGACTAATTAATAATCCATGATATGTAGGTACTTTTTTATGCTAGCAAGTAATATAAATACCCACTTCTAATAGGCTACCTCTTGCAAATTGGATGCTTAAATTTGCTTTTTAAAAATTGTATTCCCATTGTGTCAGGGATTTTAAAAGAAGAAAAATCCTTCTGTTAGTATCAATGTACCTTTGCAAGCATTGTTCACTTTTGAGCGTGGGGATATTCCAATATTTTATAAAATATTTTTATTTCTTCTCTCCTACATGCTCTTCTTTTTATTATATTTATATAAGTATTTTTTTCTAATTTAAATTTTAACTGATTTTTAATACAGTTTATTGCAGTGTTTTAAAGGAGGAGGAAAAATGAACGTCTCATTTGAATATCTATAGATCTAGAAATTATTTAATGAGATAAAATATGCTGTGCATAATTTTGTTCAAGTGGCTTCATTTAGTTCACATGAAAAGGAAATAACAATTCTCTGTGTGTGAAGTAACTGAAGTATCATGTCACAAAATGTGATTCTCCATAATCTTAATCTTTGACAACAGTTTTTGAAAGCCAATTTTTTTTACAAAAGCATTGTTTTATTATGGAATACTGTAAGCTTAGATATAATTGAATAATAGAAATATATTTTTTAACTGTACCCTGCTTACTGATGCTCAAATAATTCTCCCATCCCTTACTTTTTCCAGATCATCTGATAAAGAGTATCCAGAAGATTTTCTGAGAGAACTCACAGCTCAGGAGGACTGCAGTTCAGGAAACAAGTGGAAAGCATCTGCAAGGTCCTTTCATGCAGAACCTGCCACAATTACATCACAGCAGAGCCGAGGTAGATCTGGGACATTGCCCAGTGATTACAGATACTCACAGGAAAATCTAAATGAGAAAAGCAAAGATTATGGTGCTTTGCCTCTTATGATTTCTGGACTACAAATATCAGATAAGAATCAGCACTGTTTAACACATGTCAAAGCAGAAGAAAATCTACAGGGGAATTCTATACTGCTGAATAAGAAACATGGCTGTTTTCCTCAGAGGCCACCCGCACCCAAACAAGATAAGAAACACAGGCGACAGGATAGTTTTTCAGCTTCACTTGCTTCAGAATCTTTACTGACTGTACCCAACAGATCAGATCAGTCTTCCCCTGCTGCTACCAATATAGCTATAGGCAGATCATCACCACCTCAGGTTCCCACAAAAAATTCTGGAAAATTTATAAGTGCAGAGTCTGGGCAGTTGGCATCAACAGAAAATGTTTTTCAGCATTTAGAAGAAAAAAGACATCTCAAATCTGAACCTCCCCTTCCTTCAGCTTATCGTTACCATCTAAAAGCTAGAATGGAAGCATCAAGATCCCCTTCACCACAATTTGCTCCACCAAAGCTGACTGATAAGCCACCTGTGCCTGCTCAGGATGAAAATTCCACAAGGTAAGCCTCCTTACACAAACTGTTAAACATTTGTCACATATTTTATTGTTGGATTGGTTCACCAATTTAATATTAGGTTTCCAGGCACTATCACTACATGGTTTTAGCAGTTTAATGTTAAGTTTTCTAGAGAGTTTTAGAATCGTATTATTTTAACTCAATAGAAATTATATACAATTTATTTCAGCTTTTAAACTGAGTTCAGTGCAACATGCTTAATATACAAGTGAACCTCATTAACGAGTCTTGAAAATAAGGCTAGACATCCAATGATTTTAAGACTAATTAAAGAATAAGAAAGCACAAGATAGGAGCATATGCTGTGATTGCATGTTCCACTATTATCCTAAAACTTATTTTCCAAGGACTATTTTGTGTATAATACATATGGCCATGTTAATAAAATCCAAAGAAAACAGAATGCATGTATCCAGTCTTATATATACTATTACAGGGGTGTCAAACTCAAGGCGTCACAGTGGTGTCATGTGAGATATCAGGACTTTTTCCCCTTTTGCTAAACTGGGCATGGGTGTGGCCAGCATGTGACACATCTGGCCCATGGGCCAGGAGTTTGACAGCCCTGTACTGTTCTGACTTAGGCTTCACCAAATCACGAGACAGACTCCTTATCCTGACAAAACCCCTTTTTATTTGACTAATGTGAATTCCTATCATTCACATCCAGCAAAGTCCTGGCAAACAGTCTTTCAAGGGTGAATTGCAGCCACAGACCTTATCAGGCTTGGAGAGTTGCCAGGCTGATAGCTTCCAAGCCCAACGCTGTACAAGGAAATACTTGGCAAGGAGTCTCTGGGAGTCAAGAACTTAGATCTTCACACTAATTAAATGAACTAATTGTCTCCTGCGAACACCACTCCCTTTTCGCTCCTATTTATTCCCTGCGGGAGGGGCCATTCACCATCCACCTGTGCCTTTACTCCCGAGTCGCCCCTTGATCCTTAACTGTTCCCTTCTCCAGATAGCTCTGCGCATGCACACATCAGGAATAGGCACCAGCTGTTCTTCTGCCCCACTGACCTGCGATCCAAAGGCAGCTTTTAACTATCAGATGGCCCTGGCCCCATCTCTGCCTCTGATGCAGGGCATTCATCAGAGCCTTCCCCAAAGTCCAGGACTGGCCCATGTTCCTCCCCAACCTCCTCGCTGTCCGAGTCTGTTGCCAGCTCTGCTGGCTGCTGGCGGGCCACAATATGGACTATTTGGATGTTTTCAAACCAAAAGTTCATACCTTTCTCACTATGGAAATCTGAAAGTTAGTTTTATGAATGGTTGAAAACGGATATAAATGTTGCCAGAATAATTAGCAAAACAATATTAATTTCTAGATCTAACTTCTCTAAGTGAACAACTGTATTTCTACGATAGAAGATGAGGGTGACTCCAGGGAACCCTATATTCCAATGACAGTTCTTTGGACTTAGTTTTATTGCCAGCAAAACAGGACTTCCTAAAATGAAACAAAGACGGCCTTAGACGGTTTCTAAACATTTCTGTTCCCTTGGTAGGCTGATCAGCATTAAAAAAAGCATATAATACAACAATTTCTTTCCCATTATAGCTAACAATAAATGATATTTAACATCAAAACAAATAAAACAACTGCCAAGAAAATTAGCTTTTCACTGGTACAAGTTAGCAGGATTTTATATAAAGGTATAGAGCTCCTGATTTGTTGCCCTTCAAAAACGTGCACACTGAATTTTAATTTGTGAACAATACAAATGGACCATATTATTCACATTTTGTAAAGCCAATAAAGAAAATAGATGTATCTGGGAAGATCCAAGTCAAAATCCCCAATACACTCACTGTAGCTGCCCCGGCACCCCAGCAGTTATGCAATCACAATCTGTGCACGTGGCAACTGGCTTGCATTTACAATAGATGTAGTATCCTATGGTCACAAGATCACCATTTGTGACCTTTCCGGTGGGCTTTCCACAAGTAAGTCGATGGGGAGGGTGACAAGGAATGTGGCAAGTTGCTCCTGCTCCTTCCTTTTTTTTTTCCTGAGGAGCTTGAACTCAACAGTACAAAATCCCAGGGACTTTGTACTACATAGTTTGCACATGCCTACAATAGCCCCTGCCTGTACTCCACAGTGAAGGCATAGCTGGCCATGTTTATGGTAGGCTGTAGCAATCGCTCCTCTTTGCCCACGCATGCTAATTAACGGTGTGTCCTCCTGCCCCCATAGCAGCCACCTTTCCATCTGGCCATGTTCCTGCTGCACCTTGGCAGCCACTCCTTGCCTTTCCAGACCCTGTAGCACTTACCCATCTGTTGGCCTGTTTGCAAGATGACAAAAACTTGCAACTTCCTGCCAGTTTCCTCATTGACTTTGCTTGTAGAAGCTGTCAAGAAGTCATGAATCACAATCATGTGAGGTCTCTGCTTAATGACCTGATCTTTGCTTAACAACAACAGTGGGGGCTGCCTGGATTGCCTTTGCTAAACAATGGAATCACATGATGTCATTCTTTATGACTGTATCACTTAGTGATAGAAATTCTAGTCCCAATTATGGGCTTTAAGTAAGGACTATGTATAATAAATGCCTTAAGTGAAGTAATCTTCATTAGTCATAGTTACAGATTTATCAGATGTTATGTTTCATATGCCAATTCAAGTTTCATACTGATTTATAAATTGCTGTTCAATTTTTTCACCTATATATAATGAACATAGCTTAAATTTTAGAAAACATTGTTATAAACCAGAGGTCTCCAAACTTGGCAGCTTTAAACTTGTGGACTTCAACTCCCAGAATTCTGGGAGTTGAAGTCCACATGTCTTAAAGTTGCCAAGCTTGGGGACCCCTGTTATAAACAATGAGAACCTTGTTTAGATTACAATAGTAATTTGCACATTATTGGAAAGAATTGTCATTGAACAAAGTAGAAGTTTCTTCATATCAGTATACTGTATGTAGGATCAGTCAGCACATTTAGGCTTAATATTTTTGTTCATCTTTTTTAAAAGGAGAAAGCATGTTAGATATCTTTGAAATTTTATTCAAGTCCACTTCTTTGTACATTTTATAACTTTAGTAACAATGGCTAGTGCTCAGTTAAATAAGGATATTTAAAATATAATGGAAATGTGAAAGATAAAATGTGATAAGTTACCCATTCATAAATAGGCTATTAATCTGTATCATTCAACTAGTGTTTATATAATATATGTAATGTGCTTTTTTACATTTTTTTCTGAAGAATTGAAAGAGTGATGGATAACAATACAACCGTAAAAATGGTTCCAATCAAGATTGTACATTCTGAGAGCCATTCAGAGAAGACAAGCAGACAGAATCTTGGGACCACAATAGAGCCTCCTACTTTACCAAGTGGCTTAGAAAAAGACCAAATCAAGACACTTAGCACTTCTGAACAGTCCTATTCACGTTTTTGTGCTTATACGAGACAAGGTGTGGAAATTGAGCTTGAGAACAAATCAAACCTGTCGTCTTTGCAACCTATTGAAAGCTTTGGGAGGAACATAAAAGAGAATGACATATCCACCCATGCAGTTAACTATGTGAGAGCCAAAGAAAAGACAATTGAGGACTGGAAATCAGAAGAATTAGCTAGAGAAATAGTAGATAAAGATAAATCATTAGCAGAAATTTTAGACCCAAATGTGAAAATAAAAACCACAATGGATTTAATGGAGGGAATCTTTCCCAAAGATGAACATCTCTTAGAAGAAGCACAACATCGCAGAAAATTTCTTTTAAAGATTTCAGCACCCAAAACTGAAGAGGAAAAGTAAGTACATATTTTTCCAATACAAATTAATTTATCTTTTTATCTTTTTTTAATCTTATATGTTCACACACTCTATTTTAAGTTTTGTTCTATTAAAATACAAGTTATATTATCAAAATAAACATAGCAAACATAACTACTGTAACTTTCTTCCAGTGCACACCCAGTTTTGGTTGGGATTTAGATTCTAACTTGTTTTGAAAAACAGCAGCTTCACAAATACTGAAATACACCAGAGTTGAATCCCCATTTTTCCTAGTGGTTTATTAAAAACTTATAAATACTTAATGATTGTGGAGGTTTCATTTCACTATTATATATGCTTGTTGTTGACAGATTTACTGTGCCTTGCTGGATAAGAATTGTTTTCATTACTTCCTAGTGTTTTATTATAAATGTTATCTTTCAAAGCAAATAAGAGTTACTTCACAGAACAGTAATTTTGTACTATAATTAATTACAAGTTACCAGCAACACCAATATCTACATTTCTGAGCAATCTGAGAAAGGCAGTAGGTCTTATTAAGAGTGGGCAAATTGGATTAGCAGTAATACAGTGTGTTGATGAGAGTTGGATATGGCAGGCGCTGACTCAGATCAGTGAATGGCTTTGGGTGAGCCTCTGTTTTAGACCAACTTACCTTTCAAACCTGTTGCAGAGTAGAATGAGAGAGAACTTCCATATATGTAATCTTGAGTTGTCAGAAGAAAAAGCTTGGTATAATTGCAATAAATAAAATAAAAAACAATGCATCCTAGTAAATATTCTAATAAATTATAGTCTGATTCACCATAAATAAGGGTTACTTAGCCTTATGACAACATTTTCTCATACAGTAACAGAGGAGTTCTTAAATCTTTCAGTAACTGTTTGTAAAACTTAGTAAACATTCAAAAAGTATATAAAATATTTTATATATACTATTGAGCTTTGCCAAAAATATCAATTTGGATATTTCTCTAGATTTTTGGAGGATAATCATAAGAAATTGCAAACATCTAACTGAAAATTAATGGGAGATAGAAAATGAAAATATAATATTCTCATAAACACACACACACACACATACACAAATGGAGTCTTATTTCCAAGCAAGTGGTTGTTTGGTTCTTCATGCCAAAAAGAGAGACAAAGAGCTATTTATATATTAGATATTCAAATTTTGTTCCTCTTAATAGAGTGTCTATTATGTTGAGGAATGAAACAATGTTGATTACTTTTTTGCAGTGATATATGATAGAAAATGTTGAATTTTGTGAAGGCCTTTCTCAGATTGATTCTCTATCATTCCTCTCATTGGCACCCACCATGCAATATATGGGTTTCAGTATTATAGTCCATGGCTTGTCTTTTTGTACTCTATGTATGCATGTATGTGATTATGTGTGCATTGACCTCTAAAAGAAGCAGGGTTTAGGTTGAATAACATGAACATCATCTTGCCAGTTTTGACCCATGGTAGACATCATTGGTTCTTTACTGTTTATTTGAAGGAAAAATAAACCTTCTTTAATTGAATTATTTTCCAAAATAATTGATCCTAAATGTACAATATATTTGCTATCAGTAAACTGATTTGAATCTTAATTTTTCTAGTGTTAAGAGAAAGCTATTTTTAGCAATAGGTTCTTTTAAGCATTAGAACTGCAGATAATGAAACCCAAGAACCTATATATTTACTAAATGTGTGCTTATGGAATGAGATAATCAAGGCTAATGAAAGCCACAAACAGATTTAAATATTACCTTTCTTCCATTGCCCATGTAATCAAGGATAGGGCATAGAAATCTAAATATGGTCAGAGAACATCAATTAGAAGCAAAATAGAAATCAGCACTTTAGGCCATAATTTTGAGACATTCCTTTAATTTCCTGTCTCTAGCTAGATTCTTAAGAGTGATAAAATAATATGGTTATTTTATCCATTGTTTCTGTGGGTATCTTTCTCTTAACCCTACAATCTATGTACTGCAAATAGTATTTCAAAGTAATTATTATCTTGCTTTCAGTGCATAAACATTTCAAGAAGTCTGTTGAAAACTAGTATTTTTTTTTAAATCTTTGCTTAGGAAAGAGGAGCTGCCTCTGTCTTTGGCCATTCCCTTAACAACTAATTCCACTTACTACAGCACCTCTGCACCCAAGGCAGAACTTCTGATCAAGATGAAGGATATGCAGCAGCAGCAGCAGCAGCAGCAACAGCAAAGTGAGGAGGATTCTGAAAATGAGTTAGACCACAATTTGTCTGAGAAGAAGGTAAGTTTGTCATGAAATTTTGGTTTCAGTATTACTTATTATTGAAAGCCGTGGTCTTGAGCTATCTAGTGGTTCTGTCTCATTGCCAGTTCAGCTGAAAATAAAATGCGATCACACCAAAAATTATGAGGAAGCAACAGTTTGTAGTATCCAGTTTGTAGTATTCACAAAGTAAAAGAGAGAAGCTCCTATTGAAATGAACAAAAGAGCAAAGTGACAGCATTAGTGCCTCTTCAGCATACATAATTTACTATGTGTAAAGAAGATAACGTTTTCAAAAAAATAAAAAAGTGATTGTGCATCACTGAATTACATTAACTTTTAGAATTAAAAATATAATATATAAACATAACTGAGAAAAAAATATCATTCAGTTCAACAGCATCTATTTCCTAGTGGACCTGTTGAGAATATGAAGTACTTATGAAGTACTTTCATCCATCTGAATCAGCACAATAATTTAGATCAAACTCTGATGTTTTGCTCAAGGATTACTGTTGAGTTCAACTGGTTGATGGACATAAAAAATGAACCTTCTTGGTGACCTTAACTCTAAGCCTATCATTTCAGAACTTCTAAAAGAAAATTCAGCCCTCCTGTTTAAGAACCATATTAATCTTTTCAATTTTTACTTAATTTGAAGTTATGACAACTTCTAAATGAAAGTCTTTTAAATTATTGCTGATTTTTATCTTGTCTCTAAATAGGATTGTTTACAGATGTTTACTTGTGATATTTACTTTATCATTAGTTTAAGATTTTTATTTATTTATCAAACTTCTATACCACCCTTCTTGTCTAAATGATTTTGGGCAGTTTACAAATAAAATAATATATAATCCACTTCAAGAGAGGTTTTATGTATAGCTTTAGAGGCAGGACAAAAATATTTATGGCCAAAGTTAAGAAGTGAGAATTTCAGGATATCTGAAGGACAACTTAACAGATAACAGAATAACAGTTGAAAGGGACCTTGGAGGTCCTCTAGTCCAACTTCCTGCTCAAGCAGGAAACCCTGTACCAATATCATTCCAAACAAATAGCCATCCAGTATCTTCTTAAAAACTTCCAGTGATGGACTTCCCACAACTTAGATTGGCACACATATTCTTTAGTATTTGATTATTGAACTTTATGCAACACATGACAGTGGCAAGAGCAAAGGAATTTTTTTCTATATATAATCAAGATAAACTTGTCCACAATACACTTAACAGTATAATCAAAATATATTGTAATAATCAAAATATATTGTAATAATTAATATCCCCGCTGGACTATAATGTGTAACACACCTGTATAAAATATATCCAGCTAAGCGTTAGAATCTTGGGTTTTAAAACTTCTTTGAGCTTGGTTTTTTATTTGCAGACAATTCCATATCCACCTAGATAATATCTGCTCCTTATATAACTTCTCATAATTCTCTTCACATGTACATAAATCAGGAAAAGATTTAAATTAAAAACAGGAGTTGTTATCTTAAAAATTATTTTTTTGTAAAATAAATCTTCCCCAAATTAAAAAAAATGTGATTCTTCTCAAATTTCATCTGTTAATATTTCCTATCTTTCAATAAAGAGGAAGTACAATTTTGCACATTTTCTATAATTGAGATGCTGTAAAGACAAGTGCAGGTTGCGTGGGAGTTGCTTTTGATTAGATGGTGTCTCATGGCTCAGATTTAAATGTCGCACCCATATGATTGTGTAATTTAAATGGAAAATGTAGCCAGGTGGGATTTTCATGTGGAAAAATTCCCTGCCCTAGGAAGCCGCGCCTGTGTTTGTCAAGCCTAGAATTATTATATCATTAGCTCTTTAAAACTAAAAATACTGGTTCACGATATAGCTATGTCGAGAAATAAAGTCATGAACCAGGCCATAGCTGAAAAAGTTTTTGCACTATCTCAACCTCAACCACACACACTAAAGGTTATTTCATTTTTTTCAATTTCTGTGTGCAATGAAAAAAAAAAAGCTGGAAACAAAAAAGATGTTTCCTAAAAAGAGCCAAAGGCATTGGGATTTTTATTATTGTGAAATTCTCTTTTCATAGGCCATAAAATTAACTATCCTTGATTCTTCTACTTTTAAGGAGTTGTTTTTTCAGTTGGACATCACAATTCTCTTCCTTCAACCCAGTTATAATTTACATTGATTTAAGGGCACTTTTATTTTTTAGAGAAACATTTATGCAAATATAAGATCAACATGACTTCTGATATTCCATCATTTACTTTTCCCACCCTATTTCTTTTTTTCTTTTTAATAAATTGTATTAATTTTCTATTAATTACATTTCTTAGTGCTTAATAAACATCGTGTTGTCTGGGTATTTAATTTGCTTAGTAATACAGATTCTATTCTTATTCTCCACCCCTTTTTTCCAACCACTGTAAAATAAATTCCATGTTTGATAATATTCAGTGTCTTCTTTCTGTTTAATTTTCAATGAAAGTCTATCTATTTCTTCACAATCTAATATCTTCTTAATTATCTCTTCATCTTGCAGTGTTTCTTCATTTTTCCAATATTGTGCAAAGATAATCCTCACTGCTGTTAAGACATGTAATATTAAATACATATTTTTCTTATCAAATTTTTCTGATATCATCCCTAATAAAAACAGTTCAGGTTTAAAATCTACATGTTTCCCTATTATCTTTTCTAGCCATCTGTGTATTTTTGCCCAAATTTGTTTTGTTTTAACACAAGTCCACCACATATGATAAAATTTGCTTGTTTTTTAATTATATTTCCAACATTTTCTAGACATATTTTTAAACATATTAGCTAACCTAGCATGTGGTAAATGCCATCTATAAAACATTTTATATAAATTTTCTTTATAAAAAATTGCCATTGTTAATCTATAGTTCTTTCTCCATAAATTTTACCATTTCTCTAATTCTGTTATAGCCAAAATATTTTTCCTATTGTATCATTGTATCTTTTATTTGTTCATTCTCCATTTTTACATTTAGTAAGAAGTTATATACCTTCTTAATTAGTTTTTCATCAGAGTTCAACAGTGTCTTATCAAAAGGTGTTTTTGTCCTGTATAAAAGCCATACTTTTTCATATCTATATCATATCTACATTGTATTGGCAATTGACGCCACCATGATACTACATGTATAATGCCCTGGTCTTCAAGCTCTTGCTTCGATTTTAATTTCCCTTCAATGTCCAAAATATCTTTATATGTCACATTTTTTTCAAACTTCACCAGATTTGGGTATGTGAAGGCTTCCGTCGTTGAAAGCCATTCTGGAATTTTCAAGTGTATTTTAGGTTTTATTTTTTCCCATACAGATATTAGTGAGTTTCTCATATAGTGATTTTGAAAGTATGGATTTTATTCTTCTCATACCATAAGAAGGTATGCCATCCTATTTGTAAATCATGTCCTTCTAAATATAATAGTCTTTGTGCCTAAGCGTTATCCATTCTTTTAACCATGTTACCACAAATGCTTGGTAATATAGAAACCAATCTGGTAGATTCTTGTAGCATTTTCAATTTTATTCTTGCTTTTTTCCCATGCCAAATAAATTTCAGAATCAATTTGTTCAAATCATAAAATAATTTCTTTTTAATTATTGTAGGTACTGTTTGGAACAGGAAAAGCAATTTTGGTAGGATATTTCTTTTTATCATGGCAATCCTTCCTAACATTGATAAATGTAGGTTTTTCCATTTTTCCAAATCTAATTTTATTTGCTGAAGTAATTTTATATAATTGTCTTCTTTTATCGTTGCACATCTTGCTGTTAAGTATATTCCCAAATACTTAACTTTCTTAACTATTTGAAAGTCCAAATAGTTAAAAAAAATCGGTCTTTCTGCTATTATTAAAGCAAAGATTTTGTAGTCCACATTTAATAAAGATATTGGTCTATATTTTTTTATCTGTGTCGGGTCTACATCCTGTTTTGATGTTAGCATAATATTCACTTCTATCCATGTCTTATTCAACTTATCAGAAAGCAATTTAAATTATATCTTAAAACTTTCAGCTTTTAATTATACAATTTATACACTTCATTTGTCTATAAACTTTATAATCTAGCAAATTCCAATAATCCAGTATTCGAATCCACCAAAGTAATCCAGCTCCCAATCAGAATTACAGTTCTGCCTATGTTTTTAATCCAAAATCCAAATCCTGTGTAACCAGCTTGTCTTGTCCAATCAATAAATCCAAGTCAATCAATGTTTGTAATCCACAACAGCCTGTCTGCTTTAACTAGTCCAAACAAATAAATCCCGTTAAACAATGAACAGTGAAACACCTTTGTTTTCTCTATTTGCCAGCTGTGCCTTGCTCAGTTGATAGGACACCACCAGATATTTATGTCTTCAAGCCACATCTGTTTACATGTAGGACATTTCAACAATTTTCTCCACTTTGCCACAAGATGTCACTCTCCCTCAATTAATTCTTCAGGGATCTGTAACACAAATAAGTTCGTTAGTGTTCTTTAGTTAGTTATTTTGAGCCATCTATGCTCTCAGAAGCTTTTAAAAATCTTTAAGTCCTCAATGTTTGCCATATAGAGTTTTTTCTTTTATGTTTGTTCTGGTTTTCTATTTTAGTTTCTGTTTTGGGGGGGGGGATTTGTTTGGCTGCCATTTCCTCTGGTGAGAGGGGTTATATTTCCCCCTTCTTCCAGTCGCATCTTTTTCTTTTTGGGATTTATCTGCTCCAGGAGTTATATTTCAAAGAGATAGAGAAAAAGTTGTCTTACCCAGTTTCAGAGCACAGTGTTGATAATCTTTTTATTGGTGCTTCAACAGCACCAAGAACTTTCCTTTTCCTGCTGTCAGTGGCTTCAGGTTGCTACACAAGTACAGCCAGCCCTTTCTCCTGACAGTTTGGAGGCTTTTCCCGGATCAAACGAGTTACCACCATCTGCTTGTGATCCACAGGATCCCCCCATTTATTGTCACCTCTGTGGGATAACCTTCATCCCATTGGGGGCTTCTTGCGGGGTGAAACCAATCATGGAAAGCAGAGCTCAGCTCTCTCTCAACCATATCGCCATGACACCAAACCCAAAATCCCACCCTATTTCTATAATATTCATATTTCCTACAATATACTTTTCCAGCCTTACTGAAGATTTCAGGTCAAATCACTAGAAGAAAAAATCCAGACTGTATTTTTTATATATTTTTGTCACTAAAATCCTCTTTCTTATTTACCGTATATACTCGAGTATAAGTCGACCCGAATATAAGCCGAGGCACCTAATTTTACACAAAAAAACTGGGAAAACTTATTGACTCGAGTATAAGCCGAGGGTGGGAAATGCAGCAGCTACTGGTAAATTTCAAAAATAAAAATAATTAATTTGGGAAACGATCTCACTATCATGAAAGGTTTAATTGATTCACTAACCCAAAAGAAGAAGAAGAAGATGACAGCGGGAGGCAGGAGTCACTCTCTTCCCCTCCCTCGGAGGCCCCCTGAGTCAGGAGTCGCTACCGCCGGCGCGGCCCCAGTCCCACGTTGCCTCGGGAAGGGAAAGGCAAAAAGGAAGAGCCGCGGCAGCGCTTTGCAACAGCAGCAGCGGCACCGGAGGCTCAGGCTCAGCGGCTCCTGGTTTTGCCCCACCCTTCCCAAGGCAACGCGGGACCGGAGCCACACTGGCAGCAGCAACTCCCGACAGCCCCAGCCGGACACCTGAGCGGAGATGTAGGGAGAAGGCAAAAGCGACGGAAGATCCTTCAGGGGAAACTGAGGGGAGACTCACCCTTGGTCCAGATGAGCCCCCTTCCTCGCCCTAAGGAAGCAGAGGCAGCCAGCAAGGGCAGGCAAGCCCCGCTTCACAGACTCCGTCCGTCCTCACTCCCACCCACCCAAAGCCACGAAGTCCCCCAATCACGCAGCCCAGAATCGCCCTCCCCTCAGGGGGCAGCAACGACGCCCGGTTTTTCCCGAGACGAGAAGCTCCGCCGTGCAATGAAAGCGCCCTGGCTCTAGGCTCAGAAAACAACGCGAGCCGAGGTCGCCTGCCCGCCGGCTTCTCCAACATCCGGCACCGCCCTGTTCTATGTGCCGGGCCCGGCAAGTCCGAGCAGCCAGCGCGTGGAGCAGGACGGCGCCGGACATCATTGGCTGCCTCTTTCGCAGCACGGGAGGCCTCCTCGGCTGGCCAGCTGCTCTCCTCCTTCTCTGCCTGTTTGTTCTGTGTGACCGAGGAGGAGGAGACCGGCCGGCTGGTTGGGGAGGCTTTTGCGCTGAGGGAGGCGGCTGCTGGTGTCCGGCTTTGCTCCGCTTTCTCCGATGGTCCGGTGCGGCCCTGTTCTTTACTTGGGCAGCCGGGTGCCTGCAACGGCGCCCACGGCGGCAACAGGCAGTTCCGCCCGGGCTCCGCTCAGGTGTCCGGCTGGGGCTGTTGGGAGTTGCTGCCGCCGGTGCGCCCAGTCGCTGTCGCTCGGGAAGGAAAAGGCAAAGCGCTTTTTGCCTTTCCCTTCCCGAGGCGACGCGGACTGGGGCCGCACCGGCGGCAGCAACTCCCAGCAGCCCCAGCCGGGAAGGGAAAGGCAAAAGCGCTTTGCCTTTCCCTTCCCGAGGCGACGCGGGACTGGGGCCGCACCAGCGGCAGCAACTCCCAGCAGCCCCAGCCGGGAAGGAAAAGGCAAAAAGCGCTTTGCCTTTCCCTTCCCGAGGTGACGCGGGACTGGGGCCGCACCGGCGGCAGCAACTCCCAGCAGCCCCAGCCGGGAAGGGAAAGGCAAAAGGCGCTTTGCCTTTCCCTTCCCGAGGCGACGCAGGACTGGGGCCACACCGGCGGCAGCAACTCCCAGCAGCCCCAGCCGGGAAGGGAAAGGCAAAAGGCGCTTGCCTTTCCCTTCCCGAGGCGACGCAGGACTGGGGCCACACCGCGGCAGCAACTCCCAGCAGCCCCAGCCGGGAAGGGAAAGGCAAAAAGAGCTTTGCCTTTCCCTTCCCGAGGCGACACGGGACTGGGGCCGCACCGGCGGCAGCAACTCCCAACAGCCCCAGCCGGACACCTGAGCGGAGCCCGGGCGGAACTGCCTGTTGCCGCCGTGGGTGCCGTTGCGGGCACCCGGCTGCCCAAGTAAAGAACAGGGCCGCGCCGGACCATTGGAGAAGCGGAGCAAAGCCGGACACCAGCAGCCGCCTCCCTCAGCGCAGAAAGCCTCCCCCAACCAGCCGGCTGGTCTCCTCCTCCTCGGTCACACAGAACAAACAGGCAGAGAAGGAGGAGAGCAGCTGGCCAGCCGCGGAAGGCCTCCCGTGCTGCGAAAGAGGCAGCCAACGATGTCCGACGCCATCCTGCTCCACGCGCTGGCTGCTCGGACTTGCCAGGCCCGGCACATAGAACAGGGCGGTGCCGGATGTTGGAGAAGCCGAGCGGAGCCGAAGCGACCTCGGCTCACGTTGTTTTCTGAGCCCGCGAGCCTAGAGCCAGGGCGCTTCTTGTCTCGGGAAAAACCGGCCATCGTTGCTGCCCCCTGAGGGGAGGGCGATTCTGGGCTGCGCGATTGGGGGACTTCGTGGCTTTGGGTGGGAGCGAGGACGGACAGAGTCTGTGAAGTGGGGCTTGCCTGCCCTTGCTGGCTGCCTCTGCTTCCTTAGGGGCGGGGAAGGGGGCTCATCTGGACCAAGGGTGAGTCTCCCCTCAGTTTCCCCTGAAGGATCTTCCGTCACTTTTGCCTTCTCCCTACATCTTCCCTCTGTTAAAATTCCCCCCCCCCACACACACACACACTTATTTTTGGGCGGATAGATTTTGTGTCTGAGCATTCTCACATGACGGTGGGTGTTTCCCCCCCAAAAAAAACAGTTAAAAAAAGAAAAAATATATCCTCATGCAAGAACTTTTCTGCTTCCGATTACTCCCATGCTTAAAAGTTGCAAAGGAAACACGGAAGCAGGGAAGCGCCTGCCCAGCTCCGGAGCTCCACACCATTTTTTTTTTCAGAGGGGAATCTGACTCAAGTATAAGCCGAGGGGGATTTTTTCAGCACAAAAAATGGGCTGAAAAACTCGGCTTATACTCGAGTATATACGGTAACTGATAATTATTTATTCCTTGTCTTTTCTTAATCTAAATCAGAAATTGCTCACAGTATGCCTTTATAATAAGTCCAGTAAGAGAATGTTAACCGCTGCTCTATTTGAAACAAATTATATATATATATATGTATGGCATTCAGCTTTGTTCGGGTATTTTCCCACGTCATAGTAGTTGTGCTTTTAAAGTTGTAGCGACGTTTCAGCAGAATCTCATCTGCCATCATCAGGCTGATGATGGCAGATGAGATTCTGCTGAAACGTCGCTACAACTTTAAAAGCACAACTACTATGACGTGGGAAAATACCCGAACAAAGCTGAATGCCATACATGTAAGTACCCACGAAAACATATATATATGTGTGTGTGTGTGTACACCCACACACATACACACACACACACACACACACACAGACTATTTTGCAAGATTCTGTTACCGTGGTTTCATCATCTAACCATTTAGAGTCATAAGATGAATAGCCATCTAAGTCTAATAATTAGTTATATCTCATAAATTGAGCTCCTTTCTCTCTTTCAGCAAGAGCTTATAGATAGCATTAGTCGAAAACTAAAAGTGCTAAAAGAAGCTCGAGAGACACTCTTGGAAGACATTCAAGCCAATAATCTTCTTGGAGATGAAGTGGAGGTGGTGGTAAAGGAGGTCTGCAAACCCAATGAATTTGACAAGTTTCGGATGTTTATTGGAGATCTAGACAAAGTGGTTAACCTCTTGCTATCACTCTCTGGTCGACTTGCCAGAGTAGAAAATGCATTAAACAACTTGGATGAAAACGCTTCTCCCGAGGAAAGGGTAAGGCACTTGTATTGTCATGTGAGGAGGAACTGTAAGTGCACCATGTTATTTTGTTTTTCCAGCTCAAGTGTATACTTAGACTCCTGTCTTACTTAATAGTCGTCTTGGTCAAGAATAAGAAATCAACTTTGCCCAAAAACTGTTATGCTAGAGAGATATTAGTTCAGCAGTGATTTTCTTTTACCTAAATTGCTTTATATGCAAAACTGTTGATCAATCCTACTATAAGAGAGCATTTTTCCTCCTCAATTTAGTAGGTGACGACTGCTTGTTGTAGACGTTTCAGATTCTAAGCCTCCATCTTAGCTAGCTGCAATTCTAGAAGTGAAGTTGGAGGGGCTGGGGCATTTTGAACCAATCAGTTTTATAGTGTGACCAAATTAAGTGGATCATCCCCAAATAAAGCTCTTAAGGGAATCTGCATTCTCCAACATATTTTGGACCAAACCACAAAGAACCAAGAAAATAATACTCACTTAACCTCTGAGGTTGTACCCATTTTTAGGGTGGTTGTTCTAAGATGGTAATGGAGCAGAACAACTCATGACAAGACAGTGTCCCTGAAGACATAATTTAATTCGAGCTTGTAGAAAAGAACTCTAAAAATAAAAAGGCTCACATAGCAGACAGTTAATCAAATCTTCATCAAGATTTTTGAGGCATATGGGAGTGCTTGCTTAATCAATCAATCAATCAATTATATAGTATAATTTTTTAAATGTTCTACCAAATAATAAAATTCAGAAAGCTGTTTTTTCATTTTACTATTTGCTTGGGAAGCATGTAGGCCTTCCTAAGATGTTTTCTTTTAAACAATGATAGGATGATATTCATTATGGAAATGGAATATAAAGCTAAATGTATTAATCACTACAATTTTCCTGTTCTGTTCCCTTAGCGGATTCTAGTAGAAAAACAGAAATTACTCACACAACAACATGAAGATGCAAAGGAGCTGAAAGAAAACCTGGATCGAAGAGAACGCATTGTCTTTGATATTCTGGCCAGCTATCTGAGTGATGAAAGCCTTGCCGATTATGAGCACTTTGTCAAAATGAAATCAGCCCTCATAATAGAACAGCGAGAGCTAGAGGACAAAATAAAACTTGGGGAAGAGCAACTCAAATGCCTGACTGAAAGTCTCCAGCCTGAAAGACCCAAATAATGATTCAATAATCCTGGGACTTTGTTTTACGTAGTTTTATTTGCAAACCTTGAAACCTTTTATAGTTTTTTTAAGACAGAAAAGAGACCAATATACACATGAGCACTGTTCCCTGATTTCCCAAAAGGGAATAAGAAAACTCTTTTAATTTTAGAAACTTGGAGAAAAAGTACTTACATTAAGCAGACAAAACAACTTTTCCAACACTATGATTAGGCTGGTGAAATACATTGGCACTATTGTACATTTAGATACTTTTTTAAAAAAAGTAATTTTGCATGATATTAGTCTTTTCAAAATTATTTCAAAACCGTTTGCTCAAGTAAACTTTTAATTATATCCAATTAAACTAATTCAGAATGTACCAATAAATTGGTATATTTCTGTGGCTTTGTGAATTTTAAAATTCTAATGAATTATATCTATAGTTCATTAATTTATCACTTCAGTATTGATGGCTCTGGAAGAGATAAGAAAGACAACTTTAACTCAAAGCAGTTTTCTTATCTGAATAAAAAACTGAAGGATTGATTCTTATAAGTCTAAGTTTGTAATATAGTGCAAAATTAATACGACATTTCATTAGGTACTATTTGCCAGGAGTTTTGTTAGTCATGTATTTGTAGATTGTTCTGCATATTCTTCATCTATATGTTTTCACCTGATGACTTTGCCTTTAAAGATCAATGTTTGTCCAGTGACTGCTATAAGCTCCTTGTTTTACTTGGATACCTCTGTGCTTTGTTTATATTAACAAATGATATAACAGTTTGATCTTATTTTCTAGTCCAATCACATGTAGGGACATATTAACACTGTAATCTAAAAAAATATTTTTAAAAAGCCACTTTAAAACCTTTTACATGATAAGGATGCAATAACTGTTGATGTATTAACCAACTTATAAGTAATGTTCCTTAACATTAATGGATGTTTGTAATGAATAAAGATAATTGTTATGTCTTTTCTATAAGGTATTTTTAAGACTTACTGAGAAATAATTTACCTAAAACCTTGAGCCAGTACTGCACAGTACCCTCATTTAGAAGTTAAATTAACTGCACCATTACAGAAGAACTTAACTGTGAAATCATTCCACAAGAATAGGTACAATTTCAGCTGTTCTGATTACTCTAGCAATAAAATGGTTAGCTATAGAAGAACTAGCCATAATTGATTCCACATAATCATGATTTCATAAGTGGATATCAGTCAATCCTGTGCATATAAAGCAAACCTAGGACTCATACCACAAGACGCATTTATAGGATTGCAATCATGTATTCTTGATCGGTCTTTTCCCACAAATATCAGTGCTAATTCATACATTTGATGCCATTCCCTTCTATGTTGTTAACATTATTTTAACAATTTTCTCTACTACTGTATTTATATCTGACATCATTGTGACATACATTCTCCAGTCCATATTAGACAAGTGTTCCATTTTGTTTCTGGTTTAATTCTTATATATATATATATATATACAATATAAAGCAACATTTTTGTTCCAATCAAATGTAACATTTTTTTCTTTAACTCTTTAAGGAAATAAAAGTTTTCTGTGATGATTCAGTTTGTATATGTGCACTCAAAATATAACTGGTATGTACACAGTAATTTGCATTTAAGTCATGTAATTCATATGAACTTAGTACATAAATTAATGTATAATTATATTTCACTTTGCATAATAATATATTTAATCATTACCTTTGGTTAAGCTTGCCATTTTTTTGTTTGCTGGTTTGGCAGGCTCTCTGGAAAGAGCCGGTAAAGGGATTCCCTCTTCTGTATATATACTTTACAAATATCTCTACTGTTTGTTCTATCTGAGAGTTAATCTGGTGCTAATGTCTTGCTTTGGCATCATGAGTGAAGGATTATTTCACTTTATACGTCATTGCAGTATTTAGACTTTTTGTACAGTAAAAAATATATTTTGATTTTTTTTCCTGTGGTCCATTTTCCATATGCTACACAAATCCAAACAACATATTTCAATTTCTTAATTTTTGTTTAATTATCTACCTACTGACAAGGTTATATTGTTTTATCAAGGAAAATAAAATAAAATAAATACTGTGCTTGAGTATTGAGTGGTGTGTTAATTTTAGCCATTATGTATATTAAAAAATATAGAAAAAACAATTACTACCCACCTGCCTTCAATTGAGGACCTGTATACTGCATGAGTCAAAAAGGGCTGTGAAAATATTTACAGACCCCTCACATCCCAGACATAAACTGTTTCAACTCCTTCCCTCAAAACGACGCTATAGAGCACTGCACACCAGAACAACTAGACACAAGAACAGTTTTTTCCCAAAAGCCATCACTCTGCTAAACAAATAATTCCCTCAACACTGTTCAACTATTTACAAAGTGCACACTACTATTACTGTTAATCTTCTCATCACTCCTTATCACTCATCCCCTCCCACTTGTGACTGTAGGACTGTAACTTTGTTGTATCCGTATGATTTATATTGACTGTTTCCTAGTATGATTTGATTGTTGATTGTACCCTATGACTATCATTACGTGTTGTATGTTATGATTCTTGATTCTTAATGAATGTACCTTTTCTTTATGTATACTGAGAGTATTTACACCAAAACAAATTCCTTGTGTGTCCAATCACACTTGGCCAATAAACTATTCTATTAATAGAATAATATTATTATTATATTATTACATAATATCATTATGTAACTGAATGTTTTTCCATTATGAAGAATGTTAATTCTACTTGAATGTTGATTAATTAGCATCAAATTATAAATCAAGATTACTTCAATTTCCATTTATTTCTTTTTTAACCAAAGACAGCTTCCACAGTAAAATAAGAAAAATACAAAAACAGTTGGAAAGTTCTCATTTGTACGTGCAATATGATAGCAATATTCAGTTTTCTAATTTGAGATGACAAATAGATTTTTTTAGAAGACATAGCAAGTTAAAGCATTAGTGTACAAAGTTCTGCCTCTTATCCCTTCTCTACTCTTCTTTTCCTTTTTGGAAGAATGACCCAACAGTGAATTTTTTTGTATCCACTGAATGCATTAAGATCATATTTATTATATTTTTCCCTTTCACTTACAAGTTATTGTGTGTGTAGTTTTATAATACATATATTAATAAATAATAATTATCAAAGTATACTGGCTTAATCCAGGAACGTGCAGACATTACTTCATTATATGTCTAGGATACCCAGTAAATATGTGAAAATGAGTATTCTGTTGACTAAGAGGAGCTATTAATTTGGAAAGCTTTTATGATTAAAAAATGAATAAAAACAAATGGCACAAACACATGTATTGGTAATTAACTGTAAATAAGTTCCCAATTTTCAAGATTTTTGGTATATAGCCACTATGTGGTTTTGCTTAGCTTTCTCTGGCAGTTAAAGTCAGAGAGGGATGCTGGTTTACATAAACAGCAGTGTGTCATTGTAGCAGAAGTGATTGTATCCTGGACTACTGGGGAGATGAAGATTCAATCATGGAATCTCACTGACAGACTTTGGACTAGTTGTTCAGTCATACCACAGCCTATCCTACATGATTTGTGGAAATAAAACAGGAAGATCCTGGTGTAGGTTCTCATGGTCAGTATCTGTTGGGTTGTATTGGAGTCAGGGTTTAGCAACTATGGTCTAGACAACATTTCCTGACATTTTGCCAGCAACTGTGGCTGGCATCTTCCGACAAGGTAGACTGCTATAAATGCCAGCAATATTTGCCAGCAAAACTTCAGGAATTCTCTTGTCTAGACCACAATCTCTAAACCCTGAAGCTCAGCATTGCCCAAGGAGAAATCCCTTTCAACACCCATAAAAAAGAAGGGATATAAATCCAACCCTAAGAAATGTAGCATTTGCCTTTTCTATTTCTCTCTCTCAAGAGTAAATCACTGACAAACTGCCTTGTCGAAATAAACATTTGGTTATTTTCTTCATTTGACATATTGTGCCCCAAAATAGGCCAGCGTAGATAGACTACAAATTAATTAATTAAAAAGTGTTAAGTTTTTGATTTTGAAAGTATATGGCATGTCTAAAACAGAGCAGTGACACTATAGCTTCAGGAAATATCATTTAAAGGTAATTTTGTTACAATGTAATCAGCATGTTATCATTTTAAACTTTTTCACCAATGACTCTTAATATAGAGGTGGTTTCATTTGATATGAGGTTTTCAACATCTGCCAGAAGTCTCTTACTATAATGTCTTACTCCAACTTCATTATTCTGTAGGATTTTTTGTACTTAAATTACAGGATTTAAGTAGACCAGACATATGAACTATGTCTAATATTTTATTTGATAAGTTTTTAATGCTTTATTAATACTTTCAGACACACTTGGATAAATCTTATTTTGCTGAAGTTCTGAAGGAACATAATGCTAAAGAAAAAGACATGCTTATTGAAATGATCATTGGCTTTAGCTTTTCAAGAAAGAAAAAATAGCAAGGTAGAGATTTCTTCTACGCTTTGGGATTGAGAGATGTGAAATCTAAAAGATCTGATTCACAGGCAAGTTTTTTGAAGAAGCGAGATAGGGTTAAACGGGGAAAGTCTACTGCGAACCTTTAGCATACAGCTGAGAACCTTTATGTATGCAAGTGGGGGAAGCAGGATACAGCAGAAGGAAATGAGGGAAAGAGTTTGCAATAAGAGACTCGGGAGCAGAAAGGAGAGATGGGGGGAGTTTGCAGTCTTATTTCATTTTTTCCATCACAAAAATCTGCCAATATGTACAGGGGTGGAATTCAAAAATCCCAGCAACTGGTTTGCTGCCCAGTTGCTGGGTGGGTATGGCCATGATGGGCATGGCCTACCGGAACTTCCAGGAAGGCCATTTTTTGCCTTTCCAAGAGTCTGGAGGCTTCCCTGGGCCTCTGGGAGGGCAAAAACAGCCTCCCCCCAGGCTCTAGAGGCCCACTGGAAGCCAGAAACAGGCCCATTTCCGGACTTCTGGAAGGCCCATTTCCCCCCCCCCCCAAGCATACATACTATGTTTCCCCCCAAAAAAGACCCGGTCTTATTTTCTTTTGGATCCCAAAATAAGCACCAGGGCTATATCCTATTATTTGCGTTCATATTTTTGTATTTTATTCTATAATCTAATAAAAATGTTTTTAATAAGTGTTTGCTTATTTTACCTGTCTAGGCTGTCACAGAAATGGAAAGAGATCTATGATACACTTGAATTTCTAGTAATAAAAAGCTTAAAAAGGGGTGAGAAATAAAATGAGGCACAAGAATATGATTTAAATAATTTTGAGTACAACAGCTAGCAAAGTGCATTGGGAATTGTATTTGAAGTGAGACTCAAGCCAACTGTCTTTTCTGACCTTTTGATAGAAATTTTTGTTTCCATAAGATATCCTTTTCCATTTCACATATTCATTCTTACATTCAAATTCTTCATATTATAAGCAATGAAAATACTGTCTCCCTTTATTTTTAAAATGTTTGTTATGAGTAATGCTTTAGACTATTTTTTAAAACAATACAGTATACAATATAAAAATAAAAACCAAACTGAGGTCTTTTCTAAAGATCTGTAAGGATGAAGAGCTTGTAAAAAGCTCACTGCATCTTAAAAAAATCTTATGGTGTGAAGCCAGTAGTTAATGCAGCTAATGCTACATTGCTAACAGTAAAAGAACAAAAGAGTTAATCTATATTTTAAATATTTTATTTTAAATGTAGTCTCAACATTTCAACTGAAACTTTGGAGATTCCCAAGGCAACAAGAATGTTTGGATCAACATTCTTAAGAAACAAAACTGCAAAAAAAAAACCTACCAGTAAAAAGAATCATTTGTAGTCATGCTTCAGCTCCTTTAATCTAGTCAAGGCAAGTCTCAGCAAGGCTAGTTTTGGTGAGGACTGGGAGAACAATTGCTCTACTGAGAACACTATTTTCAAAATAATTATTTTATTGAAAGCTTGACCAGGTTGTAATATTTTTTTATCTCATGTATTTTTCCATATTTTTAACAACTCATTTACAACTTCTGGAACCAAGTTTAACAGATAATCAGAGTTGGAAAGGACCTTGTAGTTCATCTAGTCCAACCCCCCGCCCAAGTGGGAGACCCTATACCATTTCTAACAAATGGCAGTCCAATCTCTTCTTGAAAGTCTCAAGTGAAGGTGCTCCCACAACTTCCGAGGGTAGTTGTTCCACTGATTTAATTGTTCTGTCAGGAAATTTCTCCTTAGTTCTAGGTTGCTTCTCTCCTTGATTAGTTTCCACCCATTGCTTCTTGTCCTGCATTCAGGTACTTTGGAGAATAGCTGGAGTCCCTCTTCTTTGTGGCAGCCCCTGAGATATGAACACTGCTATCATGTCATCCCTGGTCCTTCTTTTCATCAAACTAGACATACCCAATTCCAGCAACCATTATTTATATGTTTTAGCCGCAGTCTTATGAATTAAGCTTACTTGCTTTGAAAAGAGTTGAAGCAGACCAGAGCAACTGAAATACAAATCTCAGAATTTAGAAGGTATGGGATTGTCTGAGCTATTGATTAAAAAGATAGGTACATAGGAATGAAAGTTAAAACGTGAGGATACAATTGGTATCCTTACTATTCTTTGGGAATATCATAAATTCTAAGCAGTTTGGAGAACCAGTTGTTAGAAGAAATTACTGGCCTAATCCTGTAAGGAAGGCAGGAAGGAAACATTTGGGTGTTGCTTACAGAAACTACCTCTCCGTTAACCCATATTACATTCTTGGCAGGACTAGACTTCCTGTCTCTGGAACTCCTCTGGAGTTTTTTTTGCCCTCCTTTGCTGGTACTTTGCTTGTGTGGAGTGACCATTCAAAGTTACAATGGCATTGAAAAAAGTGACTTATGACCCTTTTTCACACTTAGGACTGTTGCAGCATCCCCACAGTCACGAGGCCAGGCGAGGAGATGCGTGCCTCAATGTAAGTGATATTGAGTTGGCCATGCCCAGCCAGTCACATTACCACAAAGCCATGCCCACAAAGCCACACCCACAGAACTGGTTAAAAAAATTGAATCCCACCCCTGCAGTAGATGTGAATACATCCACTGCTTTTACTTTCCTTATTAGGTCTCTGATGACCTTTACATTCTTATAATTAATTGAAAGAAATTACATTAGGTGTAAGATTTCATGGCTGTGAAAACTTCATTTTCCGAAATGATTAGGGTTAACCCAGTTGGTGTGATTATGTGTTGTCACAATACGTAATAAGATGATTTGACTGGGTTAATGGCTGCCTGGCTTAGTGGATGTATTGGAATAAATGTGTCAGTACAAGATAACAAAAAGAATTACATTCTTTGCTTTTAAGTAAAAAAAAAAGTGCCATCATTTTTTTCTGGTAGAATGCTGGTACCTAAATCCCAGAGTTACCATTTAATTAAACTTAAGTTGCTGCTTCTCTAAATTCTTCCTGCTTTTTCCACTGGGCATCTGCCGTGGAGTCTTGTATTTACTGTTTTTCTGCTGTCTTACTCTGAGTAATTCATCGGGTATTGGTAAGCATATCTTACTCATGAAGGTCACCCAGTGGTCATTCCAGCTCTATGACATTTACATTGCTGACATGTTGTTAATGAGCATTTGTCAAATGAGCATTCATATAGCATTTTTTAGTAATGTTAACCAGTTCTAGACTAGATTAGTAATTTACTTATATGATATTAACTGTAATAACATTGCCAGTTAGATTTCTACTCTCTGCCCTATCTAGAAAACATCACCCCACACACATATTTTCTCCCTACTCTATTTAAAAACAACAAGAAATTACTTTCATGATAAAGAAGAAAGTATCACTTTCTGCACAATGAGCAGAAATGTTTTTAAAAACAACTAGAAGCAGAATCTTGGAAGCTATTCTGAATTTCTAAAAACAATTCCAGTGATAACCTCTTTCCCTCCACAGGCATAGACAAAGGAATATTTGCCACCGGAAATAAATTGTATCATAATTTTAACACAGCTCTGTTTTTGCAAATCTCATTATTATGTTCTATTTCACATGTGCCATGTTTTATGGAGCTCAGGTTAAAAGTTTTACTCTTATGAAAGATATTTTTTTATTTCTTTATAGTAAAATGTTACCTGATACTCCCTCTCTTTCTCTACACACTCACAGACACTCTGTCTCTCTCTCAACACTTATACACATATGTATATGTATACAGAGAGAGAGAGAGAGAGAGACGGCGCATATATAAAAAAACCCAATACAATACAGATATTCCTATTTCTAAAAGTTGGCAATATGTGATTATTATCTGTCGTAACTACAGGTAGCCCTCGACTTCTGACCACAATTAAGCCCAAATTTTCTCTTAAGTGAGATATTTATTGAGTTTTGCCCCATTTTGCAACTCTTCTTGCCACAATTGTTAAATGAATCACTGCAAATGATAAGTTAGTAACCCAGTTGTTATGTGGCTTCCCCATTGACTGCTTGTCAGAAGATTGCAAAAGGGTTCTATATGACCGCAGGACATTGCAACTATCATAAATATAAACTATTTGTCAAGCATCTGAATTTTGATCATGTGATCATGAGGATGCTGAAAAGATCATAATTATAAAAAAGTGTCATAAGTAATATTTTTCAGTGCTACTGTAACATTGAATGGTAACTAAATGAACTGTTGTAAGTTGAGAACTACCTATATTTGCAAAATACTCTAGAAAGCATATCTGCCTTGTATAGGATCTTGGTTTAATCACTTTAAAAGTAGTGCATTAAGAGCTGAGATAAGCACCAAAAGATTATATAAATTATTTAACCATAATTACCCAGGCACCTTGACCCCTATGTTGAAAGTATTTAGGGCAAAAATAGTTCCAATGCTGACATATGGTGCAGAACTGTGGGGTTTAAATAAAGCCTCCCCACTTGAACAAACACAGACCTGCTTTTTAAGACACTTATTGGGGACTGATAAGAACACTTCTGCTTCAGCAGTCAGAGTGGAATTGGGTATCCACTCCTTACATAGCCACTTAATAATTAAAACATTTACATACTGGCTAAAGATACAATCAATGGATTCGGATAGACTTCCCAAACTATGCCTAATTGAACAGTTAAATAAGTTCCAATTTAACTCCTGGGCCATCAACTCCACAGAGCCATCTTAAGACATGGCTTTTCTACCCAATATTTATTGTCAAGGGCTTCCCAGGCAAGGGAAATTTTTAAACAGAGAGTCTTGGATATTAGTTCCCAGACTGACATGGAATTATTAGCAAAAAACAGATCTATAAGATGGTTGGCTAAGAATAAAAACATCTTCCAACCTGAAAAATACCTTTCAATGGATATGCCACAATTACAGAGAAGAGCCTATACCAGAGCCAGATTTGAGTTACTGGATTCCATGTCTAGACATGGGCGCTTCCACCATGTACCATACCACGAGAGAACCTGCCTATGTGGTTCATCTGCCATTGAAGATATTTCCCACATCTTGTTCAACTGCCAAATATATGCCCCTATTAGGCTTAAATATTTATCATTTCTACTGGAAAGAACAGCCCACTGGGAATCAAACCACAGATTGTTATATTTCCTCCGGGCCTCTGATGTACACATCGTTCGTAGGACTGCTAAGTTTATAATCAAGGCAACAGTCCTAAGAACACAATATATTGAACAAATTGGTGTATCCTGCAAAGGTGATCTATTATCCGATTTCTGACTCCCTGGTTTTCCACATATGTTTTCATTACTGTATTCTTATATATCTAACTTATCTGTATTCTGTCTTGTTATATATTTACATTATGTTATTGATACGGTCTTATGACTATTCAATTAAATAAACAATACAATCTGCCTTGTATAATGCAGTTTCATTATAATGCACCTACAGTTAATAGTCATTCAGAAAAAAACATAAATATAATTTCTGATAAAAACACTGAAAAAAATATTATGTTTTTAGGTAAAGTATTGTGGATTTCATCTGATAAAGGTAAGTAACGCCAGACATATGTCTATGTTTTGTCTCTCTGGTACATCTAAGAACAGGAACCAATAAGACCATGTGATGACAAGAAGAGTAGTAGTAAACATAAATGTATTTTGTAAAAATGATCTTGTAAAAATTACTTGCCATCTCAGTGCTGCAATTATATAACATAATGACATAGCCTACAGAAGTCTGTAATAAAAAGAAAATCTTTGATGGTTTGCTGCTTCAAATCTTAAAAGAGTTCACAGAATAATTTGTTTTTCTCAGTTCCCCATCTCTGAACCAAAATGAACTTGTTGCCAATAGAACTCTGGATATGCTTGAAATTCATAGAATTACTTGGGATCAAATATTGTATTATCCACGTTTCCCTGAAAATAAGACCCAACTGGAAAATAAGAATGATTTTTTGGGATGCTTGTAACATAAGCCTTACCCCCCAAACAAGCCCCAATTAAGATCATCAGCCAGACGGATGCATTTAGTACTGTATTTTCCCAAAAATAAGACCTAACCAGAAAATAATCCCTAATGCATCTCTTGGAGCAAAAATTTATATAAGAAACAGTCTTATTTTGGGGAAAACACAGTATTAACACAATAAGACAAACTTTGTCTATAAATTTGTCTATGTTTCTAGCCATAATGACAATTTCTTACAAAGCCATTTCATGCCTATAAAAATAATTTGTGACTCCCCAGAAATAAATGGTCTTATTCATTCACTTTGACCTAAATATTACAGAATATGACTCCCAATGAAAAATACTGTCTTCATCTAGTCTACTGTTTTTTAAAAAAATAAGCATAGTTTAATGGTAGCAAATAAACTTTATAGCCAATACTATGATCAACCTCGGTATATCAGGTAAAATTTGGAAAAGCTGCCCTTGAAACCCTTGCAAACTACGTCAGTCTACACAGACTTGCATATGACTTGCATTTCTTTGATTGAATATAGATACAAATCCTATGTTCCAGTTATCTCAATTGAAGCCTGGCATGTCCTACTCCTGAAATGAATATTTGAATTATGCATTTGAGTCTCATTACAGTTGTAACGAGGAAGCTCTTAAAAATGAGAGGACAGATTAAAATCAGGAAGCCCACCCCGGAAAATTTTACAATTTTTCCTGATTCTATGAAGTACATAACCAGGTCAACTGACTAGAGTTTGTCTACAACCTGGAATTATTTCAGTACCAAGGAAATACTCTCAATTACAGCAGACTGTTTAGGTAGGTAGCCATACATATTACTGAAGATTCACCATTCTAAAATCTTTTGAAAGAAATAAAGCTATAAAACTAGGATATACTTGAGAATGTAGCAAGTTTTGCTGGGGGAATAGGAGTTAGCTATTAACAATAGAATTTCTTTGTAACACCCAATGTGTAATTTTGTTCTAACTACAAATCAATATTGCGACTCTATTTAATATTTTCATACATTTCATATTTTTAATTTTATTTTTCAGTGATCCAATAATAGGTTGGGTGTTTCTGAGTGTTTATAAAAGAAAAGTTACAATGATTCATACAATAATATAACATTAGATTTAAAAAAAAAAGCTATTCTAGAACACAAAAATACAGTAGACATTTAAACATTAAGAGCAACATCCAGTTAATGCTAATTAAAGCTAGTGAGTAGATCTTTGATAGTATAGAAATAACTGCAGTGGTACTGATTAGTATTGTGATAAATGGGAGTAAAAATATTGAAGAATTACAACAATTCATCACATATTTTTCAGCACTCTACTTTTGTGTGAAGTTTCCAAAATGATGTCTCCAGTGACAATCGAGGAACAAGCACCACTGGAGGCAATGTATACTCTGCAATTGATTGGATTTTCAGCAGGAGCTGTGGGCTGCATCCTCTTGCCGATTACAGTACACCACTCAGACTGGAGGTTGTGGTCTATTCAAAAAAGTAGCTATTATGTAGATGGTGTCACTCGGTTGGGAATATGGAAGATCTGCTTTCCTCCGAAAGCAATGGAAGCTGATAAGTACAAGTTGCACTGTTGTCATGATTTTGACCTTTTTGAAAAATTCTTCCCAATAGAAATGAAGCTTGGTCAGATCTCAATGTTCATTGGCTCCTTGTTGGCATTTTGGGGACTGTTGTTTGCATTCCTAATTCCATGGAACAGTTTTTTTCAAAAACATATCCAGACTAGATGGCTGGCTTTTATTGGAGGCACCTTTTTTGTGATTTCTAGCTTCTGTGTCTTTGTTCCCATTAGCTGGACTGTCTGTTCTGTATTTAAAAATGAAAGCATAAATTTTCCCTCTTCTTTTCATTTGCCCTCAAGGCCCTTTGTGCAAAATATTGGGGGTGCTGTTTACTTAGGATATATGTCAGGTATTCTGTTATTTGTGAGTGGGTTTTCTATTATATTTCAGGTGGTTCTGATGAAAAAAATGTCAATTACATTTAGATCAAATAGAATTTCATCTGTATAGAAGGGAATCACCCTCCAAATTACTATTGAACAAGAATCCTAAGTTCATATAAAGACCAGTTTATACACATATATACAACAAATTCGTTAAATAGGTTAAATAATGATCAAATAATTCAATCAGTTTTGTTAATCTTAAGGACTTCTATTGTTGTGTAATTAATAGCTCATATATATTGCAACTAATAAAAGTGTTTATAAACATACATTGATTTCTCTTATTCTTTAAAAAATTCAGTTAAGCTTTGGGTTTAAATACAGAATCAAATGTAACAAGTAAAAAAATGGATTGGTAATATAAATACTTAAACTGTGCATACCTCCAATGCAACTTAGAACTAAAAAACACTTTATTAAAAAAAAATCAAAGTTTCTTTAAATGCTTATACAGTACAACCAAGAAGAGTCCTACACCTGAGTTCTAGTTATAGAGAAGAATAGAAAATAGGAATGATAATGTTCATATATATACACTTGTATGCGTGTATATGTAAGTGTGTCTATTTTGTGAGATATATAAGACAGTGCTACTGTAAAATCCTTGCAATTTGAAGATGGAAATTATGGTGGTAGACTAGGACCAAGGATATAGAGGTTCATGGGAAACATCCGTATAACATTCTGAAATTTTCAAAGACATTTTTAGGGAAAATGCTCAAGGATGTTAGGATTTGGATAATACAATTCTGTTTCTCGTCCAAATAGTTTTAGGAGAAGAAAAGAAACTAATTAGTATAAATAGAGCAAACAAGCAAACACTGATCATTTAGAGTTCTTAATAAATTGCTTTCTCCAAGTTTGTTAAAAACTATATTCCATCCTCTGATTTGGTGCTTGCAATGGCAATAGCCATATCATAAATATATTAAAAATCTAAGATGTTAAGGTTGGTTTCTCTATGGCACACATGATCTGTGGCTATCAGAACACTTGGAAGTGATGAAACAGGCCTATAATTTGGCCTGAGAAGCCTTGCAGAGGCTTTTTCCAAGCCTCTGGGAGGCCAAAAAAAGGCCTCAAACCAACAAAAAAAAAAAAATCAGCTGTGAGGCACAGGCATGCACAGTGAGGTAAGTTTGCCTGTGGCTCGCGTGCCAGCACAAATGGCTCTGCATGCCACTTGTGGCATGCATGCCATAAGTTCACCATCAGGGTTCTATGGCATTATCCGTAATATCATTGAACAACCACATCTGTCTATCTCAGGTCCTTACAAAGGACTCAAACGGTAGACAAAAATACCAAATCGTCTGTCTAACTGTGCAATGAGTCATAATAATAACTTATCATTTACAAAAAAAAAAAAATAGCACAAAATTAAGGATGGTAAGGAAAAACAGATGGAACAAAAGAGGAGAAAAGGTGCATCAGTCATCCTTGCCAAAGGCTAGGTGAAGAAATACTAATAGGGTGGAAGCCATATGAATTTTTGGGGCAACCTTATTCCATGCTTCAAGAGAAGGCAATGTTTCTGGGATTCTGTTACATGGCATTGTTTATCAATGGAAGCCAGAGTATACCATCTTGCCAGATTGAGCCAGCCAGGCAGATACTATGAGAGAAAGATGGTCCTTCAAGTAACCAAGCCCTATGCCACATAGAGCTTTGTAGGTAGCAATAAGCACCTCAAGTCACAACCAAAAGCAAACTAGAAGCCATTAGAAAGATTCAATATTATGTTGTCATTTCTTGGGGAGCAGAGAGTCATGGCATGTCTAAACAAGTTCATATAGTCCCATATCATTTGGAAGAAATAAAATTAATAACACATATCCTTCTGCTTTATTTAAATTGGCATTAAATATTTACTTGCACCTTTTAAAATGCCAATTCGATACTTCTCCTTGGAAGATATTACTGTCAGAAAAGTAACTAAATTTTGTTCCAATTGCCATTGGTGTTTATTACAAAAATAGCATAATAATTTTAAGTAATTGAAAAAATATATATCAATATATATGCCAATTCTCCCCAGATTTAAATATTTACATGTACATAGAATTCTGTAGGCTGTTAGAAAGGTCAATGAAGCAATGAATACTAACATTTGCATGTTGCCATTAGAGAACAATTCAATAAGCAATTTTATTTTCTTCTAAATATTATGTAACACAACTTAAAATAATTTATATACTATGTGGGAAAAGAGAAAGCATGAAATAATAAACCATCATAACCACAAGATGGTAGTGTAGGGCAAGTAATTAAAGAATCCAACTCCTACAAAAAATAGTCTGTTTTGAGTTTCTGTCAAATGGCCATATGTAGAGAACCTTAACCTACCAGTCGGAATCCATTACGTTTGTACACAGTTATGATTTTTCTAATGCAATAGTGTTATACTTTACAGCTAAAGGAAATGGGAAGAAAGCAAGATTCATTTAATAAGAACTTTAAATGAAATTAAGAAACTATTTGTGAACATTTTAATAACTATGAAATCCAGGCAATCAGAGAAAACTGAACATTTTGCTAGTCATACTGTGGTTGCTTTGATTTTTCTATAATCTAGAAAACCAAATATTCAAATGTATAAATAATGGTTCATTACCAAATACTGCCTGGGAATTAGACCATGGCAGCATGTTTAATGTGTAATTTTTTATTGCCATATTCAAATCCACCCAATACAATAACTTTTTAATGTCATAAATGCGAGTGGCTATATTAGTTTGGTGATTAAATGTGACTAAAAACTGCTAAGCCATTGATTGTCCTTACTACCCATCCATAAAGATTTCCATATATTTTATTGTTTCCTTTCTTATATTTCATTCTGTTTACCTACTTTTTCATGGATGAGCCATGTGTTTTAACTTTATAAACAATACTAATTCTTCAAGATCTAGACAAGTGTTTGAAAGCTTTTTTATGAAGGTTGAAGGGGAGGGAAGGAAAGAGGAAATTCCATCATATCAATATTCCAGTATGTCAATTGTAAACAAAGGTGGATATGTTATAAATGAAAGAAAAACTAAACTGTATTCATCTAAAACAGGGGTGTCAAACTGACAGCCTGCAGGCTGGATGCATCACACACAGGCCACGCCCACCCAAACTCTGCAAAGGAAAAAAAATGTCGTGAAACATCACAGGACAGAACACCCGTGATCTAAAAGGAGGAATTTCTTTGTAGAACTGGGATATATGAAGAACAAGAGAAACTTACAAAGGCAATATTAGCTTCTTGAATTGTTATAGCAAAATTTGCCAAATGGACTAGTTTGTCCACATGTGAAATTTATATTGTTTTAGAAAAATGGATATTGCAATGTAGTAATTTGGCATGTTATGACCAGTTTTAGACTAGAAAATGCCTGATGTTAAATCTTCTTTATATTATGAAAATCCTCTTATTAGTACAACAATCCATGCAGGTAGTTTTTTAGGGAGGGAAGAGGGGAAAAAAACCCAGGTGTAGAAATAATATAATTGTAGTACAAACTTTGAGATTGTCTTGTTAATCAGTAATGCGAATTTGGTTTTAGAAGTAAAATCTAGCCCATTTTGAGAATGACACCGCATCATTTTATGGATGTTTCCAAATAGTTTTCTTGGCAACAATATGGAAACAATTTGATACTGCCTTCTAGGATTTTTTCCAAGCTAACCAGATTGTTCTGAACTTGCTTAGCTTTTGAGCTCAGAGGTTAGTTAGGTGCTGCCATTTCACATGGCAATTTTGCCTCAAAAGGAGCAATATTAAATAAAGGTAGAAAATAAAGGTAACTTCATTTTGAGAAGAAGTATGCATACAACTTTAATATATTAATTACAATGTTTCCATGTTGATGACTCAGCCTTCCATCCTTCCGAGGTGGGTAAAATGAGGATCCAAATTGTTGGAAGCAATATGCTGACTCTGTAAACCACTTAGAGAGGGATGTAAAGCACTGTAAAGCGGTATGTAAGTCTAAGTGCTATTGCTATTTATATTTCACATATAAGCACAGGAAAGCTTTAAAAGACACAGTTACCTGTCTTGATTTTTCAGCTACATTGTTACTTCTCTTTAAACAGCATACATTTAGTCCTTTGTATACACTCTATGTAAAATACAATTATTAATCAAAAAGTGGTACAACATTTATCAATATGAAAAATTCAGAGGGAGGGGAGCCTGATATTTATTGTACAGAGCTTATTCACATGAATAACTGAGGAATGGGGGTACCATGTTGTCTTTCTCATCTCATGATCTGTTTTCAAGTAGTAAGTAATTAACAAAAGAAAGATGGCTATACATGAGCCATATTTAAGTGAACTTGTAATATAATATGAAAACTAGTGCTAGATTTACAAATTTGCCAATTTTTACAGCTATAGCTGTAAAATCCCTCTTACAATCTCAACTCATTAGAGATTCCTAGTAAAAAGGAAAAGGATCAAACAAATTACATCAAGTGTTAAAGGACCACCTGCTAATGTGATCTACTCTACCCCCATGTTTCATTTATTTAAACTGTTCCTTTTATCAGTGAGATGACTGATATGGGAAAAGGCACTTCTTTAGATATCCAGGTATCAAGCCATTTCTTCTTTGAAATTCAAGACCTGCACTTTGACTTTGGTCTCAAAACATAGTTTTTAACAAAATCAAAGCATTTTAACAGAATTGGAAATAATTTTAGTTTTTTTCACACACATATATATTTCTATAGTTGGAAATATGTATTGTAACTTAATAAAATCCTGTTTGTATTAAGTACATGGTTATTTCACATATATTAATGCAAAAATGTTTATGATCTATGTACTTCTGATTATATGAGTTAATCTTTCCCCATCATTTGACAATTTGCCTCTATAAGATAAATAACATAGCATCAAAGATGGTACAGGGAGGCCTGGAGGAATGTTGTCCATTGGGTCGTGATGGGTCGGACACAACTTCACAACTAACAACAACATATCTTCATTGCATGAAGAACTTCTTTGAAATGAAGCCTGGTCATCATTTATGGGCCTACAAGGTATAATACGGACAACGATGATCTTACACACACACACACACACACACACACACACGACTTTTTGGACAAATTGGACAAATTGTTCAAATCATGGTATTCTAAACACAATACACTAAACCATTCACACCTTGAAAACAATGTCATAATTACCAAATTACCAAAGTCAATGGATTTGGTCAAATGAACAGGTAAAAATAAATTTATTTAACAAAATTAAGAAATTTAGATTGGGGAATGCTGTATACATACAATATTTCATTTGTAAAAAATATTTAAAAATACAGTAACACGTGACATTTTGATTTGTAAACTAGTTAAGCATGTACTGGATGACATGACAAATGGATACAGACTTGGCTTCAAATCACAATGTTTGTCAACAGTTTCTCATGAAAGTGGTGATATATTAAATGTGATTTTGTAAGATTCAACCCCTTCAACATTTTCATTAATGACAATGATATGGAAGCACTATATAATGACATTACAGATCAGAGAGTCATTAGAGAACTAGAATGAAATGTCTTCTAATTTCTTCAATGAACACCTATCTTCTTCTGCATGGTTTCAATGGCATTCTTTGTCCAGAATTATTGATCTGTGTTCCTGAAATTACAACATGTAAAGAGATAATTCATAACACATGCATTCTGCTCAAATTATCCTGCAGTATGTAGAAATGAGTCACAAATATAATTATATATAGTTTAAAAATTTTGAATTATATGAAACTTAATATAAAAATGCAACAGATTTTACAGTCATGTGAAAAAGTAAGAACATCCCAGATAAGCTTTCTTTTACAACATATGTGGACAAATCATTATTTAATATTCATCCAAACAGCATATAGGCAGTCCTCATTTAGCAACTATTTATTTATTTAATTCAGTCATTAAATAAAGTGTGGCTATATGACATTTCAACTGTACTTACGAATCTTACTTTAACTTCCCTTTGCTTTACTCAAGGGTTTTTATGACAAGGGTTGTAAATGTGAGGATTGGTCATAAAGTTGTTTTTTCATCACCAATGAAATAGTGAACAGTTGCTAAATAAGGCAGTTGCTAAACAAGGATGCTTGTATAAAGATGCATGTAATGTAATTAAATAAAATACACATACATACCGGCATAATGTATTTAATACAATTAAATAAAAAACCCTTGTCATTATCAATAGAAGCTTCCTGTGAAATTCATGTATTGTATACTTAGAGAGAAAGGGGAAAAAAATAAGCCAAACTTCCTGTCCACAATTTTCTTGGCTCTAACACTGTTTGGGGTTCCCTGCATTATTACTTATATGGGAAAAAGACTGGGAAAATGCTGGGAATTTTCTTCTTTGAAATTCAAGACCGGAAAGACTGGGAAAATGCATTTGCCTTAAAATGTCCCAGGAAAAGGAAGAGAGGTGGAGATCATTGTTAGGAAATCTATACTGTATTAGACAGAAAGACAGACACACAGACAGACAGACACACACACATTTGGGATTGTATTTTTAAAAAAGGTTGGAGTATCCCAATACTTTACATGTCAAGCAATTATTTGTGTACTACTGAATTAGGAGCAATTACTGTATGCAATTGTTTATATGTATGCAACTTATAACTCTATACTTAAATAATTAATAGTTAAATAATTTCTGGCTGTGTGAAAATACTTACAATACTTTAGAAATACTGTTACACAGGAGGAAACTTTTATTACTTTTTCACCCTCAGAAAAACAAATTCAGCCTAATTTCTTTAGCAAAGGCCAGGATTGTTAAAGAACTAGTTCCACTTTAAAACCAGTTATTAAGACAAGAGAAGGGGATTAAATCCACTATGCATTTAACCAAATTGCCTTCCCAAAAAAGGAACAACCAATGAGCTTCCAAGAAATAAAAGTGAGAGCAGCTCCTGTAGCAATTTCATTGTTAGGCGCCGACTTAAAATACCATAAATTCCACTGAACTGACTGACGGCTAAATATGCTGAAAATGTAATGTAATGTAAAATGCCTCCGCAGTAAAAAATATCCTAACTGAGTTTATCCTAACTGAAGTGACTTTTGCATGTTCCACAGTTCCACGTTCAGATCTTCGGCATATTTTTTTTACCTTCAGTACATCTGAAGCGCACCACACCTTAAACCAGTCGGACTCGTTAGCTGCACTCTTTCCACGTGACTTATATATAGGGTAGACCTTCGACTAAGAGGGTGCCAATATTTTGTTGGGTTCAAAAATGTATCCCCGCTTGCACACACAGCCAGGAAAGCGAGTTATTTAACAACCGCTCCGCTTTTCCTTTGTCCTGAAAGGAAACCCGGAGTCTCTCATTTTTTAAAAAAGTCGCGTCCGTCAGTCATCGCTGCGGTCCCAAGGCCGAAGTTAGGAGAGACTCGAGTAAAGTTTTCATTCCCCTCCCAGCCCCACATCTTAAAACTTTTTTCTTCCGAGGGAGCCTCCCCAGCCCGCCGGCTTGTCCGGGAAACCCAGACGGCTTCCAAGCGGGCCTCCCGACGCTGCAGCCGCAGCCTCAGCAGCAGAAGGGCGGAGTGGAGGCGGACAGGCGGGCGGGGGGGGGAGGTGGTGTGGTTCTCGGGCAAAAGGGAGGGAGCGAAGGAAGATGGCGGGGCGGGCGCCGGCGGGATGGGAGCCGACGAAACTGCGAAATTGAGCCACTAGGGGAGGCCGGTCGCGGAGGCAGGAAGGAAGGAAGGGCGGGAAGCTTGCGGTGGCTGCTGCTTCCTCGGACGGGGCCAGGGCCGCTTTGAAGGAACAGCTGAGGCGGCGGCAGCAGCGGCTGGGCTGGTCCCGGGGTCCGGCCGGAGGCGGAGGCGGGAGGGCGAGAGAATGGTGAATCCGGAGCGGCGGCGGCGCTGCTGCAGCCGGACCTGCTTGGTTGTGGCCTCACGCGGCTGGGCCGCGCGCTAGTCAGGTCTGGAGGCGGCGGCGCGGAGCACTCGGAGCCCCGCGGCCGAAGAGCGGCTGCTGGAGGGAGAGAACTTACCGCCGAGGCTGCGGCCCGGGAGCGGCGGTGGAGCCATGCCGTGGCTCAGCGGAGGACGGAGACGGCGGCGGCAGCAACAGCAGCAGCAACAGGCGGCAGCGACGACGGCGCCCGGAGGACCAGGGACGGGGCCGCCTCCTGTCGTGCCCGCTGCGGCGATCGGAGGTGGCGGCGGCGGCAGTGGGCCGCGGGGCCGGGAGAGCTCGGAGTTGCCTTTGCCCGCTGGTTGGGAGGAGGCGAGGGACTATGACGGACGCGTCTTTTACATCGACCACAACACCCGGCAGACTTCGTGGATCGACCCCAGGGACAGGTCAGAAAGGCTGGGGAAAAGTCTCCCCCTGGAAGCCCAAAACCATTGGCGTCCTTGGCGCCCATTATTCTCCCCTCCCCTCCCTTTCCTTCCTGGAGCCCCGAGTCCTGACCCTGCCCTCGATTCACACAGCGGGGCCTGTGATATTGGTAGGAAGGAAGGAAAGGTTCCAGCATCTCGGGCCTGGAGTCTGATATCCCCGCTTTGCCTTCTCGAAAGGGCCTGAATCCCTGTTTTATGTTGAAAAAGGAGATCGGGCCGGTTCTCAGAGAAGTTAACTTTAGAAATAGCCTTCATTTAAAGCCCAGATTATTCGTGTACGATCATTTCCGCAAGCTTTGTAGTACAGGATGAACATCTCCAATTCCTGGATATGAAAACTCCATTTTGTTCTCCATCATTCTCTTTTAACTTGAATGAGAAGGCCAGTTCTTTATTCAAAGTTAGTACAACAGGATTTGCTTTTAAACTGCAGTGTAATAGATCTGAAGTAAGAGCAGATATGTCCATGTATTGCTTTCTAGGACAACACTTCTTAATTTTGCTGACTAGAAAGGAGTCCTGCCTTTGTTATCAGTATCCCAGTGACATTGACAATGTATTGCTTTACATAGTAGAAAAAAGATTTCTCTCTGGTGTATAATTATTTCTCTCCGGAAAATATTTCTAAAAGATCCATGTCAAATATTGTAAACTTAATATGAAATCTGAAATATTGTTTAATTCTAAGCGTTCTCTTAAAACTGTAGACATGCATTAAAATTTGTACCAGCCACATGTGTACATTGTTATGACCTTAAGTCTGTGTGCTTTATCACAGCGGAATTATTGTAATAATGAATCAGGATGATATCTGAGATAATATAGCAGATCGTTTATGGGGAATTTTGTTTTCTAAACTTTAAACAAATAAATGTACAAACCTGTTCATACACAGAAAAGGAGTAGGTTCAGTTAAATGTACTGTGTAAACTTAGGTATCATTTGCAGCTAGGACTTTGGTAGTTAGGACTACTGAATCTGAATCAATGACAAAGAAACCCAAAGCACCTTTTTTTGTATCTGTTAACTTTTCATTGATTGGTTTTGGATATCAGAAAGCTGTATATTGACAAAGATTGAATATGAATCTAGGTATTTAAGCTGCAAGTGACAGTTTGGTGTGGTTAAGGTATCAAACTAGAAACTGGGAGATTGTGAGTTCTGCTGCCTGAGGCACCCTTTAGCTGGGTTATCTTGAACCAGTCACTTTCTCTCAGCCTTAAGGAAGAGGCAATGGCAAGACACTTCTAAAAAATCTTGTCAAGAAAACTGCAAGAACTTGTCCAGGCAGTTTGAGAATTGGACACAATTGAACAGGAAAAAAAAATGAAGCTGCAGAGCAGCTTTTTCCCCTGGTTGTAATTACTTGGATTTCCACGTCTAATTACGCATCAGTCTATTTTAGTCTTCATAGGATAATGTTATATTAACATACTCCACACATACTTTCTATTTTAAGGAAATACTGCATAAATTATTTTACAATTTTAACATTACCATAATTTCACTGAATGATTAAATTATTATTTATACTTACAGTTTTTCATACTAATGCTGAAAATGCAAACGCAATTAATAATAATGGTTAGAAAATTTGCTGGCAAGTTATAGGTGAATTTTTAAAGGTTCAGGAGCATATCTTTTGTGTTTAATACTTTTTTTCACTAGTGATTTTGGAGAATGTCCCTAGCTGTCACTAGGAATTCTAAGTGGTTACAGTATAGGGTGTCTATGGAGATTCTCAGTCATCCAGGTCACAGTTGTCACAAAGGTGCTTTTTCAAGAGGCAATTGAACTTCCTTGTTTTTCTTTGAAGATGTTTCGCTTCTCATCCAAGAAGCTTCTTCAAGACATTACTTGGGACATTACAGTGTAGGGATAAAGTTATAGTTCCTGTAGAGTAAGGCACAGGAATATTTAATGTGCTTTCAAGGGACCATATGAAATTGACTGAAAGCTGAGATTACATAGGGACATTTAATACACAAATCTTTTTTGGAAAGGCTTTGTAAGCTTTATTATAAATGCATTCTGCTGCAGGCTGATGTTCTTTATGTGTGCGATGATATTGCTAGTTGAAACTCCAAAGAACTATAATCCTATTATATATAAATGATGCTAGATTGAGAAAAGCTATAACTTTGATCAAAGTGAGAAATGTAGTAAATCATCTATGTGCACCATTAGACATGCTTATTGAGCATTAGTACTATTAAATTTGCTTGACTGTAGTTCAGAAATTAATTTGGCTGAGTGGTCTTTACAAATATCCCACATCACATTACCATTGGGCTAATATTAAGTTTGGCTAGATATTCCTGGCTCCAGTCTCCTTTTTTTAATCAATAGGAACAACATTGTTTGTGATGCACACCAGGATTGAAAAACAGTTGGTGCTTAGGATTTAATGGCAGTCCAAGATCTATAGTTACTAAAATGGTCCCTGGCAGATTCTAAGTTCTAAACATGTAATGTATGCCAAGAATGTGATTAGGGTAAGAAGGGTCTTCTAAAATTGTGTATGCCATTTCTGTGCCTAATTTATATTCTGGGCCTATATCAATATACTGCTAAGCCAATAATTTAGAGATTACAAAATTTGATTGCTGGGTTGAGAATGGGCATGGGATTTGAGATCTAGCAACTTGGATTCATCTTTCTCTCTCTTTAAAAAGATAGGAAATAGATATCAGGGCTACTACTTTAAGATTATTTTTGTAAAAGTGACTGATGTTGCTAAAAGATGTGTGATTGTATAACTGTTTAATGTATTAAAAAACAAACATTTGTCAGTATTATGTGGTTTTGTGAAAGAAATATGTATTTGTTCTCATATACTGAATTATGCATTCAAGACTACTATACATCGTTTGGGTATTAGCCGCTGGTACCTGGCCAAAAAATAATTCTGCAGTGTTAAATAATTGCTAAAACAATTTGTTGTGAGTTTGTTAAAAGAAGTAAGAAAATTGTAAAATTCCTGTTTTGATACTTTAACAAAGGAGTATGACTAGCTAATTTCCAGTAATTTTAACATTTCAAAACAAGCCTTTCATAATAGTTTTGTGTCTACTACGTAATTAAGTTTCATGCATTTTTGCTGCAATTGAAAGTATTACATTAGTTTAAGTATGCTTAAGAACTGGAATAAGAAATTTACTTTGAATTAGTAGAAGTCTATAGTATCAAAAATATGTTGCAGTGTGACATAGGGCAGTGGCCTCCAACCTTTTGGGTACCAGGGACTGGTTCCATGGAGAAAGGTTTTTCTGTGGACTGGAGGGGATGTGGGTTTTGTGTATTGTCTCCATCCTGCAGATGGGGCTTCACTTGTTTGCATTAGTGTTATGCCATGGACTGGGGGTTGGGGATTAGATATTTGAGAAATATAATTCTAAGATGTATATAAGCGGTTGCATAGTTGTTGATTTCTCCCTAATATCACATTTCAGCAAAGGATTGCAAATATTCTATTTTTCAAAGAGACAAATTGTTTCAGCAACTATTTGTAGATTTGGAATATTGTATGCTTTAAAAATTGTGAAAATCAAATACACCATTCAATTAGAAAACGTAAAATTACATGTGGCAATCCTTTAAAAAAAACTCACCTTCTGTTCTAAAATAAAAAAATATTTTAAAAGCTTGCAAAATAGAACTTTAGTTAAGGGAAAAAGTAATCTTGCCTAAGAGCCTTTTTTGTATCTACAACATTTCTGCAAAGAAACCTCTGATATGTTGCTGTTAATTGTACATAAAAAAGTAAGAACTGAAAGAGCAGTTAATTTGAAGTGAGTGCATGTATTTGGCTAAAACCTGGTTTTGCTGTTTTAAATAGATTGTTTGCTCTATTTCCATTATGGATGACGTGAAGGCATTTATGTTAAAGATACCTGCCTTGATTAATTGGAAACCATCAACTTTCTTTGAAGCATTTGTGTGTATATTTTGAAGCTTATCTTTGCTACTACAAGGTATAGAAAAGAATAAGTTTAACAAAATGTTTACCTGAGCAACAAAATTTTTCCTTTTTTTGGCATAGATATGTACAATTTCTGGACTTAGAATCAAATTGTCACTGAATTACAATTTGAATATGATAGAAAGGGAATATGATTAAAGAAGTAGAAAAGAATTATTAACTAATTAAATACCAATTAATTTATAATTACATTATACTTTTCTCTTTGCTTCGTGATCTTTCAGATTTCAAGCCACTGCACTCTTCTTGAAAGTTATCTGTAGCCCATAGCGTGAAATATATTACACGCTTCTCATTTAGTTGAAGCATGCCATCCTGATAGGTATAAATATGACTTCATATGAGATGCTTTGGGAATAATATGTTTCAATATATCAATATTAGGCAACTAGTTTGTAAAGGTATATTATTGCATCTGTTACTTAAAACTTACACAAGGTAGTAACCAAGAAATTTGTAGAGATTCATCATCCCATATGATCATTTACGATCAAGTACTTCTTCTGTACTCAATCAGAATGAGGCAGTAGCCATACTTCACCATGCTCTGGGTAGCAGGCATTAGAGTAGCCCACAATTAAGACAGCTATACTTTGGGGATTGTATATTGATTGATTATCCCTAATTTACATCTCATCATATAGAATCATTTGTTGCAGGCTATGGTATACAAATTATAATATCTTTTGGGTGGGACTTTTTAAATTTCAGTTGGATGTATTTTTTATTTTTTTTTATTTTCATTTGTATAGCTGCCCATTTCAGAAAATACAACTGTAGGTAGCATACAACAATCAATAAGTATTAAAAACAAGAAATAATTCAGATTAAAAAATAAGTATTATTAAAACAAATTCAAACCCTTGTCAAAGGAAGAATAAAAGTTGGCATTTGAGCATGTTTCTGGTTCCCTGAGAGTCCCAGGCCTAATTATATAGCCAGGTCTTAAGGGGATTTCAAAATGTCAGAAGTGATGGAACTAATGTAATTTGAGGGAGAAGAATGTTTGATAAGATGGGCCCATGGCAGAAGAGACACATCTTCTGGAATCCACTGAATGTAGATCCCTAGTTGATGGTATCTGCAGCAGGCCCTCACTGCTAGATCTCATAAGGGAGATTGATGTGATTGGGAGAGGCAGTCTCTACTGAACATGTAATGAAACATTAAATGGATGCAGATTTCATCAAACTCTGAAGTCATCAATTAATTAAAATACCTTAAATATTGTAATTTAGAATAGCAAATTCCAGTTGGTAAAAGAAAAATTACTGAAGAAATTTAATGTTTACTGAACTTGCTGGTCTTTATGACAAATGCACAAGCATTTATACTTTTCATTGGATTAACAAAATAGGAACCACTTTGTGTACCATTTTATACAGTCCTTATGAAATTACCCTTTCTTAATATGTGATACTTCTATTAGAATGTTAAGACATGGCAGGTAAGATTACCTGATGTTGCCATTTCTGTAAGCTTTAGCAGCTTGGTAACTACTGTATTAAACAGAAAAGTGAAATTCATATATTAATTATACATCTTTAAAGTTCTTTGGGGGAGGTTTTTTTAGCTGAGACATGTACTTACTGGTTACTTGACAAATCTGTCTTTGCTTCTATTGTAAGACATTAATGTGCTACCTGAATGGAATGTAATTTGATTTAACTGCTTAAGTTACCTGCTTTAGAATTTGTTATTCTGTTTTCTTAAGATCTATATAAACATCTTTCTTTATTTTATATAGCTTACATGAGCATTTGGCAGGTTTTTCAAAATGTCAGAAGAAATTTGTAAAATAATTCTGAATACATTTTATATTTACTACTTATTTAGGTGACAGTGAGTTGAGTTCAAATCTAGGTGATTGTTACGAACAAATGCATCATTTTAACCTGTCCTTAGGGCAGTAACTATATTGGATTCTACTGTATAGTGCAATATTATTGCAATATCGGGTTTTCAATTCAATTGTATAGAATGTGAAGGATGTGTGTTTGTATTTTTATTTTTATAGTTATAAGGTACACTGAAGATGGCATTTAATTTCATTGTATGATTTGCAATGACAATAAAGTAAACTAAACTTAGTAATGTACATTCATCTCTCCCAAAGATGTTCCAGTAATATGTTTGATCCCATCCATTTTTCCTTATCTCCTGCCTAATTCTGTTATAACCCCTCTAACTTTGCCAAACACGCACACATACACACACACACACACACACACACACAAATCATTTTCATCCCTATGGATGCTATGTGTCTTCCTCAATCTTGAGTGTCCTACCAGAGCCTTGACAGTTTAAGGGTTCTGTGCAGTACCTTAGCAGTTCCTAGTACTGCACTCTTCTGATGTTCCTGGCATCTATAGAAGTCACTGTCCCTTCTTCAGACCTTGGTACTTCTCCAGTTTCTCACATTCCTCCTTCCCAACATTTTGGTACTGCTGCATCCATTGTCACTGTCATCTTCTGGTCCTTGTCTCGATCTAGAAATCCTACAGGATCTTAGCCCTGTTATTTTCTGTGACCCTCTGTGGAATCTCCCGTTTGGACTTGAAAGAGTGTAGCCCACACATTGTACAGATGTTCCTATGTACGGTGCCAGCCACTTCATTCTGCTATCCAATATATGCTGTTCCGTCTTACATCCAGCCACTCTATGTTCCTGATGCTTCTCAGCATAGTTTACACCTCAAATCCTTTCTAATGGGGTAGAGATCTGATTCTGTGGGTCTGTGGCTTAATGCATGCTCTTATATTGCTGCTAGTTGGATACCCATGCTTTGTGACGAAACTATGTGATTGCAGGAGCCCGGGCTTTCCTCTTTTCCTCCTTTCCCTTCCCATTCTTTCTTCCTTTCCCTTCCTTTCCTTTCCGTCTTTCCTCTTTTCCCTTCCTTTCCTCCTTTCCTTTCCATCTTTCCTCTTTTCCCTTACCATCCTCCTTTCCTCCTTTCCCTTCCTCCCTTCTCTTCCTTTCCTTTCCTTCTTTCTTCCTTTCCCTTCCCATCCTCCTTTCCTCTCCTCCCTTCCCCTCCCCTCCTCTCCTTCCTCCTTCCCTTCCCTTCCTCCTTTCCTTTTCTTTCCTTTCTCCTTTCCCCGTTCCATTCCTTTCCATCCATTCACCCACCTGCCTACCTACCTACCTACCTATCCAGCAAATGTGTTGTAAAATATATTCCTCCAACTGTTGTTCCAAAGGTGGTTTTTTGCAGGAGGCAACTGGACTTTCTGGTTTTTCTTTCAAGATGTTTTGCTTCTCATCCAAGGAGCTCCTTCAGCTCTGACTGGATGGTGGGTAATAAAAATACTAGAACCTTTGATGCCAAAGTAGCTTCCTGTTTGGAAGTGTAGTTTGCATTCTTTTAGAGAGTCGTTGAGGCAACTCGGGTCACCTGAGTGGTGAAAATGGCTGTGAAGTTAAGGTAACGGAATGTGAGGCAACTGGCAGTTGGAACAGAGTTCTTTTCAGGTGGAGAGGGGGAGTAGAAGTTCTTACCATCAGAGCATGGTAATAATAATATACGAAATACTAATGCTCTGGTGGTCATTTGAAAACAATCCTTTTTTAGCGAGCACCTAGAAGTCAAGAGGAACATATGTGCCCAATTTCAAGTTTGTAGGCTTTACGGTTCTGGAGATTTCGTGATCTGCGTGAGTGGTATTTCGTTTTTATATATATAGATAGTCAGTGATACAATGCTGTTTTTCTTTTTACTCCAACCCTTTCCAGCTGCTAGTAGAATTTACCAATGTCTGCCACCTCATCTGTATGTTGATGGTATGTCCCATTTAGGGTCTTCATTTTCCTTGCATGACTGCTGCTGCCTTAGGCATTCTCTCAGCAGCTCATCTTAAGGAGTCATCTATTCCTGGATGCTCTGGGTTTTGTGTCCTGGACAAACACTTTGACACACATTGGATGAACACTTTGACACACACTACCTGATTTATTTCCAGGTGGCATACAGTCCCTGGGTGTTGGTTTTGAGGTGGAAACTTCTGTATATTGTGAGGAGCTTCTTAACAGCTTTCATGTGCATCTTGATCAGCTATACCAGGAGGGTATTGGATGAATGGCAGGGCAAAGGTGTTGATGGCATGGATCTTCTATTCATTAAACCAGCTCTTCAGTACCTGTCTTATCCTGTCTTATCTTTGATGATACTTGGATGTTGCTGTTTTCCTTACCTCCTTATTGTGGATCCTATGTGACTTTGGGATACCAAGGTACTTGTAGCTGGTTTGTATGTCTGCTATGTAGCTGCTTAGTTCCAACCCATCAATCTTAACTACTTTCTCTCTCTTGACCACCAGCTGGCCATATTTCTTATGTCCTAATGACATCCCAAGTGTCCTCACTGTAGATCTCCGTCAGGTAGGCCAGCTTTTAGCATACGGCATGATGTCATCCATGCATAGGCGGTGCTTGATGGTAGTTCCCCTCTTAAACTTGTATCCATTCCTTATGATTGTCTGCCTGAGGAACTTCAAGCCTATGCAGAACAGCAGGACTGTGTATCACTTTGGTTTATGCCACATTTGATGACTACTTGTGTGAACTGTCTTGAGTTGACTTCCATTGTTGTCTTCCAAAGTCCTATTGAGTTCTTGAAGAAGATACTTAGATTATTATTCATTTTGTATAGTGCCAGGCATTCATAGATCCCTGTGCATGGCTTTGCATTGTAGGCTTTCCTGTAGTCAAACTTTACTGTGTTCAGATTGGTCTTTCTAGACCTTGGGTCTTAGGTGATTGCTCTCTATTGCTCTCTGTTATTCCCAATAACCTGAGTTGGGTTCATGTACTAACTAAGCTATATGTTTTTGTAGCTTGTAGGTCATGGTGCCTAATATGACTTTCCCTGTTCTGGAGAAGCTGGGGAGTGGTGGTAGTTATATGGTGCTGTTTCCTTGTGGGGATCTTTCATGATCTGAACTGTCCTTCCTTATGTTGGTTGGTTCTCTGTGCTGCTAGGTATTCAAACAGTGCTGTAAGTTTCTTTAGCCAATAGATACGGATTATTTCCAGGCCAGCTGCTGCCCAGCCTTTCATGTTCTTGACTTGTTGGATATCTACTACCATGAACGTGACCAGTTCTCATTCTCGGGGTTTGCTGTGGTCTGCTTTCAGATCCTATAGCCGCAGTCTATTGGTGTTATGTGTCTTCTTTTTTCTTCCAGTAGTTCTTCCAGTAGTGTTCAGTTTCTGCTATTGGTGGTTCTTCTTCTTACTGTGTTGATGCACTGTGTTTGGAAGTACACTTTGAAAAGTTCTTTAGAGAAGATGGCATTTATCTTTTTGGCTTCTACTTCTTTAGTATATCTCCTTAACCTGGTAGCCAGAGCTATGAGCCTTTGTTTAGCAGTCCTTAGGGCTTCAGATGGAGTTAAGACATTGTATTTTTTCAATAAATGAATCTTATCCTTAATCTTTATACTGTTCTGTAACTCTATGCAGTTGACAAACCTCTCTATAGATTGCCTTGATCTTAGTCTCTATTTTCCAGGTATGTGTGTTTACTACTGCTTTTTTTAATTGTATAGCAAATATCTCCAGGGTAACAGAAACTATAGTGTATACCACTTCATTGTTTGAGTTATGGTGGAAGTAGGGATTGTTGTTAGGGCTTCGTTGGCATTCTCTAGCATATTATCTGATGGTATCTTTTCACTGAATCCTGGAACCTGGTGTCAAAGGTTGATTGTAGCTAGCTTATCCATGATCATGTGCCTCGTATTAGCTTGTATTAGCTTCTGTATTGTGGAATGAAGGAGATGACAGTGACATTCCAGCTTCAGGTATTGGCTGTCCATCCAGTTCTCCCAGGTCTTCTTGAGTCCAGGATGTAATGTGTAGTTGATCTATGTCAGTGGTTCTCAACCTTTTCTTCACCACCAACCCCCTTTAAATATCGTTTGTGGCCACAGACCCTCACTTAACTCAAAATTTAAATCATGGCATTTCTTAAAACTTCCGCAGACCCCCCTCTGATGGCATCACAGACCCTCCAAGGGGTCCAAAGACCACAGGTTGAGAACCACTGATCTGGTTGGGAGAGTGGCTTCCTCTTCATTATGTTGAAGCATTGGATAACTAGCAGTTTCTCAGTGTGGGTGCAGTTTTTTGTCCATCCTTAGTTCCATCATATCTTTTATATATCCTTTCTTATTAGATCTATTGTTGTAATGCTATTTCATCCTTTCCAGGTTCTCTTGTTTTGTCCATGTATGGTTTGTTCTAGTAGTTCATATATCATATTGTCCTGGTTCTCCAACATCTGACATAGACCTTGTTAATCTAGGTAACATCCGAGCTGGCACAACTCTCCTAATTCATATCACACTCATATTTGACGTAGGCAGGTGAAGACCCCGAAAGACCCCTTCTGTTAATTTATTCCCCTGATATGGATAACTAAAAAGATACCTTATTAGTGGTATCATAAGATATGAGAGATCAAAGACCTTACAATGGACGTACCATTCCCAATCTGACACTGCCAAAGCTCTTCAAAGTGTGATCATGCTATCTTTCTTTGAATAATTGTTTAAATGATTGAGAAAAATTCAAAAATAAAAATCCAAAATTGATTGAGCAGGCAATCCTCCAGATGAGAGTTCAATAGTAAATTTCTGGTAGTAAATCCAAACACCTAACTCGTATTAAATCAGTTATCATCTACACTCAGAAACTCAATTAGATTAAAATCTTTACTGCAGAGAAGAATGAAGACTTAAATATAATAATCATTTGGCCACTACAATGTATTCACAGACTATATCTGTGCTTCAGAGTTTAAACTTTATGCTTCTAGGGCAACAGCACTTGATGAGTTCCATAGGAAGTGCAGTGAGCTTTGCCATAGCACGGCAACCACTAGTTCCCATCCTTACAATATATTACAAATCCAGGGAATGTGGAAGCAAAATAGTCAGGCTTGATATTTACATATATTGTGGGTACATTGTGCCTGTTACTCATATTAGTCTCAATAGTGTTTTTCAAGAAGAACTAAACTGAAGAAGCTTCTTGGATGAGAAGCAAAATGTTTTCAAGGAAAAACCCAACGAAGTCCAGTTGCCTTTTGAAAAGCACCTTTGGGACATCCATGACCTGGATGATTGAGAATCTCCATAGACATTTCTCTCATATTAATACATAAAAAGACTCCAAAATAGATTCCTGTTGTACTATATGACTATAATAAGAATTTACTATTTCTGAGACACATAAAAAAAATGATTGGATGGCATTGAGTGCAGGCATTTAGGTGCAGTGCTGCTGATTGTTGTGAACCTCTCCTGGTACAAAAATGTGCCATTCAAACAATAATTCATACAGGAGCTGATTTCAAAGCCTAAATATTTCTGTTTTTCATTCTGATCCTTCAAAAATACAAACATAGGAAGTTGATATATTAAATAAACACTCTAAGAGCTTGGAAACTAAAGAGGAAATAATAAGGGAAATGGAAATGTCTATTTTTAACTTAATGATGCTTGAATTGGTGGGGAGAGTGGAACTCTGGTAGTGGAAAAAGTGTCTTAATGCTGATTTCTATGAAATTGTCTTGAATCTTCTACCTTTGACAATTAAGATGTTAATAATAAATGACTAGTTGATGATTTTTACATCAAAAGTTAAAAGTGATGACCAAATCATTTTTTGAGGAATCCAATTGATACAGAAATGTCAGAGCATTTAGAATTTTGTCATATTGAAAGAAATTAGAATGTTTTTTATGATAGAGATACTCATATACAGCAGTGTTAGCATCATTGTTTCATGTGTGAATCAGAAGACTTGTTAAATTGCTCTGAAAATTTCAATTCTTGTTTCTAATTGGGAATATATGCTTAAAACAGGAATATAAAACATTTTGAATTTATTTTTAATTGTAAATACCTTGCTTTGAGTTAGAAAGTTATTTTGGTTTCAAAGCAGCTGTTTCATATTAGAACTGAATTGTTTCAATTATTTTGTAATTATGTTTTGAGCTTGAAACACTTGTAAACAATAGAATCTGAACTTGGTTTGAGTTAAAATACCTGTTTCAAAATTGAAGTGAGTAAAATGAAGTATTCAATTTTAAAATATTTTGCTACCCATATTTTACCGTGTTTCTCATATAATAAGGCCGGGTCTTTCTTTTTTTTTTGAGCCCCCCAAAAATGGCTAGGCCGTCTTTTCAAGGGTGACTTAATTCTCCCCCCTTGCATCTTCAGGCGGGCGGGCGGCGACAGCTTGGATGTTGACCTCGGCATTGGTGGGGCACTTCGTATCGGGGTCAATGAAGGCAGCACCATATCCGGGTGTGCAACAAAAGTACTTCCTGACGGCAAGCCCCCCATTTCGCATGTTTTAATATAGGCCTTAATTTGGGGGGAGGGGCTTAATTTCATTTCATGCCTATAAAACATGCTGGGACTTCCTATTGGGGGAGGCCATATTGTTGGAGAAACAGGGTAGTAGTATCCCCATTTTTGAAGGCACAAAGAGGTGAACTTGTACGAATGAACTATTGCAAAGGAGTACCAGTAAATCAGCATTTTTAAAAAACTTTTCCATGCATTTTAAAATAAGAGTGCTATAGTATATTAGAGTAAATAATTTGTGATACTTAGGATATCTGAGCTTTAAAAAAATCCTTCATTGTTTTATCTATAATTTCTTTAATAAAGATTATTGATAAATATACTTTACCCAGCTATGTATTTTCATCAGTAGAATGGGATTCATTTAGTACTTTGCAGTGCAACTCAAATTCAGAAAATTGGGTGAATATCTAGAGATATATCTTAGAGTAGGAGGATTTTAGTGGGAAGACATAAAAGAAGCTCTTTATTGCAATGTTAAATGAGGTTTTAAATTTTTTGCTAATTAGCAGAAATTGAAATTATTTTTAAAATATTGATATTCAAAGTGTATGCATATTGCAGAAATCTGATTTAATGTACAAATTTCAGTTTGCTTAAGTACAAGATAGTTATTATAGAACACAGAGTATGCAAGTTTGGTTGTTGTAGATAATGGGTTTGATCCTTGTGATTCATATTTAAATGAATCCTATTATTTCAGTGGTTCTTAGGAATATTCAGATCTAAGTGCTTAAGAAACATCATTTTTGAATCTAATTGTTCTTAATGAAGCACATCTAAAATGTGACTGGTAAATAGTTTGTATAATAAGTATTATTGTAAATTACTAAATTAAACACTTAGTCCTTTATAACGATTAAACGTTTTATCAACAGAGTGCTCTGTTTAAGTGATTTTAATGATTCATTTCTATAGTTTGATAGAGCTTTAATGATTTAATGTTAATAATGTGTATAATGCTAATGCTAATATAAAGTAAAATAAAGCAGCAAGAAACAAAAAGCAGAGCAAAGGAAGATAGCTTATTCTCAGTTGTACTGATTGGAGAATCCAAAGCGTGGGTTGTCTCTGCTTCCTTGCTTGAAGACTGGGTCAATCAAAGCTTAGTCCCGTCTCCTACTGAGCATGTCCAGTTTTTCACTCAGTCTTCATGCAAGGAAGAGGCATGGAGAAAGTGCTCAGGACAAAGAAACTTTAAACACGCTTTGGATTACTCAAACAACTTGGGGAAAAAAGCAAAAACCAGCCAACTTTGAGAAAAGCAAACCGGGCTGCACAGGCGAGAAAGCTGTGGTAAGGGAGTGCAATGGGGAAGTCCCAAACAGCAGTTTGGTGCTTGGATCAAAGCCACTGTGACTCTAATCGAGCAGGGGGGCTAGTGCTTGGCCATCCTACAGAGCAAAGAGCAAGGGTCTGAATAGCGCTCAGCCATCCAGAATCCGCCAGGGCTCCAAACAAGCGGACAGTAAACACTCGGTCATCTGAAGGCTTAGCAAGCCCAGAGGGAAGGGCAGAACGATGCCAGGACATCCTGAAACCGCCACAGCTCCAAACAAGCAGGCGGCCTGTAATTCAGCTGTCCTGAAAGCAGCCCATAGCTGCATCCAAGGGTGGGATTCAATTTTTTTAACAGCCGGTTCTGTGGGTGTGGCTTAGGTGGTGGGCGTGGCTTTGTGGTCATGTGACTGGGTGGACGTGGCTTAGTGGTCATGTTATTGGCTGGGTGCGAACAACTCAATATCACTCACATTGAGGCACGCATCTCCTCCCCTGGCCTCTCATGACTGTGGGGATGCTGCAACAGTCATAAGTGTGAAAAATGGTCATAAGTCACTTTTTTCAGTGCCATTGTAACTTTGAATGGTCCTCTATGCAAGCAAAGTACCAGCAAAGGAGGGGGGGGGGAAATCCAGAGACGTTCCTGAGATAGGAAGTGTAGTCCTGCCAAGAATGTAATAAGGGTTAACAGAGAGGTAGTTTCTGTAAGCAACACCAGAATGTTTCCTTCCTGCCTTCCATACAGGATTAGGCCAGTAATTTCTTCTAACAACTGGTTCTCCAAACTGCTTAGAATGTTAACAACTGGTTCTAGCAAATTGGTGCGAACAGGTAGAATCCCACCCCTGGCTGCATCCCCTCAAAAGGCTGTAAAGGGGAGGAGTCCTTACTCAGTTGCAGCTGAGCACACTCTAATTCGGAGGCCTTGTTAGCCCACCTAAGTCAGGGGACTAGAGTCACTGCTCAGTTGCGGCTGAGCATACTCCCCCAAAAGCAGAAAATATCAGATTGTTACAGCACAGCCCCAGCGTGGGCAAGACTGCCTGCCCCAGAGAGCAAAAGGGATGAACAGGGCAGATTCCTCTGAAACAGAGGTAAGTTTGGAGGATCAGTGTTCTCCTGATCCAAGCCCAGCTAGAGAAAGAGGCTCTAAAGGAGCAAGATGGCCAATAGAGCAACAATAAATGAAGAGAAAGAAAAACCTTTACAAAAGGTGTTAAAAGCTGATGAAAGGGAGGCTTTAAGGAGACAAAGAACAATTGAGAAAAGTTTTGCAAGGGCTGAGAGGGAGGTGGAGAGGAATGGAAATTCCTGCACTCCAGCAAATAGGCCAGTGGAAACAAAGCAACAGGAGGCCTATGCTCAAACTGCAACACCAGAGGGAGCTGGTGAGCAATTAGTCAGCCGTCTCTTTGTCTGAAGGAGAGTGAGTTTTTGTCAGAGAATCAAGAAAGCTCCCAGGAGTCTAACAATCACTGGGAACCTAAGAGAACAAAGTTGGCACCAGAGGCCACCTTTATGCCCACAGCAGCAGGGATCACCCCACCTGCAATGATGGGACACATGAAAGCCTTGATGTTAGAGTTTTTTAAAAATAATGGGAAACTGGTTGTACAGAGTTAGCAACATGGTGATACTTTTTTCAGGACTGAATATATGTGTGTGGCCTTCCAGAGAGCCAGCTCAATACCTCCTTACACCCAAAGTGAGGCTTCAGTTTCAGGGGAGGAGGAGCAGAAGGAAGCAGCATTTTCTGATGAGAAAGAAAATGGGCCAGAGACTCTAGCGTTCACAGGCCTTTTTCTCCCCAGCACTTGTTTAAGATGCTGCTAGGTAGAGCCAAAGCAGCAACAGGTCTAGGGATTACTACAGCAACCAGAATCATCAAACCCAAACAATCATTTCTTTGCAGGAACTAAGGTGAAATGTGTGATGGTACCCTCACCTGAGCTGTTCAAAGAGGAGATGGAAGGGCAATTGGCCTGACTGGTGATATTCCCAATACCAGGTGGGAATAAAAAGAATTACAACATAGAGCTGGCTGAGATGATACAAATGCTAACAATAGATGGACTAGTGGCTGCTTCTACATCCTCCAGCATCTTAGCCAACGAGATGGAAGAGGGCCTGAAAGGAGAAGACAAGCTGAACAGACCCTTCAGAAGGTCCACCAGGTGGCGGAATGGGCAGTAAAGGCAACCTCTACTGCGTCATTCTTCAGCAGGGCAGTTCTGATGTGGTTTGAATACCTTGTTTCTCATATAATAAGGCCGGGTCTTTTTTTTTTTGAGCCCCCCAAAAATGGCTAGGCCATCTTTTCGGGGGTGACTTAATTTCCCCCCTTGCATCTTTGGGCGGGCGGGCAGCAATGGCTTGGATGTTGACCTTGGCATTGGTGACCTCGGCACTTCATATCGGGGTCAACGCAGGCAGCACCATATCCGGATGTGCAACAAAAGTACTTCCTAACGGCAAGCCCCCCCACCATTCCCCCCCATTTCGCATGTTTTAATATAGGCCTTAATTTGGGGGGAGGGGCTTAATTTCATTTCATGCCTATAAAACATGCTGGGACTTCCTATTGGGGGAGGCCATATTGTTGGAGAAACAGGGTAGATGCAGGAAAGGGCGCCACCTAGTGATCTCTGGGTACAACAGGATCTGAATAAGATAATAGTCACAATGGAGCTTATAGCTGATGCCATGCTTAACGGTGTCAAATAGGTTACCAAGGCCATCGCAGCTTCAGTAGCAGTGAGGCGCCTGTTTTGGCTCCGCCATTGGCAGGTGGATTTAAAGCATAAATGGAAGCTAGCTTCTGCTCCAGTTAAGGGGAACAAGCTATTCAGGAAGCCATTGAACACCTGCTGGTGGAGACCAAGGACAAGAGGACGATCTTACCTAGGATATAGGGACAAGCAGATAGGCGACCTTCACCTTACACACGAAGGCAGTCTGTTCCAGCCGCAGAAAGAGTTTTGAGTTTCCAGGATCCCAAAGACCATACCCACAGGGACGACAACCGGACAGAGATGGATTTAGAGGCGGGGCAGCCAAAGATTGCAAGGAAAGCAACTGTTCAGGGGCTCAACTAGCAAGTTCTTCCGCCACACAAAGTGACAACAGGAACAGTGCACCCATCAGCGGAAGACTGGGTCTACTTGCCGACCAATGGGAAGCAATAACAACCGACACATGGGTCCTGAACACAATAAGGCGAGGCCTCATTCTGGAATTTCTCCCCACTCCTCTGAAGTGCCCGATCTCAAAAGACAGATCAAAAAGGAGCATCATGGAAGCAGCAGTGCAACACCGGTTGGACATCCAGTCTGTTCAACCAGTTCCAAAAGGGACAAGGGTTCTACTCAATCCTGTTCATAGTCCAGAAGGCATCGGGGGGCGGGGGAGACACCAATTTTAGATCTCCAAAGACCAAACAAGCACGTAGTGTACAAAAAATTCAAGATGCAACCCCTACAGTCAATTCTGGGGAATATCCAAGAGGGAGAGGTCCTAACATCAATAGACCTCATGGAGGCATACTTGCACATGCTGATTGCCCGACCGCATCGAAGATTCCTGCAATTTTGTTATGTGGGATGACACTTCCAACACAAGAGGCTACTGTTCGGGCTATCCTCGGCACCCAGAACGTTCACCATGATACAGACAGTGATAGCAGCCCATCTCAGAACAATACCAGTACGCGTCCAATGCTATTTGGACAACATAGGGATTCAGTGCTCTTCCAGTCTAAGTGCAAGGGAGGACATAGAAACCACAATGCGAACATTACAAGACCACAGGTTTTCCATGAACTTTGAAAGGAGTCTTCTGACTCCCGACAAACTGACTGCAACATTTTGGGGTAGTCATAGACACCAGCTCCTGCAAAGTTTATCTGTCACAGGAGCGGCAGGCCAGCATAAAAGCAGTAACTGGCCAGGGGATCACAGCCTCAATAGTAACACTGGAACTGCTCTCACAGCTATTAGGCAAAATGATATAGTGTATTTCAATCATGCCATGAGGCTCGTCTGCACGCAAGAACCTTACAATGGTTTTTCTTGCCCTACCAGAGAGCAAGCAAGGACAATGCGAGAACCAAGGTGAGGGTCCCACCAAAAGGTAAGCAATCACTCCAGTGGTGGAGGTCCCAGGTCATGACTAGCGGATGCAGTTTCAAGGAACCCAATTGCCTGGCCATCACGACAGATGACAGCCTATTTGGTGGGGGGACACTACCAGACTCAAATCACACAGGGCCAGTGGTCCAGAGATCTCAAAAACAATATCAACTGGTTGGCGCTCAGGGCAACGTACCTGGCTCTAAGGACATTCCAAGCAAGTACAGGGGGCCAACATGTCCTCACCCTGATGGACAATGTGGCCACAAAGGCCTACATCACATGATGGTGGGACCCACTCCAGGGCTTTCATGCAAGAAGCAGAGCACTTAGGCCACTGGGCAGAGAAAAACCTCCTATTGATCAGAGTAGAGCACATCTCTGGGACGGAGAATGTGCAGTCAGACTGGCTCAGCAGGACAATAGTCGACTACTCAGAGTAGTGTCTACACCCAGACCTTTTCAGGGAGCTGTCAGACATAGAGTCAGGAAACCAGTTAGGGATCTGTTTGTGCCCCCAACGAACACATACCTGCCAAGATTCTATCCAAGATTCCCAACACCAGGAGCAGAAAGAGCCAATGATCCCCGAGGGGCATGGCCCAGGGGCTTACTATATGCCTTTCCCCCACTCCCATTGATTCCAAGAGTAATCAAAAGAGGGATAGAGAAGGTGGAGATCCTACTCGTAGCAACTAATTGGCCCAGTTGGCCGTGGTAGGCAGATCTGATCGACCTGGCAATAGTCAGGCCATGGAGAATTCCCCCAGGATATCCCTGACCCAGGGGACAGTGCAGCACCCAGAACCACAATGGCTCCAGCTGACCATTTGGCACTTGAAAGCGCTATACTGAGTCAGCTAAAGTGCTCAAACAAGACCATACAGACACTCCAAGCTTCTAGGAGGCCTTCAACCAACAGGATTTATGATGCCACCTGGAGACCTTCTGTAGTTGGTTGTCCAAGGCACATATTGAGCCAACCATGGTGTCAATGACACAGGTTCTAGATGTTCTTCAGGAGGGGCTGGACAGGGGTCTGTCCCCCAACATGTTACGTAGGCAGGTGGCAGCAATAGTGTCAGTTTTGGGCAGTGGAACATTAGAGTCCTCGCCCGGCACCCCTTGGTTTGCACGTTCATCAGAGGGGCAACCAATTTGAAACCGCCAGTGATACATAGGTATCCCACCTGGGAGTTAACCAAGGGCTGAGAGCACTCGTGATAGAACCGTTTGAAACACTATGGATGGTTAGTTTACATTTTTTCACCTTTAAGGTGGTTTCCTAGTGGTCATTACCTCAGCCGACGCATATCTGAACTGGCAGCTCTATCCATAAGGGAGGATCTTTGCGTATTCCATCCAAACAGAGTAGCGTTAAGGATGGGTCCTACCTTTATTCTGCAGGTGAATTCCACATTTCATAGAGCACAGGAAATAGTACTGCCGGACCTCTTCCTGGAACCAGTCCATGAGTTAGAAAAGAGTGGCACTCTTTGGATGTTAGAAGAGCGATACGCATATATAGAAAGAGGACAGCTTCTATTAGGGAAACTGAATCACTGTTTGTATCATTCAAACTGGATTCTTTGGGACACAAGGTTCCCCCATCGATCATAGGCTGGTGGATTAGGTCATGCATTGCAATGACTGATGAGAATAAATCCTTAATGCTGCCCAGCTGAGTGACAGCCCATTCAACCAGGAGTGCAACCACAATGGCAGCTTGGAACACACAGGCCTCTATCGAGGACATCTATAGGGCAGCAATGTGGTCATCACCAGCTCCATTCATCAGGCACTATAAGCTGGAGGCCTTCGTGTCAGCGGAGGCAGCCTTTGGAAGAAGAGTACTGCAGAGAGTGCATACGGAGATGGAGACTCAGGACCAGACTACTACCTATCCATAGAGCAGCCAGCTTTGGTAGGTCCCACGCTTTGGATTCTCTGATCAGTACAACTGAGAAAGAGCATTGGTCTTACCTGAAACGCGTCTTCTAGTTGTACTGGAGGAGAATCCAAACCCACCCTGATGAATGTTGGGTCCTAAGTTCAAGAACACCCAGGAAGAGCACCAAGAAAATCTCCAAGTCAATCATTTAGCCTTCTTCAAAACTGGGCACGCTCAGTAGGAAGAGGCGGGATTAAGCTTTGATTGACTCAGTCTTCAAGCAAGGAAGCAGAGACAACCCACACTTTGGATTCTCCTCCAGTACAATTAGAAGACATGTTTCAGGTAAGACCAAGGCTTTTTATATTATATGCCAGCTGACATAATTTCATTCCTATTTAAACATCAATATTTTCAGTAAAATAGAAAAAGAGCTCAGGTTTTTAATTGATGAAGACTGAATCAGTTTTATACCTAAGCCATTGCGGTTCTAAATTAGTAACATGGTTGTAAAGTGAACCATTGATTTTGCTGCATAAAACATTGCAAAAAGTGATCACATGACTCCAGGACATTGCAACTGTCATAAATATGAGCCAGTTATCAAGTGTTCGAATTTTGATCATCCATGGGGATGCTACAATAGTTGCAAGTGTGAAAAATAGCCATAATATAGGCAGTATATGTAGGCCATAATATATACCACAATTTACTTAAAACAATCTAACATCTATAAGTAAAGTCAGGGATACAGCTTATATTAAATTATAATGTAAGCACTAAAATTAAATATGAAAACATCTAAAATTACAACAAAGTAATAGTATCTAAAACTATAAATATCAACAAAGTAATAATATCTATTATAAAATTTAAATAAATTATAGTTACAAAGAATGCATTGCAAGAGATTGAACCATCAGGGTCTAACAGATCCTCTGTACTGCTGCACAAAACCTAGAAGAAAGGAAGAACATGTTCTATAGCAGAGGTGTCAAACTTGCGTCGTCATGGCATTGTCACGTGACGTATTGGGATTTTTTTTCCCCCTTTGCTAAACCAGATGGGGGCAGGGCCAGCACTTGACGCATCTGGCCCACGGGCTGCGAGTTTGACACCTCTGTTCTATAGTGTCCACTTTCCAGAATCAGAAGCAGAATCTTTCAGCCAATGGTATTTTTTTAATATTTACTGTCCACTGCTACAGAAGGGTGGAGATGGCATTGGGCAAGAGAGAAAGCTTACCGATGACTGCATGTTTCTAGTTGTGTCAGGTGTAGCTGGCAGCAATGCAATATATCTGTTGAGTACTGGTGTCAGGAAAGCTAGGGCCTTCCCTAAACTGTTCGCCTCTCTATATTCTTTAACCTTTGCTTCAGGGTTTGTTTCAGCTGATCATATTCCGTCTTAAGTACTGAAGAGGGAAAGTAGCCTAGACTTCAACAGCTTTGACCCATGTGGATTGAAAATTGTCCTGAATGGTTTTAATCTTTGAGGATAGCAGTTGAGCTTTAACCAAAAGTTTATAAAACTTAGATTCACTCAGGAGTCAACTGATATCATACTTTTCTCCAGTCATAGAAGTATGTTTGTGTTTTGAGATTCATTGTATATTTGAGACCTAGTGTGATATCTTGAGATCGGCTCTGATAAATTTGGATTGTACCCTCTCCAGAGAAGTGAAACGAGGCTGAGGGCCAACCAGAATCCCATAAGGCAATTGGACTTTGCTGAAAGAGCTGAAGTGCAGCTGGAATCTAATATCCTCCATTGGACTGGAAAAATTTAAGGATGGCATTGGCAGATCTTTGTCTAGTAACAGCAGCATATTTACAGTGGGCTTTTCTCAAGCCAGTAGCATGCATGACTGCTCCTAAATAATCAGAACTAATCACTTGTTCTATTTTATGTTCCATAAGCAGAGCTTTGGCTTTTTGACAGAAGCCATAATCTTAGTTTTCTGATTTGCAGATTATCATTGCTCCAGTATCAGGCCAAAGTTCTCAGAGCTCTTTTGAGGTCTCTTGGTGTTCTGGAAAGAGCCACGGTGTTGTCTGCATAGAACAAAAGGGCAATGCTGTGATCCCCTAGTTTAGGGAGTTGGAAATTTAGATTGTTTGGATATCTCATCATATCATTGATATAAAAATTGAAAGGGTGGGACAAAATACATTGCTGTTTTATCTTATTTCAAGTTTAACTGACTTTGAAAGAAACCTTTGCATATTGCCTCTGACCTTAAGAATCATATTAGAGTGTGGAGCATGAATTAAGTGGAGACACCTACAGTTTATTGATGTGGCTTCCAGGTTTTTCCTTACTTTGGTTTTGAATACAGAATACAAAGATGCCTTAAGATCTATGAAGGTACTGTACAATGATATCACATTGTTGTTTGAATATTTTCTGATCAAGTACTGTAGGGCCAGTGGTGGTATTCAGCCAGTTCACACTGCATTGGGAGAACCAGTAGCAAGGATTTGCCGTGGGTCGCTGAACCAGTAGAAAGTTCTGGCTGGCCACGTCCCCGACCCAGTTGCCCGGTCACTGCTGGCTTGCTTGCCCCGCCCGCCCAATGCTTGCTCACCCCATCCGCCTGACGCTTGCCCCTTAAGATATTTCTTTCTTTTTTTCCCTCCCGACAATCAGCTGTACACACGATCAGCTGTGCCGGGATTCCCCTTGCTGAGGCCCAGGAAGGCAAAAAATGGAGAGAGGAGCTCAGCCCCCTCCATTTTTTGCCTTTCTGAGCCCCAGAGGAGCCTTCTGGGAGCAAAAATGCCCCCTTAGAGGCTCCTCTGAGGCCAGGAAGGTCCCAAAATGGAGCCAGGAGGGGTGCTGTGTGCCCCCTCCAGGCTCCGATTTTTTCTTCCTGAGCCCCAGAGGAGCCTTCTGGGAGCAAAAATGCCCCCCCCCGAGGCTCCTCTGAGACCCAGAAGGCCCAAAAAGGGGGGTGGTGGCTGTAAAAAAGCCACACCCACCCAGTCACATGGCCATGCCCACCTAGCCACACCCACCAAGCCATGCCCACAGAATCAGTAGTGAAAAAATTAACATTCTTCAATGGGGCCTATACCTTCTCTCAAACTGACCTCCTCTTCCGCTTTCAATATTCCCTGATTCATCTATTCCTTTTGATTATTATAGAGGCAGTTAGTATGTTTGCTGGTTATATTAAGCAGACTGGCCTGTAGTTATCTTTACCTTCTTAAAGATTGGGGACACATCCAGTGATGTCAATATAGGTAAAGAGCAATAACAAGTTTGAAGACCATCACTCTGTGTTATTTTTCAATAGTCTGAATTCCCCTGAACTTTGTGAAACAACTTAAATTCTTTACCCATGTTTCATTTTATGATCACGTTCAAAATTTAATACGGAATATTGATAGTTTTATAATTATGAGCTTAGTCAATATAAAGTTTAAAATCTGGTATTGTTTTAATGGTCTGTTTTGATTGGGTTTAAGTAAGCAGTGTGTGTGTGTGTGTACACATATATTCATATATATATGTATATGTATATGTATATAATATATACATATATTCATGAGAGAACATAATGAAGACATGCCCAGAGTTGTTGCTTTATTTGCTTTACCAAGTCATAATTTTTATAAATAGTTCATTTTAATTTTAGTTTCTTTAGAACTTCCTAATCAAATCTTTGTTTAAAAGTGATTTTTCAAAATCATTCTAGCAAACAGCATATTCTTCTGAGTTTATCTACATCAGGAAAGACCTAAAGGTTATTTTGTTAGCTGGTACAGTTGGTCTTCTATGAAAGAAGTATGCTAAATTGTAATATTCTCCAAGTTTAAAATAGTTAAGTCACTTTCTCTTTCAGAACATGAAATAAATTCTATGCTGAAAATATATATGAATGCCTGTGTTTGCTGCTGATGGTGTAGGGTGTGTATATGTTGACAACTGATATGTGTTTGTGTGTATGTATATGTATGTATGTATACACACATGCAACACACATACACCAGTTGTCAGCAAGGAGTTTCACTTTTTTTCTGGAAGCTGTATGAGTGACTGGAAAGATTGCTTCCTGAGTTGTATCTTGTATCTAAATAAAATGTAGTAGATTTTACAGGGAGCGCCTGCAAGATGATTTATCCTACAGATATAATACAGTATATAGATTCTTTTTAATTGTTAATAGAAATTATGATTGGGATTGAATAATACACAGCAGATTATTCAAGATATAGAAATGGAACTAATGTTCAAGATATAGAGATGGAATTAAAATATGCATTCTATATGTCAAATATTAGAGCAGAGATACAAGATAGAAGTGGTGAGTGAACGATCAAAGTCTTATTGAACCCGACTAAAAACAGAACAAGCAAAAGTAGCTAAGAGCAACAATGTGGATCGTGATAAGAACAAAGCAAGATTTAAATATTGTGAAGAAAAAAGCAAAATCAGGAAAATCTGAAAAATATGTTTGTTGAGAGAAGTATATGGAGAGTAGTTGAGAGAAGTATATGGACAACAAGTGAACCAGGAATTGGATGAAACCAAGATTACCCGTTTAGATTCAAAAGGATAGATGTGATTTGGCTCATGCAGAGGCATGAATGTAGTATGTGTCAGAAACACTTTAAAGCAACTGTGACTTTTCCTGTAGTTAAGCAGCTATGACTGGGAATGACACATTTTAAAGGTATTTCCAACAGGGGCTATATGTGTACTCACATGTGTTCTGAATCACATTTCTCCAGTTGAAATGTAAGCTTTCAGATAAACTTTGAAGTGCTAGTAGGCAAATGCTATGAAAGACTGCCCTTGCTTCCTTTCTCCTTGTTTCAAAACAAAAAGTTTAATAAGGTATTTTTTGTAACACAAATATATACACTCTTTTATCATTTCTTTTTGTGTGTGTGTTTATGAGAGCTAAAGATAAGAGTGTAATAATAAGATACTGTCTGCCTTCTAAATCAGTGGCAATATATCTGAGTATGCTTGTATATTTGGTGCAGTCATTTCTATTACCATGTGGCGATTTCAGTAGTGAGGTTTTAGTTTCTAGTTTAAATGTAATACTGAATGTTTAATATTAAACTGCATTTGTTTCCCCCACTAATATATCTGAAAAGTAACAGTTCTGTTAATCATATATGTCATGTCAACAGTCATAAAGGTGCTATTTTAGGTTTGAAGCTGTTTGGGACTTTAAGCACACAATCTAAAATATTCAAAGAGTTCAAAATATTTCTACTTTCTGGGAACTAGTTCTACAAGCAAAGGAGTGAAAAAGAATAACAGATAATTAGAGTTGTAAGGGACCTTGTAGTTCATCTACATCCAACCCTCCACCCAGGCAGGAGACCCTACACCATTTCTGACAAATGGCAGTCCAATCTCTTCTTGAAAGTCTCACATGATGACGCTCATACAACTTCCGTTGAGAAAAAAATTACGTAACATTATAAATAAATTGTAAAGTTCATATCTGAAAGTAAAATGTGTTACTCTTGCCTTTCTTAAAATGTTCCTACTTGAGATTGATTTTCTTTATCATATGTTAAAAGTTTTGGCATTAAAAAGTCATGTCCTTAATCATAATTTATCCAAGTTACATTATAGTCGACTATAACGATAATTAAACGCAGCATGTTTGAACTTTTTATTATTTTTTTATAATATTTGTAGGATTACCAAGCCATTAACTTTTGCTGACTGTGTTGGTGATGAACTACCTTTAGGATGGGAAACTGTTTACGATCAACAGATTGGTGTTTATTACATGGACCACATAAATCGTGAGTAACCAGTTTTGTTTTTATTTTAAGTTATGCAGTTATATAAAACTTGGATCCTAAATATTCATTTATATATAGACAAATCAGAGTTGGGCAAGGGAGAAAGATACAATAAAATTATAAAATTATTGCTATTGTGGATGCTGTCCTGCAATATGAAAAAATATGCACAATTCTCATGGGTTTAGGATTGTTTTTGTGTAATTTGTTTGAAGATTTCTGTCATAACTTATTGGAGATAGAACTATTGAATAATATTAACAAGCTTGATATGTGCTAATGCACATACTCAAATATCTGGGATTTTATATAAATTATTTTTTCCGTCAAATTTTGGATTTAATATTGCTTTTTAAAAATCTTTAGAGACTTTCCATTGATGGTAGCCATAGTAGAAAAGTCCAGGATGCTACCTTCGAATTAGATTAAATGGCAGATGGACAATGGCAGCAGAGATAGGAAAGAGCAGAAGAAAAGACAATGAAAAGAGATGAAAAAGAAGGATTAAAACTGAAAGAATAGGACTAATCCTAACCCTTCCTTTATCAATCATGAGTGATCCATTCCTGGATCTTACTCAATTACCCAAGTAATTTTGGTAGAGTAGTATAGTAGTACATGTCTATGGAGATTCTCAGTCATCCAGTCATGATTATTCCAAAGGTACTTTTTCAAGAGGCAACTGGATTTTCTTGTTGTTCTCTGAATATATTTCGCTTCTCATCCAATAAGCTTCTCCAGCTCTGACTGGATGGTGGAGAATGGAAAAATTTATATTCTTTGCAGATAGCTGGTCGTTTGCATTATTTTAGAGATTTGTTGTGGCCACTTGGAGGTTTATCTGTGTCCTCAGGATCACCTGAGTAGTGCAAATGTGTGTGGAGCCTTCTTGGAACTGCTGAAAGGACTGTATTGTAGACAGGAGATAGGTAATGTTGCATCCCTCTCCCTCTCCCTCTGTTGTGAAGTGATTGTTTTGTTTTCCCAATGTACTGCATTGTACTCCACATACTGCATTGTACTCCGTATACCATATTGCTCAGTTTGTGTCTGGGTGCTTTATCCTTGGGGTGGACAAGTTTCTTCTGCCTTAGTGTATTCTTGGGTTTAAAGTTGTATTGGTTGAAAATCCTCCTGAGCTTTTCAGATATTCCTGCAACATATGGAATGACAGTATTGCTTTGTTTATTATTCCCTTTTTTGTTATGGATGAGCTCTTTTGGGGGATTTGATAAAGGCCCAGTTGGGATAGCCACATGTTCTGAAGGTTTCATTATTATGTTTTAGTTCATTTTCTTTCCCATCTTTGCTGGCAGTGGTGTAGGGTTCTGAAAACTCCCATTTTGTGCTCCAGTGGGTGGTGGAAATCAAAATGTAAATCTTAATCTCTGTGTGGGTGTTTTCTGTAAACTTCAATCTTAAGGCTTCTGTCTTCCTTAATGTGTACTGCACAATCTAGGAAGGCCAGACAATTTTCCTTAACATCTTCCTGTGTGAATTCGTTATATCTGTCCACAGAGCTGATGTTTGGTGAACGCTTCCAATTCCTGGGTTTTGATTTTGATCCAAGTATCATCCACATTCCTGTATCAGTGAGTGGATGGAATTCCTGTGAAAGAGTTTAGGGCTTTGGTTTCTATCTCTTCCATGTAGAGATGGCCCACTATGGAGGACACAGGTGACCCCATGGTGCAGCCATGTTTTTGTCTGTAAAAACCTTCATTGTATTTAAAATAGGTAGTAGTCAGGCAAAAGTCCAGCATGGCAAATATGTGGTCTGGGCTGACGTTGGTTCCATCACCTAAGGTGCTGTCTTACAGCAGTTGTTTGTTCACTACTGTGACAGCTTTAGTTGTTGGAATGGAGCTGAAGTGGGAAGTCACATCATAGGAAACCATGGTCTCATCCAAGTCCAGTTTTGAATTTCCAAACCTTGCTGGTGAAGTCCTGTGAATTGTTGATGTGATAGGTGGTATTGCCGACAAGAGGCGCTAATAAGATGGTTAGATGTTCTGCAACATTATAGGTGACAGAGTTGATGATACTGAGAGTTGATCTGAGTGGAATTCCCTCTTTGTGGATTTTGGGAAATCCATATATGCATGGAGTTGCTTGCCCAGGGTAAAGGTGATAGTATTGTGGCTTGTTGATGGCATTGTCCTTCAGTAGTTGTTGCAGGAAATCAATGACTTTTTTCTTGTAACTGCTGGTGGGATCTCTCTTCAGAGTCTCATTCATCAGTGTCCTTCAGAAAACTGTTCACTTTGGCCTTGTAGACATCTGTGTTCTTCCTTTGTCAGCTGGCAGGATGGTGATGTTTGGGTCTCTTTCTAGGGATGTCACTACAGTATAGTGTTTTCTTTAGGGAGGTGAGGAGGTAGGGAGGTTGGGTATAGCATTTCCTAGATAACAATAACCAGGTTATAGTTACCAATAATTAATTAAACTAAAAATTAACTTTTTGTATAGAAAAGTCGATGTGGAAATATTTGGCTGGCTTTGAAGGAACTTTAAATGCTTTTTAAAAAAAAAAATTTCAAGCACAGCTATACCTTTAAATTATCATGTGGCAGAAGCGGGCATCCTCAAATCCTACAGATACTTTGAATTAGAACATTCTATTTTTGTTTGCTAAAATGGCTGGTGCCAAAAAAAGATAAAAGTTCAAAACTATCTAAGGGTTACTAGGCTAGTTAGACACTCCCTGGCTTTGGATTCAGCAACAGCATGTAAAATACTAATGTGTTCATCCTTTGTGTATTTTCTGGGCGCTCAGTGTTTCATATGATGTAATGACCACAGGAAACTTTTTAGAAACATTGCTCAGATTGAGATTTTTTCCTGAAATCTTGCCTTTACATTTATATAATTAGCCTATAAACCCAAATATACTATTTTTCCTAACTTTTAAATAGCCACATTAACACTAAAATGTTTGTTAAAGATGTAAGAGGAATTAAAGTGCATCCTTTCTCCTCTTGTCATTGAGGATTGGTATCAGGATTAATCTGAACTCCAGGTCTGACTGATGAATGTGTTGACAGTTTTGTTTCCTTTTCTTCATAATACTTTTGTTTAAAAAGTTTAATTCTAAAGCTGTCTCCTTCCAATTATGGTTCATAAACTATAATTGTTATACCCTGTTATGAATAGGCCAGCAATCTGAGCCAAAAACCAACAAATTGCCGGGAATTTGATCAGTATTCCTTACTGTTTGCCACTTAAACATTTGAAAAAGATGGACTTTTTCACATTTTATGCATTAATGAAATGAATATTGCTGTGGAAAGTTACTTCAACTTACTTTCTAGTTCTTGCTATGGAAAGTTCTAATTCAACTTTAAAGGTCAGTGTAGGCCTTGAACAAATCAGTAACTGAAATTTTATACAATCCCTATTCTAACTTCTACTTGATCATGAGACATCCTGTTCAGTTTTCAAATATAAGTAATCCTTGAATTATGACCATTCGTTTAATGATAGTTCAAAGTTACTTATTGCCTTGGAAAAAGAAACTTACGATCTATACTCGCACTTACAACCGTCATAACACCCTGTAATCATATGATCACAGTTCAGGTGCTTATCAACTGGCTTGTACCTGAGACCAATTGCAGCGTCCTATAATTATGTTGATTTCTGGCAAAAATATATCATTGGGGAAACAGGATTCACTTAAAGACTATATGATTTGCTTAACAACCGTGTGATGTGTATAATTTCTGTGATTTGCTTAATTACCACCATAAAAATAATCATAAAATTTGACTTGAATTACAATCTCAACAATTGTGATGAGAGTTTGGGGTCCCTTTTCAGTTGTAAGTAAGGGACTAATTGTAGTTGCTGTTTGTTGTTGCATCCAAACTACTTTGTAATAGTCATTTATAAGAAAAAGACAAATTGAGAATCATTGTCTTGGCTTGTTCAGGTACAATTAAAATTAACAATGTTTTCCAGTTAGGGCAGGATAAGAAACTATACAGGTAGTCTCGACTTACAACCACAATTGACCCAAAATTTATGTTGCTAAACAAGAGATTTGTTAAGTGAGTTTTGTCCCATTTTATGACCTTTCTTGCCACAGATGTTAAGTGAATCACTGCAGTTGTTAAATTAGTAACACAGTTGTTAAGTGAATCTGGCTTCCCATTGTCTTTGCTTGTCAGAAGGTCACTGAAGGTGATCACATGATCCTGGAACACAGCAACCATCATAAATATGAACCAGTTGCCCAACATCCAAATTTTGTTCACATGACCATGGGAATGTTGCAGTGGTCGTGAGTGTGAAAAATGGTCATATGTCACTTTTCCCAGTGCCATTGTAACTTCTGATGGTCACTAAACAAATAGTTGTTAGCCAATGACTATCTGTAGCTACAAAATAATGCAAATATTCCAGTATCTTCAAGTTGAGCCAAAGGGGAAGAAATGGAGCACGTTTACAGAAGCAGTGATAAAATTATGTCTAATTATTAGATTGATTCAGATCATTATCTATTTAGCATTACACCTTGTAATAATTTGGTTGTAAAGTACATTTCTTTGAAGTCTTAGTAGACTGGATAGAATACAGTTTTTAAAGTTTAAGTTAAATGTCAGTATAGTTTTAGACATTAGGTTTTTTTAAAAATAAAAATGTGATTTATTTGCTATAATATGTGAATTTTGTACATCTCTGTGTTTTTTCATTTAACATGTTGGAATACTTTTTTCTTTCTAATCAGAACACACACAAATTGAAGACCCAAGAGAGCAATGGAGAAGAGAACAGGAGCGCATGCTAAAGGAATATTTAATTGTTGCTCAGGAAGCACTTAATGCCAAAATGGAAATTTATCAAATTAAGCAGCAGCGATTTGAACTAGCACAAGAAGAGTATCAACAGTTGAATAAAATGTGTGAGGATGACAGTCACTCTTATGCAAGTAGTAAGTTTGAATTTCCTCTTCAATTAATACAAATTTGAAATTAAGATTTTGTATATTTTAGCTAAATTAAAAATCCCAATCCTTCAAAAATTGTATCACAAGATTATTACTACATTTGATAGTATGTGCAATTTATTTATTTTTATTTAATTGCAGGTTTTTAAAAATAATCTTTACTTTAAAAATCTTAAAAATTAACTCTATCTAAAGATACTTGCAGAATAAAGGACCAATCTAAATTTTATGTGGAGGTTGGGATTCTGTTTCACAATATTTTTGTTTAATGGAAAGCTAGTATAAGATATATTGTTACTAACATTGGTCTATGGGTATTAATTTTACTAACAACAAAGGTACTGTCACTCATCTTTATACAGTGTAGTAACTGAGAATCACGCTTTATGTATATCATACTTTTTCTCCACAAACTCATGGTAGCTAACAGCTAGCTTGGGGAATCAACTGTTAAGCTTGCATGGCTGAGGATAAATTTGAACATGGATCTTTCCAATTATAGTCTAATATTCACTTTCTGGAATTCAGAATGTGATATTTTCAAAATGAATGTTATCTAGATCAGATGAACTGAATTTAAGTTAAGCTACTGAAATATTTTCAAATTTAGTAATTTGTATTTTAAGTCCCAATTATTCAATGCATATAGAGCAATATATTTACTTTTAATCCAACCCAGTTGTGCAAATCTAGAGATTTGGTTTGATTTGGTTATATTAGGAGGAACTATTTATGCAGAGAACAGTGTGTATTCTCTTTTTTAATATTGGTAATACTCCTAATCATTGTCCTTTTTTGTGGAGTAAATAGTGTATTCCACTTATGAATGAAGGTGTCTTAAGGTCACTATTCAGCAATAATGGATTTGATGTATAAATTGGAAGTTCAAATTATTCAAAATAAATAAACAGTTGAAAATGAAAGAAAAATGCCACATATTTCAAATATGTGGGTAGTTTAAATAATTCAGGAATATAATTTTCATCTCAAAAATGAATCTATATTCATTCTTGAGACAAAACTGAAAGGATATCTGAATCTTATAGAATCTTTAAAAAACCAATAGTTTGATAGCATTTCTACTACATTATTTTTCATGGTGGTGTACTTTGAATTTTTTGTGCAACAACTGCAGTTTTTTAGATAACTTACACTTATATTTTAAAATCAAAATACCTATGGTATGATTTATTTAGTTTTAAAACTATTTTTCCACAATTCTATTACTTCCCCCCAACCTTTTTAAAAACAATTACAGTTGTCTATGGCAGGGGCCCTTCTTTATTTATTCAACAGAAATATTAGAATACCTACCTTTTCTTTATTTGATTGGAGTATTCCAAATTAAAGAGTCTAGAAAAATAGCTTGTTTAAAAGAGCATTAGCTTAAACAAAATAAATTTCACTGCCTAGCTGCAAATACCGTGTTTCTCATATAGTGAGGCCGGGTCTTATTTTTTTTTGAGCCCCGAAAAGACGGCCTAGGGGGTGACTTAATTCCCCCCCTTGCATCTTAGGGCGGGCAGCGACGGCTTGGATGTTGACCTTGGCGTTGGTGGGGCACTTTGTATCAGGGTCAACACAGGCAGCACCATATCCGGGTGTGCAACAAAAGTACTTCCTCACAGCAAGCCCCCCCGCCATTTCCCCCCATTTCGCATGTTTTAATATAGGCCTTAATTTGGGGGGAGGGGCTTAATTTCATTTCATGCCTATAAAACATGCTGGGACTTCCTATTGGGGGAGGCCGTATTGTTGGAGAAACAGGGTATTAATTTACTTTTAACTGTAAATAGTTAGAAACAGCATGCAAAACTATGCCCCCTCTGGTCCTTGTGAAAACCTCTTTCCACAGAACCAGATATGCCCAAAAGGGGGGACCACTGCTCTAGATCCATGAGTATCTACTAGTGTTCAAATATTACCACTGCATCTTTTTTTCCCCCAATAAATTTTTTATTTTTATATTTTAAAAGACATCTCTTTTCATAAACAATGTGGTTCCAGGTTTTTACATTTTAATGGAAGCATGACCATAATTACATATCTTTCATATTCAATTTCATATCGTATTATTACTTATTCCATTTTCTTTAAATATTCTCAAATATTCTTATATTAATTACATGTGTTTTATCCAATTACAATTCATATCATAATTTTTCATTTTTCTTTAAATATTTTCATATCTTGTTTTACAATATTATATAAGATTCTTATTTCATTTCTATACTCGTTACACATATTTACTCTTTATCTGTCACATTTGCAATTTTATTACATACTATTATTCCATTCATTGTTCAATAGGTTCCATCCTAATTCTAATAATCCAAAAGTCGTCCCCTTTAATTGTCAATTCAAGTTTGCCCCCCCTTTATATACTCCCCCAATTTATTCTCTTTAAATCGTTATAAAGATTTACCATAATATAGTCATTTTTAATTATCACATTCTACATTAATAACAATAATCTCCGAACTACTAAATATCACATATGCATATATATATATATATATATATATATATATATATATATATATATATATATATATATATATATATATATAAAATATAATAATAATATAATATAATATAATATAATATAATATAATATAATATAATATAATATAATATAATATAATAATATAATATAATTAATATAATATAATATAATATAATATAATATAATATAATATAATATAATATAATATAATATAATATAATATAATAAATATAATATAATATAATATAATATAATATAATATATAAATCAAATTCTGCATGGTATTCTTTTGCTTAATTACATTCTAAATCATCTATTTGTTTCAAAAATATTATTCTATTCAATTAATTTTAGAATTTACAATTATCATAGCTCATTTTAACTTTATTTATCACTTTATTAGATATCAATTAATATACTTATAATAAATTCACATTTCCATATCTATTTTAATTAAATCTACATCTAGGTTAACAATAATTCTTAGAAAAAAATATCAGTTCCATTATTTTCTATTTTTAAATCTATGTTCTTATATATCACCACACATTACCTTGCAGAATCCCCTTTCCTGTTCTTCTACCCATTGTCTCTCATCCTCCTGACTATATAATTTCTTCTTCATTTTTGTTTGCTTTCTGCTTCCCATCATTTTCTGGTCCTTTCTCTTAATTCCCCTTTTTTCTTTTATTATTTCCCTCCATTTCTTATTTCAATTATTTATCTTATTCCCCTCCCTCTCTTGATTTTTCCGCTGTAATTCCCTCTTCTGCTGTTTCCTTTTCCTTTGGTTAATTTTCCAAACAATTCCCCTTTTAATTATCACATCAAACCTCAAGTTTTTAGCTTTAATTCTCCCCCCCCCCCTGTTTTAATGTTCGTTGTTCCACTTGTTCTTTAAGGCTGGTTTCCCCTTTTTTAACTCCTCCCCCTCTGGTTCTCTTTGTTCTTCAATCTGCATCGCCATTTCTAATTTTTGTAGTATAATACTGCACATTTCCAAGCTTTCTTTCATCATTTCTTTCAAATTTTGTAGTTCCAATTATATTTCCACACACAATTCTCCCATTTTGTACACTACTTCTTCTTTTCCTCCTTTCTTTAATATTTATGTCCAATCCAATTGTCCAGTAGATTATTACAACCAGCATCTTTTATATTTAATTTCAACAGTCAGTGTCCATAAGTCCTTGTTTCCAGGTTTCTTCTGTTAATTTTTTCCCCAACTTTTTCCCAAAGTCACCAAATAATCCCAGGGCAATTTCTTCACATATCTTTTTTTCCTTGTAATATTCTAGTAATTAACTTTTCAGGGTTTTTATTTTATTGTAATGGAATTCCTTTTATTTCCTTTCAAATTCCCATTTTAAAAAGACCAAGCACTTTTCAAAGAATCACTGAAATTTTTCGTTTATCATTAGGTGGCGGTCTCAGTTCTGTTTTGACGTCCCACTTTTTCCTTTTTTTAAAGCTGTTATTCTTTTTGCTCATTCCAATTATTAGTTATCATTTCTTTTTAACACATTTAATTCCAGCATTTAATTATGCCTATTAGTGCCAAAATCCAAATAATTATCCAGTTCAATTTCCAAGCCTTTTATAATCCAATCTTTTTGTTCCTGAATTTTCCACCTCCAAATTAATTATTTTCAAAGTCCAAAGCCAATTTCACAAGCTTCCAATTTCCTTCACTCTCTCTCTCTCTTTGGTCGCCACTTCTACAATCTTTCATAAAAAATTCTTTGTTTCTTAATTCTGGGTAACTTAATTTCCATGTTTTTTGCCTGGTTTACACACCGCTCACAGCTTCACCACTCCAGCACAGTCTTAGTTTCCTGGACTGCCTCCCGTCTTCATGGTGGCCATTTTTGACCACCGCTGCAACTTGTCTTCAGAGGGGATTTACCTTGTCAGGGAGGGGAGATGCAGTGCCCCTCAACCCTCCAGGCGGTCCCCCCTTTCTTCACCACCCCTCCAGAGTGATTCTAGTCCTGATCGGACTCTCCAACAAGCAAGCACAGAGCAAAATTGTGCATGATCGTGGATTCCGCTCCGACGTGACGGAAGCACAACTGGAAGTCCACCACTGCATCTTATAGTAGATCTGGTCGTAAATCCTTCTACATCTTTAGATAGGACAGTCATATTCAGTCCAGTAATATAAGTTTTTGAATAAATGTTTGGCATAGAGTTTGCTAATTATATTCAAAAGTTTGATTGGATGATAATTGGCCAGATTTTTCTTTGGTCTTTTTTTACAGATTGCCATTATGATGTCTCGGGCTTGGTTTCTTGGGATGTGAATGGTATTGTCAATAAATGTAAAAAGTCCTGTGAGAAATGACTTTACTGAATGAAGAAAATAAATTATTGCTTAATTCTTGTTGAACAGTTTAGTCGTAAAATGCTTCAGATAATTTCTATTTTAGTGGGAGAATCAGGATAAAAATGAATAAATAACGTTTTCCAGCTTCCTTTAACTACACAATAGCTTTTAGTCTTAGATTGTACTTCATTCTGCTCTCTAGATAACATACAAGAAGTCTGGAAGTCATGTAGAATTAAAAGGAGCCTGGTAGCATCTTTTCAAACTGTCCATTTTATTTGGAATGGGTTACCTCATCCAGGGATGTGATGGACCTGGTGGACACAAAAGAAACATTTACAGCCTTCTTTAATACGGCAAATGAAATATAAACCGGACCCTTTCAATTTTTAATATATTGTGATGTTACTGAAATCAACTTTAAATCTACTATTATGTTCTCCTAAAAGAAAATAAATCCCAATATATCAAAAGATCAGATAACAACACCAAATCCTGCAATTGTTTAAAAAATGGAGGGGAAAAACATACAATTGTATCTGAGAACTGCTAAATTAGTCTTCTTAAGATGTAGAGCCACCCATGAGATATAACAATACTGAATTACCTTTTAAAACAACTATAATCCATAGCTTTTCATACACTATGCTCCATCAGTGTTCGTATTACAATGCTTTGTTTGAATAGGCAAAGTAGTAAAAAAAGAAAAAGTTAGAAAAATAAGAACTGGGATAGAAAGGTCACAGACCTATATCTAGAAAACTGCCCAATCCATCAAAACTGCTGGGTTTCTTTTCTTTTCTTTTTGCAGGAATAACAGTAGTTTTATTGTGAAACCAACCCACAAAGAAAGATGCTGAGTTCCTTTAAAGACTCAATTTCTGGACAGTTAAATAAACCCTGAGAAATTAAAGTGTGTGTGTGTGTGAACAAATGCATCTTTCCAGAGTTCCAGGCAGGAGTTAGTTAACTCCAAGGGGCGAAGGGGGCAAAGAAGAACCAATCAATCCCTGTAGTAATTCCAGAGCAAGGACAAGGAAGCTCTCCTTTGAGCTCTCCTTTGAGTAATGCAGCAGCTTACACCAACAGGCATGACCCTTCTAGTCCTGAATGTCCACATTTAATAGAAGTAGAAAAGCATCGGTTTTAATCACAGTCAGGTGGTGGAGGCAGAAAGGAAGGAGAGAGCCTTCACTTTGACCAATGTGGTGCTGCTTCTCCTCCAGTTTATTTCCCAGTTTTTGGCAGTTTGGGCTCCAATTGTTTTGAAGTTCTGCCTTCAATTCCCATTGGTACTAGACAATTCATGGCTATCAGCTCCCAAGCATCTGGCCAAAAGGTACACTGTTACTCTTTGTAAACAGAGGGTGGCTTGAGCTATAAAAGCAGGATTTGAAGGGGTTCAGTCTCTATACAAACTGTTCATCAACAGTATGAAAGGATGGAAAGTATACTATAAAGTAAAGGAAAGATCCAAGGAGGCACCAGATGTTCTCTTCACCAAGCCTGTTCACCAAACAGATTCCAGAGCTCCAGTGGCTTTTCCCCATCACCAGTCTCACAAGGTAAAAAGGTAAAAAAGTTTTATCTCAACTCTGCAAACCGTCTTGAGTGAAGGAAGAGAACGGGAAACAGTGAGGGGAAGGCAGTGCCAACATCTGGCAGCTGTGTCGTTCTCTCCCAGGTGGAAGCACATGTTCCAAATGTCCACGATCATGACCTCAGTCCTGTACCTGCCAGACAATGAGGTGGCTTCACTCAGCTCGACAGAGGTATGGGTTTGGGTGTAGCAGGTCACCATAGTGCTTATCGGGGTTGTCTCCTATCCATAGATTAATGTACCCTTCCCTTCCATTTAGCACCAATCTGCAAGGTTTGCTTGGTTTCTCTTGGCTGTGCGAGTCCTTGAGGTTTTCTGCAGCAGATGGATCTGCATATCCTGGGACAGAGACAAAGAAATGGACATCATCACAATGCCCATGGTAGCTGATCTGGGCTTGCTCCATAGCACACAAAGGGATACCAGCAGAGGGAGAAGTCCTTGTGGTTTCAGTAAATTCAGAGACAAAAGGCAAAGATATAATGGTGCCCCCAGATGTGCCAACTATAGCTGCTTTCCAAAAGCACCAAGAGCTGAGATGTTCAAGGCTAAGCTAACACTGTTGGGCCCAAATGTATGGCTAATGAAAGGCTCCAGTTCCACTTCCTGCAGTGGCTGCCCTGTCTCTGTATGGAGAAGATGCTGAGTGTCCAGATGGACTGAAATCCAGATGCCATCACCAGCTGCTGCCATGTGCCCGACATGGCTTTCAGGGTGCGAAGTCACTTCAAAGTATTGCTGAATGCGAGCAGTCTGAGGATCCAGCATGTAGATTTGATTTCCAGAGGCAATTAAACACAGGGATGATTGAATGAATGGAACACCATGGCCGTCCCAATTGGACCAGATGTGGGGAGTATGTTGCGATCTGCATTCCGATGGAATATAGCCAGAGATTCATCAGCAAGGGCAGTTACAACGCGACCTTGGTGTGCATAATATAATGGACAGTCTCCTTCAATTGTGCTTTGCGTTGGCAATGTCGCCAGTCAGTCGCTGCAGAATGAAAACGAAAACTGCTGGATTTCTTAAATTGTTTATTTATTTTATTTTGATTTTGGGAGGGGGGTGTCTCTGTGGGAAACACTTCTGTCCATGGCAGAGTCATCGGTACAAATGGGACAGTTGCAGCAGTGATTGCAATAGATTTCTGGCCCTAAAAGCCTTCTGCATTGACTTATATGATATCAATAGCAATAACTTTGACATACAGTACACCGCTTTACAAAGCTTTACAAAGCTTTACAGCCCTCTCTAAGCGGTTTACAGAATCAGCATATTACCTCCAACAATTTTGGGTCCTCATTTTACCCACCTTGGAAGGATGGAAGGTTGAGTCACCCCTGAGTCTGGTGAGATTTGAACTGCCAAATTGCTGGCAGTCAGCAGAAGTAGCCTGCAGTACTGCATTCTAAGTACTGCACCACTGTGAATCATCTTGTTACTGCCTTAGTCTTTAGCAGAAGAAACCATATATCTGAAAGAGAGTACTTCCTTTTGACTGCATATGAATGTTTTATTTTTTAAAATAAGGTTCGATACTGTGGAGGGCTGCAAAGTGGATAACATTTTATTGACCCAAGGCAGTTTTGACTCGACAACTATGCTAATGTTGAGAGGTAACATGCAGAATTCTTCCAGACAAGTAAGAGCTGAATATGAAATTTGCTTCTCCAATAAATAAGCATTTAATGCAATTGCTGGGGCAGGATGTGACTGAAATGAAGTTAGCATGTTAATCTATCTGATGAGATATAGTATGAATTGGTGGGACAGATTATCCTTGACACACAGCAGTTAAATCTACGCCTTAGTGCAATGCTTAAGGAGCTGTAGTGAGTACAAAATGGAAAGACATTTCTCTCTCTTCTACCTTCTTTCATCCCCCTTTTTTGACTCACTGGAGACTTTAGAGAATGAATCATTCCAGATCCAGTATAATTCTACTCTGTCCAGAAGTAGTGCCATCATATTAAACCCATAGTCATGGGAATAATACTAATGCTATGAACAGTTTCACCACTTCCGGCAGGGTAACCAGCAAAGCTTATTTAAATACTGAAGTTGGGTAGAATTTGCCAGCAAATACCCTATTCAGTTTTGATAAGAATTTATGTCCAATCACCAAGAGCAGTAAGTCTGAGATAACAGAAAATAAGTGGTGCCTACCCTTATGGAGCAATTCTTTCACAGTCATCCAATCATACTGAAAACCCATCTTAGTGGCAGAATATAACTGTAGATTGTAATAGGGTTTTGGTGTAGCGAGTAATTGTATAAAACCATTCACCTCATGAAAATATACTCTTCATTGTTCTCCATCTTGTTTTATTTGAAGCTGTTGGTGTTCAGCATATATGCTTGGACCCAATCACCAAGCTCACAAAACTATTGCAAATTGTCAGCAACAAAACCAGACATGTTCTCATGTTTTAGCTTTTCATACTTTTCAGGAGTCCTGGGAATGACCTGGCTTTCAGCTCACAATCCATGTATTCAGTGGGACCACAATGACATCACCTTTGACTGCATGCAAGATTTGTAGTTCTCAGGGGTCAGGCACTCATCAATCAGAGTTTCATAGAAGGAGGGCCTTCAACCTTGTCATCCAAATATTTGAAGTATGCAGATGTATTGGAAGAGTCAGATCTTAATCAGTCTCCACTAAAATACTGATTCCACAAACTTATCCCTGGATAAGTGTAGATAACAATCAACTCCATTATACCCATTGTTGGGCAGTCTAAAGTGTGTGTGGGGGGGTGGGAATTTGTAAAGGTGTTTTATCTATTCATTTTCTTCTTCCAGCACATACACCTTTTAGGTAAAATAAGGACAGTTATATTCATGTTGTCTGCTTTTTTTCTTGATTTCAGAGTTCTTAGAATGGTTATAGAAAGAATGAGTTTTCACTCAGGCTTCAGGAGATTTAATAATCACTATGGAAAATTTGAACACACAAAATTGCATTCAACTGTCTTTCATTATCAAATTGCCCTCATTCAGAAATTGGTTAATCCTACTTTCTATGATTTCCTAACATTTTTATGGTTTATGTGGTTGAGTTATTCAAGTAATTTGAGGGCCTTTTTCATTGGGATCTGTTCTTTTGAATCTCTACATATTTATCATTTTGAGTTAGAAGAATTTATTTTTAATCTGCCTATATTGGCTTACCTGGAATATTGCTTCTCATTTGAGAGTACACAGTTATAGAATATATATGCAAAAATGACTCATTATGATTTGTCTTTTCACACACTTCCAGGAATTACAGCAACTTTCAATTTTGACCAATTTTTTCATAAATTTATTCCAACACACTCTTCAACGATTTATCCAATATGTTAAGAAAGCATCTCTTTTCATTGGAATTTTAAGACTTAACTTTTAATTGACTCACACTAGTCTCCAGTTCTAGCCTATTCCCAATCATCCTGCTCCTTAATCATACAGGTTTGTGCTTCTGATTTTACTGAGGGAACTATGCTATTTCAGTCTGCTGTGGCTTCTGGACATAATGTTCCTTGCACATTTCTTTTTTCTTGTCCATCATCTACCAAATAAATGTGTGACATTTTTAACAAGGAATTTTGAGCTATCTAAAGATGTCTAAAGACAGAAATCTACTATATTACATTAACATCCAGAAGATGTTTAGACTGATTACAATAATATGAAACATCTAAAGAAGTTTATTCTACATCAGAATAAGTGGACACAATTTTTTCTTATTTGATTTTTGGATTTCTTATATCACAGGAATACATCACCAGCAGGCTGATGTATTATCATATTATCCAAAATCATCTGTGCCTTACAACCCTTCCTGGGCTTAACAATCTATGCCTTTAAAATTTTAGAGGACTGTTTCCCCAGCTACACTCAGAGACCGGGAGGAATATTTTTGCTTTAACAAATTAACAAAGCCTGCAATTAATTGGATGCTTCTGTCATCCTTTATGTAAGTTTTGGATAAATTTGACCATCCCACGGTTTGATGAGCTGCTAAGATTAGTGCCATCTTGGAGAAATATCAGTACAAACTAGGCCTCCCTTCCCACCCACCCCCAATACACACAAACACACAGAATATTGTATATCTGTTATGGAAGACAAATTGGGTCTCTCTGTGTCTCCCTCCGCCCCCTCACTCTCTCTCTGTCACACATACAAAATATATCTGTTATAGAATTTCTTATAAATGCTTTATGTATTCATCTAGTCATTATTCATCCTTTTGACTACCTGTGGATGCACTCCCCCACTCCTCACCCACACTTTTAACCCATGCTTTTCCTGGAAGTTTCCCAACTGCTTCAAGAGCTTCAGGCAGCTCATTGCCATCTTCAGGAACAAGCCTTACTATACCAAGGTTTCCTACAGGTGTCTTTCTGATTGCTATAACCTGGAATCTTTTCCTGAATTCCATGAGAAATGGTGTTTTGCTTTCTACCAAGCATATCCTATCTATGAAGGCATAAAAACCTAGATATTAAATTTATTGAACCATTCCTTTTTGGCAAAAGTTAGTCTGGTATTTTTTTAATTGCACCTTCTTGGTATGCTGAAGATATATCAGTTTTCCATAATCCTCACTGCTTCAAGAATAAATTCTCTGGGCTTAGTACATCTTGACTATCCTTTCTATTTTGACAGATAGGAAAAACTTTGAAATGGAACAGATTTTCAGTTCTCAATGCTCGAGAGACTTAATGGATTATTTAAAATATATTTGACTCTAAAATTCTTCTTGATAGGAATGTGGATATGTCAATACATAGCTGCTTTAAATATATAGAAACATAGAAAACTGACACCAGAAAAAGACCTAATGGCCCATCAAGTCTGCCCTTTTAGTTTTCTTTTTAATTTATTATTTTTTAATTAATAAGGTTTCCCTTAAACTACTGGTAGTCCTTGACTTAACAACCATTATTTACTGACCATTCAAAATTATAAAGGCACTGAAAAAAGTGTAATGACTGTTTTTCATGCTTATGACCATTACAACAACCCGTGGTCATGTGATCCAAATTTGGATGCTTGGCAACAGGGATGGGATTCAAATTTTTAACAACCAGTTCTGTGGGCATGGCTTGATGGTCATGTGACTAGGTGGCCATGGCTTGATGGTCATGTGACTAGGTGGCCATGGCTTGGTGGTCTTGTGACTGGGTGGACATGGCTTGGTGGTCATGTGACTGGGTGGACATGGCTTGGTGGTCATGTTATTGCTGGGTGTAGCCAACTCAATATCACTCACCTTGAGGCATGCATCTCCTTGCCTGGCTTCATGACTGTGGAGATGCTGCAACAGTCGTAAATGTGAAAAATGGTCATAAGTCACTTTTTTCAGTGCCATTGTAACTTTGAATGGTCACTCCACACAAGCAAAGTATCAGCAAAGGAGGGGGGGGAAACTCCAGAGATGTTCCTGAGACAGGAAGTCTAGTCCTGCCAAGAAAGTAATAAGGGTTAACAGAGAGGCAGTTTCTGTAAGCAACACCAGAATGTTTCCTTCCTGCCTTCCTTACAGGATTAGGCCAGTAATTTCTTCTAACAACCGGTTCTCCAAACTGCTTAGAATGTTAGCAACTGGTTCTAGTGAATAGGTGCAAACTGGTAGAATCCCACCTCTGTTTGGCAACTGGCATGTATTTATGATGGTTGCAGTATCCCAAAGTCATGTGATCATCTTTTGTGACCTTCTGACAAGCAAAGTCGGTGGGGAAGCCAGATTCACTTATCAATCATGTTATTAACAACTGTAGTGATTCACTTAACCACTGTGGCAAATAAAGTTGTAAAATGAGGCAAAAATCATTTTGCAAATCTCTTGCTTAGCAACAAAAAATTTGAGTTCAATTGTGGTCATAAGTAGAAGATTACCTATATGGAAAAAAATAGCAAGGGAAAAAAAACAAAATTGGTAGAGGAAAGAGTTGGAAATAACTTCACTTTTAGTATTATAGTAAAGATTGTTTCCTAGCTATATTGAGTTGAATGAGTTTTAGAAAGTTCTTTTCTGTTTGAATCTTAACAGGGGAGCTTGAAAATGTCCATGCTTTCAATCCTTTATATATAATATCCTTTTGTAAATCAGTTTCTGCTGTGAAGATAGATATGTATGCCTTGATTTTCCTAGAAATAAAAGAGCTGAGCTAGCAATTGTGACAGATGTTGAGGCAGACCGAGCCCATTAATTATATATAAACTACTGTGCGAACAGTTTATATATCCTTGTCTCATTTGAATTAATAATCATGGTTATTTAAATAGTATGATTTGGTAAAGATTTCCTAGACTAGGGATGTCATACTCAAGGCTCATGGGCCGGATCCAGTCCACAGGGTGCTTAGATCTGGCCACAGGGCTGCCCTGGAAATAATGAAGGACTGGCCCGTGATGCCTCTGCCAGCAAAAACGGAGCTCAGGAAGGCAACGTGCGGCCCTCCCAAGCTCCGTTTTCGCTGCCAGAGTGCTTGGGCCACCACAGGCGCTGCCAGCATGAGTGATGTCGAGCTGGCAACGCCCACCCTGACTATGCCCACCTGGCCCCCTGAGATGGAAACACAACCCTGATGTGGTCCTCAATGAAATTGAGTTTGACGCTCCTGTCCTAGACTGTTCTAAAAGTAAAATACAGAAACAAATTACTGGATTTGGATATATTTAGTCTGAGTAAATCTGGGCTTAGTAACAATTCAGGGCAGTTTATACAATTATTTATTTAATAAAAGTTACTTTGTGATTTCTTCCCCTTTATATTTAACAAAATTACTTGAATATTGGAAGTTTTTGGATTATAGTGGATTTTTCTTTCTTTTTTGCTGTCATTATTTAAATTATTATTTAAATATTTTGTAAGCTTATTTTCCAGTATGGTTTAATTTTGTGCTATGTGCCACTACTTATTATTTTTATTAACTTTATATCTTCTATACGGTACAATATTTTGAATTGAAATAATTGGACATTATTACAAGCACTATTCTTCTTTAAGTTAGAGTGAGAAGTTTAGTTCCTTACCGTTTATGTTATAAAATGCTAAATTCTAATTCTTGATTGTAAAATTAATACTAACATTGTGTCTCTTGAATAAACAGTGAACTTAGCTTTTAGGTGAAATTATATTTTTAGATGAACAGATAGATTATATGTTGCCACCTTATTAGTAAAAATAAACGTTTTCTGTGAAACAGGGAGTGAAATTCCCTTCTTTTCTTGTGCTTGTTAGGAACTTTTTGTAGAGTTTATTTTGAATACTTATTTTTTGTGTTTTTCAGCATATTCTGGATTTTCAACCAACACTAAATACAACCCATCTCAGATTAAAGCAGAAATAGCTAGTCGACGTGATAGAGTGAGTAACATTTTTTATAAATACTGTATATTAAATGTAATCATTTAAATTCATATTTTACCACAATAGAAGGACTGGTTAGGAAGAATTGGTGTAATGTTTGCATAAATATTTAAAATCCTTTTTGTCCAGAAAGTACATAATAAATTCTGGTAGTAATTAAGCCATTATATTGCATCATTTTCTTATTTGTGGTAACATTTTGAGAACAATTGCAATTTAGGATGCAGGGATTAATTTAGGAAAGTATGACATTTGTAATACTACTAATATTTTAATTATTTTTATATTTTATACTCTAACTTACTGTAGTTACCATACTAGTTGTAAATTTTATACTTTTAGATTGTCAAAAGGTGGTCTGTGACAAAGAAGGTATTATTTATTAATGTGACATAAAAATAACTCTGAATATCACAATGCAATATGGGTTTTCAAGGTAGTGCTCATACACAGTTTGAAACCAAATAACAAACTTTGTTGTATAATGCTTTTAGGTTTTCTGTCTAATTAGCTAATTGCAATAAACTACAGAAAGCTCATACTGTAATCTCAGACTCAACAACCCTATATTAAGAAACTAAACTGTGATAATCAGCTGAACTATAAATTGCAATTATTTGTTTGTTATCAGCACAATTGTTTCTTCATGGTTTTATCTCAAGCTTTCTAGATTAAAGAGAGAATTAACACAAATGAAGCAAGAGTTACAGTACAAAGAAAAAGGAGTCGAAACACTACAAGAGTAAGTTGAAATGTAAAAGGACAGGGCTGTTGTTTATGTTAATGTTTATAATGTAGGCAACAAAAAGATGTTAAAATAATGATATATATTTTATATCTTATTTTGTTTTTAGTTTTAGTGGTATTAGCAGTTTTTTTAAAAAAACTATAATTTTTACCTAAGAAATAACCTTCCTGGTGCTACTGAAGTAGTGTTTGCATAGAACAATTTCTTCTTTCTCATGACATCTGTGCATTGTATACTTTGGCCATTTTGCAGAACAGTAGCTGGCATAGATCCTTTTACTCTTCCATCTGTTCTTTCCCTCTCTATCTGTATCTATCGATAGAAGGGTTGAAAGGATAGTACTTCACCTAATTTAATATAAATGGCAAGGTGGAAAAAGCTTTTAACACTTGCCACCTCCACTACTACTTGTGACCATACAGCTGAAAAAAGGAAAACATTCTTAACATTCAAGATTTATTCAGATTCAGATATTACCAAAAGTGGGTAAACTTTCCTGTGTATGTTTGTGTATTAGGATTGATCGGAAGATGTCTAATTCTCATATGAATTATAAATTGGATGAAGCCCAAGCAATAATGAATGAACTTCGAAGCATCAGGAAAGCCATATGTTTAGGTGAAAAAGAACGGCAAGACTTAATGCAAGTAAGAAGTAAACAATAATGTTTATGGTTTTATAATGTCTGCTAACTCTTATAATTCTTAGGGATGTCCTTTTTCTTAACCAACAACAGAATTTTTTTAGTGATTGGCATATTTTTGAAGCATGAAAATATGTAAGTTTACTTCATATTTTATTGTATGACACCCAGAGTCACCTGCCGCTACAAAAATTAGATAGAAATATAAACCTTTTTTTGTAATTCTTAATAATATTTTATGTTTTTATCTTATTCAGGATTTGTCTTGGCTATAAGTGTAAAGTCAATTATCACCTCATATTTAAAATAGCTAACTATATGCAACCCTGAGACCAGTGTAGCCATCACCATTACAGCAAAAGCAAAGATATTTTGCAGACCAGTTTCTTCTTTAACTCATTTGGAAGGCAATCAAATAATTTACCAATATTAAATGCTAGAACTGGATTGAAATGAAGTAATTATGAGATATGGCCTATAAATCCTTCTTTGAAGATAAGTTGACCTCATGATTATGAATATATATATATGTGTGTGTGTGTGTGTGTGTGTATATATATATTTATATGTATATATATGTACACATATATATTTGTTTTCGTAGATTTTCACGGGTACAGGTATGTAGGTCTAGGTGTGTTCGGGTCTTTTCCCATGTAAGATTAAGAGTATCGTGGCAACATTTTGGCGAGGTCCCACTTGCCATCCTCAGGCTGGTGCTTTCAGCTTCGTGCTTTCGGCTTTCGACACTGCTTGCACTGGCACGAAGCTGAAAGCACCAGCCTGAGGATGGCGAGTGGGACCTCGCTGAAACGTCGCCAAGATACTCTTAATCTTACACGGGAAAAGACCCGAACACACCTAGACCTACATACACACACACACACACACACACACACACACACACACACACACACACACAGAGATGTTTGTGTGTATGTTCCAGCACAACTCTGGAACGCCTCAAGCAATTTCAACCAAACTTGGTTGAAGATGACTTACCCTCTGGAAACAAATACTGTGGGGATAAGACACCCCAACATCCCTCGGGGGGGGGGGTGCCTTAAAATGGCTCCTATTGTACAGCACAGTGGACTTGCCATGGTAACGACTTCACAGTACTCCACAAGGGGGCTCCCTCTTGTGGAGGAATAGAAGAATTGCAATGCACGAGAGACAGTACAACGGCGTGCGTTTGTTGGTTCAAAACTACAGGATTTTCCTGTCTAATACAGGATTGGGGTAAATAAATACCCAGGCAATGCCAGGTTATTGGCTATTTGTAAGATAAATGCTGAAAACAATCTAGCTTTGAAAGTGACCTATTTTTCTTTAAGTTAAAGAGTCACATTCATGTATCCGTATAGGTAGACCATTAACATTTCAGTCATCATCCATTACTGTACTGTTATTTATATTATTTTTTACCTGCCATGACTACATTATGTGTACTGGCATTTTAAAGTATAAGAGCAAAACACTCATTGTTAAATAAGGTTTAGAATTATGAGTATTTTAAAATTTCAGTTTTTACAAATGAAAAATAAGAAGAAATTAAGAAGTTAAAAGAAGTAAAGAAATACTGCTTTAATAATGGTCTTAGAAGAGATAGACAGCATTCATTATAACTAAAACCCTACCTTTAGTGATAGTTATTTCAGGCTATTTTGCTGAAAAGTATAAAATGGGAGAGAAGTGTCAGTCACATCTATAATTATAGTATGGTAGTTAAAATGATCTAAATGATGCAAAAATGCTGTTGTTTTACTAGTAGAGTTCAGGTTTTCTTTTGTAATGAGAAGAACTTAGAAGTTACTTCTTTTTGCTTTGGTGTAAAAAATGAAAGGCAATAATCATAAAAATATTTGTAACAATTGATAAATTGTATCTTTTATATATAGTTGATGAAGTTGAGAAAAATTACTAACACAGTAATTTTATTTTTAAAAAATCAAAATAACATTTCAACATAGATGTTGTTAGAGCTATAATAGAAAAGGGATATTACAAGCTTTCAAGAAAGAGCAGTTCAAGAAAGAACTGTTTTGTTTTCTTTGTTGGTTCAAATTCTTTGCAGTATGAATCATCTGTCTTAAACATGGCAAATAAGAGTGACAGTCAGCGTTCCTATAATACAAGAATGTTTAAGTAGGAAAGCAAAACTCCTACACAAGAATATTTTTAAAATGTTTTTCCCCTCTGATGTCTATAATGTGCATACCACAGAATTTTAATCCTTGTAGCACATCTCCAAAGTCTAAGTTTGCCTCACTTTAATTCTTATAAATTTGAGAACTGTTCCTTTTTCATCTTCAAGTTGATTTTCCCCTCCTCTTCATTGGTACAAATAGTCCTCAAATTACAACCATTTGTTTAGTGACTATTTGAAGTTATAATAGCACTGAAGAAGGTGTCTTACAATTGTTTTTCACATCTATAACTATTGCAGTTTCCCCACAGTCATGTGATCAAAATTCGGACACCTGGCATGTATTTATGACAGTTGCACTGTCTGGAGATCATGTGATCACTCTTTGCAACCTTCCCAGCCAACCTCCAACAACCAAAATAAATGGGGGAAGCCAGATTCACTTAATGACTGAGTGGTTTACTTGACAACTGCAGTGATTTGCTTAACTGTGGCAAAAAGGTCATGAAATGAAACAAAACTCACTTAACAACTGCCTTGCTTAGCAACAGAAATTTAGAGCCCAATTATGGTCCTACATCGTTGCATTCTGTGTAGCGTGGAAGTTCATTTGTTCATTTTTTAATTGTATGTATTTTGATTTTTTTTAAAGTTTTTTTTTATTTTTAAACATACATCAATATCATTTTGTGGACAGTGTAGGATCTGAGTTTCATTCATTTTGACACAAAAGTAATATTAATACAAGTAGAAGTTACCATATCAATCATACTTACATGATCTAGTGTTATACATATCAATATCAGCACATAATCCTTCATTTTTCAATTATTCAATATTTGCTCCATCCTTCTAATAGTAATGGTATTTTCTATCTCATTTTCTAAGCTTACAGTTTTCTCCCTTGTTTTCTGGATTTTATTGTCTTGCTTCATTATTCTTTGTTGCACAGTTTCAGTCTTTCCAGTTATATCATGCAATAAGTCTTTTATCTCTCTGAAATTCCCCATCATATTGTCATGAATGCTTTGGAGTAGCATAATAATTTTTTGTGTGTCTCCAGTTTCTTCCTGATGAGCCATTTTGCCTTATTTTGAAGAGTCCAAGTAGTATTCAATGTTCTGTCAGTAATCTGTCACCGCTCCGGAGTCTATTCTTTTTGACTTCCCAAAGCCAGCAGATTACTTAATCTTAATGTTATTCATCAGGAGATACAATAGTTATAGTTCTTTATATCCCACAATTAGTCAATAGGTTCCATTTATACAATCCAGGGAGTTTTCCAAATGACTCTTTAAATCCACTTTTTAATTTGCTAGTTAGTTCCAATATTCAAAAGTCATTTCATTAGATATCCTTCAGGTTTTCAAGGTTAGTCATCTAGTCACCATAAAGTAGATAAGTATAGAGCAGTAAATAATACAGCAGACCTCCTTTGATTCTTCTCATCAAAGTTTTCCCAGGCTGCTATCCTGTTTGGAATATGACATAGTATATATTCATTCACCAATAGATGGTGCCTTCAGCTTAGAAGTCAACATTAAAAATCCGTGTTCAAAGATCAACATTAAAAATCCAGTTTAAAACTATTCTGCCAATTATTTCTTTTAAGTTAATTCCAACAAAATATCCCATAGACAGTCAGATATCAAGCACTTTAAAACGCCTGTTCAGAGTCCTGTCAGTAAAGTTTATACATCCAGTCTTCTGTATTGTATAGCTTTTAGGGTGCAGTTTATCTCTGTCACTCTTTGAGTGCCGCTTAAAGGTATTCCAAAGAGTATCTTTTCCCAGATTAATTTTCTTTTAGGGAAATCCTTAGCAAAAGTTGAAAATCACCTTACCCAGCTCCAGTCACTGTCCACTTTCACCGCTCCAGCACAGTCTTGGTTTCTTCGGCTGCCCCAGCTTCACAGCGCCATTTTGGCTGCCTCGTCTTCATCCTTGGCAAAGAGGGAAGGAACCCTGGGTCCAGCAGGAGAGCTGCCACTCTCTGCAACCAGCAGTGTACCCCTCATATGTCACCCCTACAGAGTGACTTTAGCCCCTTGGAGGGCCTTCCGACGAAGAGGATTCAACGTGGGGATGCTGAGCCCCTCTCCCCTGCGCCGATCATGCAGAGATGTTTAATTTTTAATTTTCATTAAAATGACTTAGTGTTCTAGACAGGTAATCATTGCTAACAGATTTTAAAATGCAGTTAAAACATACTTTTAAAAAATTCCCATAGGAGAATAGTATCCAATATAAATTCAGTTTATAAACCATTTTCATGAACTGAAAATAAAAAGAGACAAATTCTCTAGTGTTAAGTTATAAATTAATCTTCTTTCAGTTTGGTTTTGGAGGAATAATCTGATTAAAACCAAAGATCTCAATATAAAGATGCAAGCATTGAAGTTTGTGCTATAAGAAAGCACAAATATCTTTTCCTTAAAAGATATTTTTTGCTAAGAGATCTGTAGAACACAGTTGCTTACCATCTGGATATCCCTGTTGGATGGTAGTTGCCTCAAATTAAGAAAAAAAAGTAATCTTTATAGAGGGTTTAGTACAAGGGTCTTCAAACTTGGTAAGTTTAAGACTTGTGGACTTCAATTCCCAGAATTCGTGAGCTAACATGACTGGAGTTGGAATTCTGGGAGTTGAAGTCCACAAGTCTTAAAGCTGTCAAGTTTGAAGACCTCTGGTTTAGCATATTATTTTTACTGCACATTATTATTATTATTTTAGACCTGTCAATGACTAGTTTTATATTTATAGTCTTGGGAGCTATTTTAAAATGTTTGTATTTTATTTAAAATTTCTTTAAACTTTCTTCTTTGTAAAGGTCGTATTCTCTATTATTTCCATAATTAAGAAAATTTTTGTGAACAATATTATTTTGTGTTGTTTTTTTTAAAAAAACTATTAAACCATGAGAAAGTTCTTTCATATAATTGTGTTCTTAATGTTCCTTTTTTTTCAAGAGTCTGGCCAAGCTGACAGATGGATTCAGAAATAGCTGTTGCATTACAGAATCTTTTCATGATCTTCAGCACAGTTCTGGTTCATTCAATGATTCCAATCTATCTCAACTATATTGTGACGCTTGTTCTCAAACTGACATCATTGGCGAGGTATACTATATAAATTTAATGTACTACACTATGTTTTCAGAGAAAAAGTTGTCATTATTCTTAAAAATGTGGCTAGCGTTCTATTACACTAAAATATAATTTAATCAAATCAAAACTGTCTCATATGCATTGGTGCAAACAAGAAAAAATATGTTGTATACTCTTGAACCAAAAGGTAATTTAGATATCTTAGGGATTCATGCCCAGCTTACTCTGTCAATGTTTCTCTATTTCAATCATGCTGAATTACCTTTTTTAAAAAAAATCTATAAAATAAGATTATAGAGCAGGTTTATCACATATACATTCTTAAATATAATAGTCAAATGATCAGTAATTTATTTTGAAGTAAATGAGGTAAAGTTAATAGTGGTTAAACACACACACACACACACACACACACACACAGAGAGAGAGACAGAGAGAGTGCGTTATGTGTTTCTACTATCTGTTCAACATTTGTTCCCCTTAAATAATTTTATATAATATTTATATTTTATAATATATTTATATTTATATAAATAATTTCTAGGTACACAATTTGTTAAATCTGCAATAATTGTACAATATAAAATATTACAGTATTCTAATAAATCAAGGGCACAAAGGCATTAATTAAGAAGGAAGTACAAAAATTAAAGTGCTTAGCCATTCAGGTTTCCTTAATAGTAGTGTTGAGGAAGTCAAACAACTTCCACATCTTGAGATACAAAACCACAGAAGTGAGGAAGAAACTTTTTTTTTGCAGAATTTTCTCCTTAAAGGGCATGCATACAGAAACCATTTATTCATTGGTTTGATTGAATATTTTCTTATGTTGAAATCATTGAGAAAGTTGTTTTCTTCAGATTTCAAAACAGATTGGATTCTACTGGCTCAACAACATTTTCTCCTTGTTACTAGTACTGGAGTTCTGAGAATGAACCCAGTTCTGAAGGTTTCAGGGAGCTGATAGGGATTCTGTAATGGAATTACGCTTCCTAGGTTGGATCTCTGAATGTCTAGTACTTTAGATGGCCTTTAAATCCACTACAGAGATAATAGATCATGGATAAATCTTTCAGGGACTTGAAATTAAGTAATTGCTTAACCTGCCAAAGAGGTTTGAATTTGCCTTGATTATTAAATGTCCATGGAGAGGGGAGATTTCTCTAAAAATAGAGATACCCGTTTGGTATGGTAGTAACTATCCTGAAGTTATATTTTGTATTGACAAAGTGAATATCACACACACACACACACACACACACATACACACATACACACGAGGCACTAGACTATAAGATGCACCTTGGTTTAGAGGAGGAAAACAAGAAAAAAATAGTTTTTTGCCTCCATGTGTCCTGTTTTTGCCCTCCCTGGCGTCCAGAAGCAGTCTGCAGGCCAAAAATGCACCCATTTTTGGAGGCCTCCAGAGGTCCCAGGGGAGGCCAAAAATGTGACCCCCGGAGGCCACAAACGGGTGCGTTTTTGCCCTGCAGAGTGCTTCTGGACTCGGGGGAGGGGGGGAACAGGATCCTCAGAGGCTTTGGGAGGCCAAAAATGGGCCCGTATTCACTGTATAAGATGCACAGATATTTCCACCCACTTTTGGGGAGGGAAAAGTGCATCTTATACTCCGAAAAATATGATATATAAAGACGGGCAGGGCTTCAGTTGCACACTCAAAGCCTCTATCTTGACTGTTTGGAACTTGCCCTATGCAGATACTCCTATGTACTAATCAGGAGTTGTTCTTTCATAGTGTTTTAAAGTCATAACCTGTGATGACCCATAGTCTCTCAAAATAACCCAAAACATACATTAAAGTCCGGTAAGGCCTTCAACTTAACTTCACTGTTTTATTAGGCACAGTTTAAAGTCACAAAAGTAAATAATGAGGCAAAAAGAAAACCAAAACAAACTGCATTGACGAGACTTCCAAAGCAAGCCAAGATAACTAATCATACATTCCAGGAAAATAACCCAGGAGAGTCCATGGGAAGAACGCCAGCAAAGATAAACCTCTTTCAAAGTAAACACTAAACTTTGACTCCAGCAATTCTGACTGCGCAGTTACAAACTTATATACATAGCTCCCAGCTGCAAGCCACGAGGAGGATCATGGTAATCTTCTCCTGAGTAGACCTCGCTTTTTCCTGATCCTCTCCTTCCTGCATGACCTAGGATGGATAGGAGATGGGCCTGGATCCTCCTCTGATTGCTCAGCCGGCCTCTGCCCTTCCCCAGCCTCCTCCACCACCTCTGGAGCCACACTCCCACTCCCTGTTGGCTGTTCCTCCTCTTCCTCAGAGTCAATCTCCACCAGGGGCATGACATAACCTATTACGAATCATAAAAGGCCATTGAGCTAATCCCTTCCTCCAAGTGCACAAATTCAAATAATAACATCCAAATCAGGTAGGTATTCAGATATCATTTGAATAGACTGAATGAAGAGAACCTTCTTTGGGTACTAAAACTCTTTTCTGAGTAATTAGTTTCGTTGTCAAACTGTACAAATTGTACTGTTAGAAATTTTGTTACCTCTAACATTCAGTTATATTCTATATTTCTATAATTTATAGTCTTTATTCTCTGATTTCTCAGGAATGAAATAGAACAGGTTTGACCTTTTCTGTGGCATATTTTCATGTCTGAGGAGTGCTATCAGTCATCTTTTCTCAAGGCTAAATGTACCCAGTTATTTCAGTGTCTCTTTATAAGACTTAATTTCCTTGATTATTCTCATTGTTCTTAACAGAAACAATTTATCTGAATCCTTTTTAAAGAATTAGAAATAAATATAGTACTCAAAATGGGATTGTTCCCATGATTTGGACATTATATTTTTGTGGATACAGTGTAAAATTGCTTTGGTTTGTTTTACTGCTATATTACTTCATATTCATCTATTATTCATATTCATTTATTATTTCCAATTTCATTTCACAGGTTTCATTACAGTCCCATGTTTAAATATTCGATTTTTCTTCTGAGAGTGAAGTACTTCAGATTTTCCTTTATGAAAAATGATACTTTCAGCCTATTTCTATCATCTATTATTCTTTTGAAGTTTATTTCTATGAAGTTAGCTATCCCAAACAGTTTTGTATCTGCAAATTTCTTGTCCTTATAGTCATTAACTATAATTAGAGGGTGCAGGACTGATCACTGGAATATCCCACTTGACCTTTTTCTTCAATTTTATGAAAAACCTTGATGAACATGCTCTACTTTAGAAAAGTGATGACAGCTATAGTATATATCATTAATTGTCATGCTATCTAGCCCATATTTAAATGCACTGCCAGTTAACATGGAATGTTCTGTCAGTGCTTTCCTAAAGTCCAGAGGATATTTTATTTTACAGCATTCCCAAAAACTTAGTGATGTTATTGCAATCAAACATGACTCATCTGTCAAGAGTTGATAAGCTAATTTTGATTTCTGATAATTCCTATATTATTTTCATCATGCTCTTTTATTATCTGCTGTAGATTTTTTGTCAGCGACAGACTGATTGTCTAATGGAGAGTCAGCTATTTCCTTCAGTATTCAATTCATCTAACTTTTAAAAAGTAACCTCATTAAAATATGGTTCAAGAAGTATCAGTCTTCAATTCTGCCTCTTTATTTTCCAGTGGCACATGATACTTTTTGTAACTTTCAAGAATAAAGTATAAAAGAAAATGTCAGACCTGCCCCAGTCTGATCTCCTAGGAAAGTAAAACTCTTGACTCCATTTGGTTGAAGTGGAAATGCACTTTTACGAAGAGATGCTGATTGCAATAGGGTCGGGTACAATTTAAAATTCCCATACATCAATACAGAACTAATCACTTGGTGTGTAGTCAATCCAGCACCACCCAGATGTTTAGGAAACGCTTTGGTATTTGGGCTGGTGAAATTCTACTCTCAGGTTAAATGGCCTTGAAGATGCTAGCATGAACCAAATTCAAAAACGTTCTGTTCTTCCTCAACTGTCGGTCCCCTCTCTCAATTTTCAATTATAAAAGTATACAGCTTTATTCCCCATTGGTTCCCTCCTCCCTTCTCCAGTTGATGGCAGAACATCAGCGAGGTGCCAAACTGAAGGTGGTAGATCTGACAGAAAGGGAACCAAAGCAGAAATTGAGAAGCTCTTCTTTATTATATGCTGTCTTTATTGACCAGTTGGCACACTATTAAAATTATTAGTTTTCTTTTGATATTATTTGGACATTTCAAAAGAAACTCTTTTTTGTTATTCTTAACGTCCTCTTCTAATAACAGTTCATTCTGATCTTTTACTTTTGTGACACTAGGTCAACGTGACAACAGATCAAGATGATTTATCTGTATTCTTCCTTTGTAAGCCTGTCTTGTTTTATTTCCTTTGTTTCATTTTGTTTCATCCTTTTAAACCTTTATTGAATTGATTAGAGATCCAGATTGGCTCCTTTTTTTCTCTTTGAAATTATTTGCACTTGTGCTTCTATCTCCTTTCTAAGGGACTTCTACTCAATTTGAGTTCCTTTTCTTATTAGCTTCTCCTGTTCTGAGATCTTGTTAAGCATTGTTCTGATTATCATTGATCTTTTGGGGGAAATTCAGACTAAATGTATGTGCTCAAGTTTAGTGTCTTTCAAAGTCAAGAATTTCAGCATCAAACAGACCCTTTCTTACAATGTATCTGCTAACTACCTATTCCTCAAATAAATCTTCCCTGCTGATTAATATAAAGTAATAACAGACATTTTTTTGTATCTTTCTGTAATTTATTTCTTCTCATGTTCTAATAGTATTATTAACTTTCTTGTTTTTCTTTTCTTCACAAAAGCTTGGATTGGAAGATACAACAAGCTATATAGACAAAATGAAACTAATTTGGCAGTATGAAGAGACCAAAAAAAGGTGAATATCTTAAGTTGCTATTTTTAACGTTGCAAATAATCTGTTAGTAGCTTTTGTCTTGGTTGGGATTTTGCATATATGTGACTAGATATTTAGCATAGTTTAACAATCTGAAGAACCACTAAGTAATTATCCAATACTGCAGCAATGCACATTTAAATTAGGCAAATTAAAAGTAATACAAAAAAGAAATACATAAAAAAAATTACATTCTAATTCCTTGGTTTGGCAAAACTTTTATGCTATAAAGAAATAATACTTTAATAAATAAATACGACATTAAAGTGATATGGATTGCTTTATATTTTAGCTATAACTTTTGAAGCAACAGGGTAACTTTTGAGATGAAATAAAAACCAGCTAACCAAGTTGTAATGAGGGAGTGTGAAAATCACATATTACAAACCCCAAAATATATGTGCTTGCAGTGAATCCTGGACATGGATAGACACAGAATAGGCACCAATTACATTTTGTTGAGGGGACATGATGGTTCAGTGGTTAAAGACCCGAGCTTGTCAGTGGAAATCTGATAGCCTGAGTTCGAGACTCAAGCACCATAAAAGAAGGGTGAGCTCCTGTTCCTGCCCCAGCCCACCTAGCAGTTCGAAAGCGGGCAAATGGGAGTAGATTAATACATACCATTTTGGTGGGAAGGTAACAGTGTTCTGTGTGCCTTTGGCATATAACCATGCTGGTGACATGGCCACAGAAAATATGATTGGACAACGCTTGCCCAAGAAATGGAGATGAGCACCGCATCTAGAGTTGGACGCTACTAGACAAGGAAACTTTTATTTTTACCTAATTTTGTTAGAAGATTACTCAGTCGGCCTGGTGAAGAAGAGTATTCAAATGCATTTATTAGACAGAATATTTTCATACCTCTAACCTAAGTAGATGTTGCTACATTCAGTTCATTTCTTTATAAATATATTGATATCCATTTAATATTTATATGGGTAGTTTACATCACACATTCCAGAAGCATGTATCTAAAAAAATAATGTAAGTATCACTTATAATTCCAGTTAACATTGAAGTGTCAAGTTGACAGAAAAATACATTCTCCGTTAAGTTTCCAAAGTTCTTCAGTTGGGAAAATGTAAAAAGAATAAAATATGAGTCATTTGAGGTATAAGTATGAAAAGTAAACCAAGATTTATGAGAAATTACTAGTAGTAAATGTTTGCATATTTTGTAAGCCTAGTGGTGTTTTTCTGTTATAACACAATCATATATATATAGTGTATGTGTTCATGTGTACACTGCTTAGGAAAAATATTCCTAATTGTAATTCTATATTTGTCTCTTTCATTTGTTCACAAATTTTATTCTTACATATGTATAACATGGTTTTTAAACTTTAAATCAAAGAGCTAAGACACATTTATTTCTCCTAGATTATGTCAGTGGTCACATTCTTTATTTATCATGCATTCCTTTCTGTTAGCTTATTGGCATTCTGTACAGCTTTTGTCTCCACAAAGTATTTCTGTGTTCAGACTAACTTTGCTCATGAAACCCTACTAAAGTTATACAGTGTGGATATGGAATGTGCTGTATTTGGTCTAAAACTGAAGTTGACAAAATTAAAGTGTTACAATATATTCAAAATATTTTAATCAGGCTCCTCATATAGTTAAAGTGGCAAGAGAACCAAATACATATGTTACCATTTCAGTTGGTGGATTCTTATATAAAATATATTTTTGTCTGTGAGTACTTTCCACTGGAGAACCTTCTTAACATGGTTGTCCCAAAATATAAGAATACTTTGTTATCCTTTTCAGAATGTAAATGGAATCTAAAAATTATACCTCATCTTAATTAAAAAATAGAAATAAAATATGACAGCTCTTTTTTTTTGTAGGTCATAATAATGCCAATGGTGAAATACCTAAGATACAAAAAACCCATACATTAAAAAGCTTTTGATTTGAAATGGGATAAATACTACAAATAACTGTTGTTATTGCTTCCTTGACAGAAAATTAAATACAAACAAACAGATATATTCTAGTAGGCCATTTGTGATACAGAATTTCCATTTTAAATGGTAGAAGAACTGGCACTATTTAATGCTTAGCAAAAAACATTGTGCAGCAGATTTCTTTCCCATAGCATGCTTGCACATTATTACCATTATGTTCAGAAACTCTCCTTCCCATTATTCCTGCTACTGCCTTGATCCAGCCATAACATCAACATTTTAAATTCCAATTTAAGTTTGTACCCTGGCAAACTCTTTGGAGTTAAAAAACAAAACAGAAGTAGAAGTAGAAGTTGAGAATAAGGATTCCAGAGATAGTGATAGAGATGTTTTTGAGAAGACATCAAATTCCGAAGATACACCTTTTAACTATATTAAAAGTTTATGCAATTCAAATTTATTATGGATTTTATAACTGCTTGTTATGTTATATATAGATGTTATTTTAATCTCACAGTATTTCAACTAAATACTTCCATATCAAAAAAATGTATCTTTGTATAGATTTGGAGGGGAGATGTTTCTTGTTGATATATTAACTTTTCATATTCCTTTGTAATTAAGAGTTATCAGAATCCAGCAACAATTGGCTTTACAAGACCAGGAATCTTGGCCAGGAATGGCGGAGGCTGATATTGATCATCTTCAGCTTATTAAAGAAAAAGAGGCTCTCTTACAAGAACTGCAGCTTATAAGTCAACAGCAGCGTTCACCAGAAGATCTGAAACACATAGAGGAGGAAAAAAGGCGCTTGGAGGAGGATATCCAGCAGGCTCAGGCTACTTCTTCTCATGGTGCTGCTGAAAGGTTGAGAATATATTGCTTTTGTAACATACTTGTTAATGCTAGTATAGCTGTTTAATAAAGGCAATAATAACAGTTATCAGACATCAACCATACAGAAGTTTATGGACTTTTTCTAATTTGGTTGCAGGCCTGGGTATGAGTTATTGATTGCACTTGTGGTTGACCTTTGGAGAGAGTGGGAGGTAGTAATCCATCCATCTTTATTCTCCCTGATTTCTCAATGGTCTTAAGAACCATGGTATCCTTTTGAAGCTGCTCCAGGAATTAACGGTTGAGAGTACATTGTTGTGCTGATTCTCATTCTTCCAAAAACAGAATAATTTCCAATCTGTATTAATTGGGAAAGGGGAGGGGGGCAGGAGAGAACTTGCCCTATGACTTCTGTTACACAGAATGCTTCAGTAATGACTTTTTTCACATTCCTGTTTTAACTTGTACATGAAACCACTGGCTGAAGTCATTCAGTAACAGAGAGTAAAATATTATCAATATCCTGATGATACTCTAGCAATCACATATGGCCAAATGAGGCTGTCTGAATGCATAGAGGCAGTGGAATCTTGATACAAAATAACAGGTTTAATATCAACCCTAGTAAGACCAAGTGGGTTGGGTTTTTAGACTTCCTGGATCTGGTGATTTTCCATCCTTAGTTCTGGATGGGGTTGTGCTACTGCCAGGGTGACACAATAGCAGGTATCAGCCTTTGCACAACTTTGTATTGTGTACTAATAGTTCTGCTAAATAAAAAAGCAAGAATTTATACCTTTGTCACCCTGTATTTTTAGGTGACAACTTAAAAACTAAATACCCAGAAAATAAAAATGGAAAATAATCCTTTCATTTTCTTGATGTCATCATTTTATTGTCCTGCTTGCCCCAAACCTATACTAGAGAGAGATTTGGTGCAATCCTTGCTCTACTCTCTTGTACTTTCTTGTGATGTAGTATACTTCAGTTGTACATAATAATCACTTTTTAGTCCAAATGTATTTCACCAGTGCAGTGTATTGGCAGTGCAATATTAACACCTGGGCAATTCCAATCATTAGATACATATAGTTGAATTAGAAGTCCTGGATAGGAAGACTAGAGAAACAATGACAGTGAATCATGTCCTTCACCCATATAGCAATGTTGACAGACTCTATTTGGCAAAGATCATACATGGGCATGGAATTTTGCAACTACATCAGATACTTAAAGAAGAAGAAAAAAGGCATTGGAAGAATATCTAAAGGATAGTGAAGACATTGCACTAAAAGCTAGTATACTATGAAAGCTTACCGAGTACTGGAGACAATCGTACTGGCTTACAAGAAAGACCAAATGAAAAATAGAAGGGAGACATGGCAATGAAAGTTAAAGAGGCAGAGGGGCGTGGACCATCTAGTTTTAGCTGTTGCAAAAAGAATGCACAAGACTGTGCAAACAACAGTATGACAAAGTAACAACAATGGCACATTGGAATATCTGTGCGAAATACCACTTCCCTGCAGACAAAACTAGTGGGACCACAAAAGAGAGAAAGTAATAAAAAATGTACAAGCTAAAGTCTCTGGGACTTCAGGTTTCACACAGACAAGCACCTGCCACACAATTACCAGTCTTAACAATTGTCAGTAAAAAGACAAAAGAATCTGGATAATGGACATTGCAGTACCTGGAAACACCAGAAGAGAAGAGAAAAAACAGGAGAAAATCACAAAATACAAATACTTGCAATTAGAAATAGACTGATTGTTGGAAAAGGAAGCAAAGACAGTACAGTAACCCCAAAACATCTGGAGCACCACTTGAACACTGCCAGCATTGAAAAAATTGCCATCAGTCAGTTGCAAAAGGTAGTTTTATAAACAGCATACATTCTGCAATGATGACTTTAACACCATCAACACTATAACAACAACAATAATGGCAGCAACCCGTATCAACCATTAGCACCAGTCAATGGTATTTATGATACATGGGGAGAACATTGGTGAAGTCAACATCAGATGAGGAATCTTCCAAGGGGACTCACTTTCGCCAATACTGTTCAACATCACATTAATCCCACTGATAATAATCCTACGAAACACAAAACTGGGCTACCAAATCTCAAGCCAACATGGCAAGATAAGCCATCTACTATACATGGATGACTTAAAACTGTATGCGAAAAGCCCCACTGAACTTGAATCAATACTCAACACAGTTCAAATGTTCAGCAACTACATCAGAATGAAGTTTGGACTTGAAAAATGTGCTATACTATCCATGCAGTGAGGAAAAATAGAAGGAATAGAACTGGGAAATGGGAGCATCATGAAAGCATTTGCAAAGGATGACGATTACAAATACCTAGGCATATTGGAAGCAGATAATATCTTGAATGGAAAAGTCAAAAGAGTCAATGCAAAAGGAATATATCAGGAGCGTCTGCAAAATATTAAAATCAAAGCTGAATGCTGAAAACACAATTAAAGCCATTAATACATGGGCAGTTCCAGTGATACGCTACCCAGCTGGAATCATCAACTGGACTGTGGCTGAACTGGAAAACCTGGACTGGAAAAAGCATAAACCTTTGAAAATTTACCACGCTTTACATCCACAAAGTGACATCAACAGGTTATACCTGCCAAGAAGAATAGGGAGCAGAGGGCTATTGCAAATCCATCAAACTGTAGAAGAAGAAAAACGAAATTTGAATGATTATGTGAACCAAAGTATAGAAAAATGGCTACAGGCTGTAAAAATGGAGAACATTATAAAAACAACAAAAACAAAGGCAGAATATAAGGAAAGACAGCTGGATGACAGATTAAATGGATGGAAAACCAAAACTTTGCATGGACAGCATTTGAAAAATATTGAACAAAAACGTGGTAACAACTTGACATGGCTTAAGAGAGGACTGGGCATCAAGAAAGAAATGGAAGGTTTAATACTTGCTGCTCAAGAACAAGCACTACAAACTAATGCCATGAAAGCGAAGATACAAAAATCCACTGACAATCCAAACTCTGACTTTGCAATGACAAAGTTTCACGTGAGTGCAGCAAAATCGCACAAACTGACTACAAAGCTGGATATGTTAGAGTTGCTAAATTAATCCATTGGTCATTATGTAAAAAATACACCCTACCTGTATCTGAAAGATCATGAGAACATAAAGTGGAAACGGTTGTAGAGAATGAGACATTGAAGATCTTGTGGGACTTTTGAATACAGACAGATTGCCATTTGATACACAACACGCCAGATATTACAGTTGTCGAGAAAAAGAACTGGGAAAAAAATCATGAAATATTGTGACCTGGCCATCAAAACTACATGGTTATAGATGAAACATGTAACAGTGATATCCATTGTCATCAGGGCACTTGGTACCATGTCCAAGAATTTTACAAAACACATCAAGAAATTACAGCTTCCTGCAATAACACCAATGGAACTGCAAAAAACTGTGCTACATCGTATATTTTAAGAAGATATTTGGTTGATACCTAGGCCACTGGCAGCAACCTGTATCAATCATTAGCACCAGTCACTGGTATTTATTATACATTTTTAAATGTTCAGTTGACTGAGTTTCATGTTTAGTGAATAAAAGAGATGACAATAATAATAATAGATGTCTGCACATGGAGTATGTAAACATTGAAAATTAGAACACTGTCTACAAAAGCCTATGTCAGTTCTCTGCCATAAGTTTTCTACATAAGAGGTACATTATATAAAAATTATAGTAAGGAAACAATTTGCTTTATTTTAGGATACTCTTACAAGAGAAGAAGAACTGTTTGCTTATGCAGTTGGAAGAAGCAACTCGTTTAAGTTCCTATTTATGCTCACAATTGAAAAGGTTAGTATATTATAGAGATTGACTAGCATGTTAGAAGGAAATAATAAGGATCAACCAATATAATTAATTTCTCATTGTTTCTAAAAATACTTTGGCTTACCCCAGCAGGATAGAATGTAGAATTATCCATTGTGTCATATTGTCGTTTATCTTCCTAATCTTAACTTGTTGGCCCTCCTGAGTTTCAGTGGAAATAAAATACTTTTTTTTAATAAAAGTTTTATTTAAGTTTTCACAAAACATATAAATACAAATAAAATATCTTTTTTTGAGAACAGCGTGACCCTGGGTTATCACTTCTCCATACAGACATAAACTCAATACATATTTATCTTAAACATTCTAATCCATATCTTATAACTATTTTTGCAATTTTTTTCAATAGCTTTTCCCTTTCTTTACTTCCTATAGCCTTATTTTAAATTATCTCATTCCTTTCTTAATTTAACTACATATCTTTTTCTAATTTTTAAAATCTTTCTAATCAATGTTTTTATACTTTTGTCTGTCCTCTTTACAATTTCATATTATCTTTTCTCATAAAACAAATTTTCCCCTGTAATTACTAGACTAGAGTGTAACACCTTTGTATCTTTTTTCAAATCTTGTTTAAAAATTTAAGTTACACCTTTACAGTTATAAATTCATTTTTTAACCTCTATTTTATAACACATACCTATTTTCAATTGAATTCTGCTTGGTATATTCCCTTAAAAATACACACTAAATTCTTAAAAGAAAAAAGTGTATATGTATATATATCTGCGTAAATATGTAAATAGTAAATGGGATAATTATTCTATTCAAGTACAGCTCTGCCATTAATATTAATAACAATATTTTACATTTCTATTTCTTTTAACAAACATTACCTAGTAATATCAGTTGTCTTTCACTTTAATCATCTATATTTCATATTTTACTTATTACTGTATTTAAATAAAAAACAAAACAATAGTTATTAACAGAAGTCAATAAAATTATTATTATTATTCAAATTCATCTTGTCAACTGATAAAAATCTGCCATGTTTTTTTTCCAGTTTTTTTACTTTCTTTTTAAATCATTGAGAGCCTTATTTTCTTTACAAACAAATATTCCATTACACATCAATACAATTTTTTTCTCTCACTTTAATCATCTAAACATATTTTCTAACCCTTTTCTATTTCTAATATAACAATGCTATCCCATGCACCCTTGCAGAATCCTCTCAAGTTAAATTTTAACCATTGTCTCTGTCTTTTAAATAGGTTTATACCTTTAATTCTTGTACACTTTTCCTGTACTTTTATATCTTGTTTCTGTCCTTTGTAGCTTCTTTTCCTTTCCCTCTTCCCTCTCTTCTTCTCCCTCCCCTTTTTATTCCCTTTTCTATCTGATTCTCCCTTCTGTGATCCTCCCTTCTGCTTCTTCCTGATATTATGATTGCTTTTCAAATTACTCTTTTTTTTGGTTGTTGCTTCAATGCTTAAGTTTTTAACTCCCTTTCTCCCCTTTCCCTTTTTTACCCCGCTTAAAGTTGCTTGGCCATTAAAGATGGCTTCTTCTTTATCCCGCCCTTCTTGTTCTGCCAGCATTTCTTGTTATTTTTCATAGTTCAAAATCTCCGTTTCTAAAAATTGAATTATGAAGCTAAAAGATCCTCTTCCCTCTTGTGCTTCTTTTTGTTCTTTAAGTCTCATTTTTAACTCTTCAAGGAGTGATGCCATTTTAAAAAAAATTAAACAACCCCCAATTGATTTTATTTTGTTTCATTAGGATCCACCGTCCAAAATTCCAGGAATCATCCAATATTCCAAAACTGTTTCTTGCTTCTTTTCTCACTTTCTCTTTCCAGAGGCTTTGTTATCTTGTAACAAGGTTTCAGCTAAAATGTATCTTTTGCAAGCCTTGTTAAAATTCCACTATCAATTTTTTAAAGTTCCAGGTGGTCTCCTCCATTTTCCAGATTCCACCCTCTTGTTTCCTTTTTCCCTCCTCTGCTTTCTTTCTTTTTTTAAGAAAATTTTTAAATTATCCAAGAATCTTTATCCCTTTGATACTTTATTTTCAGCTAGAAATAGTCTATTAATGTCAAAGTGGATTAGTATCAATTTCTTGTTCAAATCTCTTCTTCTTAACGTTCCAAGTCAATTAAAACTGTCAATATGAGAGGAAAAAAAGCCAATTCCGTTTCCTTTCCCTTTCTCTTTTGCTGCTTAAGATATTTTTTAGGAATAGTATTAGTCTTTAAAATTCAGGTTCCAGGTGCCTTAAATAGATGTTCTCCATTCAACCCTGTCAGTCAAGCTTTCTCCTTTAAACTTCCTCCTGCACAATCTTGTCCGGTCGGGTTCTTCTTTGAGTTGGCCATTTCTGACCACCGCTGCAACCACCTTTGGGAAAGGGAGTAATGGCCAGCTGAGGAGGAGAGATGCAGCTCTCCTCAACCCCACTGATGGCTCTCCCTTCTTCACCACTTCTATGGGGTGGCTTCAGCCCCAAATCTGGGCGGCTCGGGGCGCTCCAGCGGTGAGCACGGATCAAAACCATGCATGATCACGGATTTCGGTCCGTCCCTGAAGAAGCCCGAACCGGAAGTCGAAATAAAATACTTTTGTTAGCTTAATATGCACAGGTAGTCCTTGACTTATGATCACAATTGAGCCCAAAATTTATGTTGTTAAGTGAGACATTTGTTATGTGAGTTTTGCCCCATTTTACAACTTTTCTTGCTACAGTTACTAAGTGAATCACTGCAGTTGATAAATTTAGTAACCTGATTGTTAAGTGAATCTGGCTTCCTCGTTAACGTTGCTTGTCAGAAGTTGCAAAAGGTGATCACATGATCCTGGGACTAGAAGAGGTCATAAATATGAACCAATTGCCAAGCATCTGAATTTTGATCACATGATCATGGGTATGCTGCAGTGGTTGTAATTTTGAACAGTCACTAAACAAACTGTTGCAAGTCAAGGACTACATGTGTATGTTGAAGGGGCAGATCATAAAAATGAAAGATGTTGCACTAACAGTAGATTTTTACTTATGGAATGTCTGTAGGATCTGAATATTATGGTTGTTCCAATATTTTTACATCCCCCTTTCCCAAAAACAGAACTAAATGTTGCTTTTGTTACATTGGTTCCTTTTCATCTCCCAATTTACTGCTCTAACCTGTGTAATAGCTTATTCCATCCAGTTATTTCATGTCTGCCTTTTTGCTAGCTGTTCATTTATTATTTGGTAATTATTTTTAATGTATCTAGACTTTAAATTGTGCAAAGCATTAAAAATGCTTTACCTAGTGGGCTAGCATAAGGAAATATCCTACCCCCTCCCCAAATTGTAGAAGCAGATGTGGTCTTTAGATTCTCTAAATATTATGATGTGTAAGGCATTCAAATGTTGCTTCTCCTCCTTTGGGGTGGATCCGTTGGGAGAATCCTCTGGGAAGCTTGGTGCTAAGGGTCTGTAGGATGATTCCCTTTCTCTTCTGTTTGGATTGGAAGGTTTTCCTCTGCTCGAAGGGCAAGGTGGATAGATGGTTCCCTTTTTAAAACTACCGGGAGGGGTGGAGAGGAAGCTGCCTGGCCAGTCTGTATTCTTAGGGGACTAACGGAGGGAATGAGAGTAAAGAAAACTTAAAGAAGGGGAAAAGGTGCACAGGGGGTTTCGGGCGGCTGGAGCAAGAGGACAGCGCCTGACAGTACAAGGGACGAGACCATGACCCGAAGCTCTGGGGCGGGAAGCAAAGCGAGGCGTGGCAGGGGAGAGAAATGATTGCATCACCCTCCCTCCGCCACTTCCACCTACCCAATCCCAAAAGACTCACCGACTTGCAGGACCTTGTCAACGCAGCTGCCATCAATCAAAGCGATGCCCCTGCGGGAGGGCAGGCGGTTCTCATCGGCAGCGGGGTCTGTCTCACCGCTGCCCCTGTTATTGGAGATGGCACTGGTGAGAGAGGCACCAGCGCCGGCGGGAACCATTGAAGCTATGGCTTCCCCGCCTGAGAAGCAGCTGAAACGCTGCCGGTGGAGGAATGTGTAGCACTCCAAATGCGGCAGCATACAGGCAGAAGGGAAAGCAACAGCAGTGGAGGAAGCAACAGTGGCAGGCGCGATGCAAAGTGCCCCACCACCACCGAAGCCGACATCCACGCTGCCGCCACCCGCCCACTGACCCAGCCTGCACCCAGAACCACACCCGGATCTGCAGCAAAGGCGCTTGGGGATAGGGAGCTCTCCATGCTCCGCCATGAACAGCCGTTAGGAGCGGCTTGTGGTGAGGCGTGGCTGCCCTCAGGGTGTTCCTAACGGCAAGTTCCCCCCGCCCCCCTCCAATTTTGCATGTTTTAAACTAGGCCTAAATTTGGGGGGAGGGGCTTAATTTCACCTTATGCCTAGAAAATATGGTGGGTCTTTCTATTGGGGGGGGTGTATTGTTGGAGAAACACGGTATATCTATATCTATATATATGTGTGTATGGTATTCAGCTTTGTTGGGTATTTTCCCACGTCATTATAGTTGTGCTTTTACAGTTGTAAGTTGTAGCGATGTTTTGGTAGAATCTCATCTGCCATCATCAGGCTTGTGTATTGTGTTCGTCTGTGAGTCAGGCTTTCACAGCCATTTTTGTTTTAAATTTGGGGCTAGCCTACTGCTGTATTAGAATGATTTTTTCTTCATCCTGATTGGTTGGGAGTCTTGGTCTGTGTTTAACCAATCAGGATGAAGAAAAAAACTATTCTAACACAGCAGTAGGCTAGCACCAAATTTAAAACAGAAACGACTGTGAAAGCCTGACTCACAGATGAACACAATACACAAGCCTGATGATGGCAGATGAGATTCTGCCGAAACATCGCTACAACTTTAAAAGCACAACTATAATGACGTGGAAAAATACCCAAACAAAGCTGAATACTATACATATAAATACCTGCGAAAACTTAAGAAAACACACACACACACACACACACACACACACACACACACACATCTTTAACTTTTAGCAGTTCTTGCTATATGTATGTGTGATTTAGGAAAAGTATACTTTGCAATTTCATGCAGACATGTTCAGTCCAGAATTGCAGACTTGTTCTGATTATAATTTGGAACTCTTTTCTGAAGGAGAAAGGTCAGATCACAAATTCAGTCACAGATGAAAAATGGAAGACATAGGAGATACAGGAGATATAAATGTGTGAATTCAAGGCTGTCTAATATAATGCATAATTCAACTTATTTTCTATAGTTACTTGGTTCTGTTATTTATAAGTGTAACAAACATTAATCCTTCACTGTAATTAATTTTCCATTCTCTGATTTTAATTTTTCCCTGATGTTATTAATTTGATAATAAATATAATGACAAAGGAAAGCAATGGAGTTTTTATCTGCAAAGCCTGCATATAGGAGTATATCTTGATTATTGTTTCAGCTAATGAAGAGGGAAAAACTCATATTTTGAATCTACATTTGTGAACGCACATTTACTACATATATCTGTTATATTCCAGTTTATCTGCCAGTTCTTTGACAATATCTTCTGGAAGCAGTCGAGGATCATTGGCATCCAGCCGTGGGTCATTGGCATCCAGCAGAGGCTCCCTGAGTTCAGTTAGTTTCACAGACATCTATGGTCTCCCTCAGTATGATAAATCTGATATTGCTGTTGAATATGGTCATCATATGCGATATGATCCAGTTCCAGTTGATTCTCACAACAAAGATGTACAGTATCATGAATCTATCGGATCTCCAGCTAGCAGTAAACAACGAAGATCCTTAGATACTCCTCTGTCTTTGGCATCATTGTCATCAAGATCATCCCTTTCTTCACTATCACCTCCAAGTTCTCCTCTGGACACTCCCTTCCTACCAGCTTCTCGGGATTCTCCATTAGTTCATAAGTCAGAAGGGTATGAAGAAGTAACATACACAGGTGCTTCAGAAGTACTTCGAGCTCAGGGCTCTGTTTTGGGTGAAGACAAAGGACAAGAAATTGTGGCATTTAAGGCTACTGAATATTCCACAAGAAATGAAGCCGGGCTGCAAATTCTCAATATTCCGAATTCTGGTGGTAAGTTAATTTTTAGCTATTTATATTTCAGATATCAACAAAACAATGAATATAGGTCGGATGTCACAACCTACATAGCAGCTTATCTAAAAAAAATACAGTTGTACATGTTTTGCTTTGGAGGAAAAAAGGCTGAATGAAATTGTGAACAGTTAGCATGTCTGTGTTTCAGTTAAGTAAACGTTATAAAAACTTATAGTAAGTTTTAAGAGAAGGAAATAAAATGTTTTGCTGGCTTGTTACACATTTTAGCTTTTTAATTTGTGTTCATATTCTAAACTCCTTCCTATCTATTTCTGAAACAAAATGAGGGAAACTACTTTAAGTCCTACTGAAGTTATAGGGCAAATTAATTGTAATTTGAAATGAATAAAACATTTCTGCTTTGAAACTCATTTGCAGTGTTCTGAGCCTAAAAAAAGACATTTATTTGTTCATTCATTCAGGTTTTAACATACCACAATCACGCAAGTAGTTTCCACCACTCCCACACCACTTCTGCTATAAACTGACCAATAATTTCCATAATATGTATTTTAGTACATTTTTTACCATTTTTGCTACATTATAATATAGAATTTAATTTTTCAATGTTATTAGCTAGCATTTTTTTAAAAAAATATTTGCTATTTGCTAATTGCTATGGGTCTGTGTAGGATCATTTTTAAAAAATTAAATATATTACAGATTTTTCTGCTTTATACCCATGTGATTGAATTGCTTAGGCATTTCCATTTTCCTTTTCTCATTTTGCTCGTTTTCATATTTAAAGGTTAGGGAAATAAATGAACAACACTGTTGTTGCTTTTAAATGTAGTGCATAGGGTATAAATGGCTGCCATCTAGTGGTGGAGTACCATGAAATATGCTCATTTTCTGAAATAATTCATTTGATCTGTTTTTGATTTATAGAGACTTGAGTATTCAAACTTTCACTAATGCTGTTTGTATTTCTCTGCTGAGTGTAAAAGGAAAGAATAATTATTAGTACAAATTCATATTCTTTTTTTAACAATATTTTAAATGTGACAGAAATACAATTTTGGATGCAGAATTGAACGTAAGATGCCATAAATCTGCACTCTTAGGTTAACAAAAATAGTTCCATGAAAACGATTGGTTCTTCTTTTCCACAAAATAAAGATGTTACTGTACATTTTGATTAAAGCAATAAAGTTTAAGTGTTTCATTTATTATTTGTAGAATATTTGTTTGCGATAAAGAATAAAGATATATAAAGAACATATATATAAAGAATAAAGATAAAAAATATTTCTCTTGTACTATAGACTGTTAGCTCTCATTAATGAAGTTTGGAGAGTACTGTTGATCTAACCTTCAACATTCACTTTTTTCCCTGAGTTGCAGAATTTCAGGGGATGCTTAATTCTGTGGGGTTTTTTTTTTTAATGAAAATGTCAGATTGGCAAACTGGTTCCACATTTCACTTAAATTATTCCTTTATTTTGTTCCTCATGTGGCACAACAGAAAAAATGCTGTAAGTTATTCTAGATTTACTCTTTTCTTTCTGCCTGTAAAGTTAATGTGTATTTGTAGAGTTTGGGTTTTGTTCTGCATGTTTAAAAACCAAAATATTTTTTATGATTTCATTAAAAAAATCTTAGGAGCAACTATTGTTTCCTAGCCATATTGGATTAATAGTAATGTAACAATAATCTGGAATAGCTGGTATTAATAATTGTTGTACTTAAGGATCTTAAATATTTAGGTATACAATCTCTACCTAAGTTCTTCTACTAGCTAGTGTAAACTGAACAAAAATATGGAATTCTAATATCTTGCATTTCTACTTCATCATTTGATATTAGCTACATGTTCTCTTATTTGATATTAACTATGTTCTCTTTTGAAACTTTTGCTGCCGTTCCCTAACCCTAACTATTCCCTATCATATGGCTAGCATTTAGCCAATGCTAGTTGATCGCAAGAAGCTAAAATGATTTAGGCTTGGTTCTTTGAAGCAAAACTATCAGTTAAACCCCAAACTGTAAGCTAGATTGGGAACTGTGAAAGCAAACTGAAAACCAAACACAGAATAATTTTACTCAATTAATCAATGTTGTAACACAAAGTCAAGATCATTTCAAAGAAGACTTTAATCTTTTAAAATCTTTTAAAATGAAGTTTCTTTTAAGAGTCAATAAAATATTTAAAAGTGGGAAGACAGTTACTGCACAAAACGACAAACTCCTCAGTTGGAAATTCTGTTTCTGTCATTTGAGTAGGAAGCATGTCTTAACTTGCTGGCAATAGCCGTGTTACCAAATTGAAACAAGGTAGCAATATTATTATCTTTAACACTTCAATATAGATAAACATCAGAATATCACAATTATAGAATTTGATTCTAAGTGTTAAGAGCATCCTATTTTTAAAAACTGAAAATAAAAACAAAGATTTTGTATGGCAAGCAAACAAACTGTAAAATTGTATTACAAACTTTCTTGCAATAAGATAAACAAAATCTTACACTTAAAACACTGGAAATCTAAAATAATTATATATAACTTATAGCTATAATATAACATAATTATATATAATTTTTTAGAGAAATAAACTCTGTATCACTATATTTCTGGTAACACTAGCTGGCTTTGCCAAGATGGGAAGCTGACAGAGTTTGACTAATAAAACTGTAGACTAGGAAGTCTAAATCCTGAAGAATAAAATGACAACATATTTTCTTTGTTTGCGTTGTGCAATATATCAAAAGTTTGCTTACTGTTTTGTTACTGATCTTAAAAATACTTTGCATTTTTATGGCATAATTATTTTCATGCGATTTTCAATAAAATCATTCAACTTGGAAATATTTAAAATTATAATTGACATGATTATCTCGTTAATGAAACAGGTAGAGAGGTAAAGATAGCTTTAAGAAAACACTTGATATAATTATAATTTAATTGAAACAAATGCATATGAAACTCATACTTTTGGTGTTTGATTTCATTAGTTGGCTCCTCTTAATGTGCTGCACGTATATAATTGGTATTAGAGCTTGCTTAAAGGGTCCTTGTGTCATTTGTTCTTGGTCATTGGCTGAATGACTATTGTGCTGTTTTCTCTGATTTCCATTCATTGCCAACTTGAATATAAATCTAAGACAAGATATGGGTTATTTTATATTTGTTTCTCTTGTTAGTGAAAGGAGAAGTCATAGGCCAATTAGCATTAATCAGTCTGTTAATCTGTTAGTAATCATAAAGAGAATCATAAAGGATTGTGAGTAAGTGTTGGATAATTTATATAATCTGAATGCAGCCAATTATCTTCTATATATTCATGCTAGTGGACTATACTCATGTTAAATTGTTAATGGTTTATAAATACATTCTTTATGTTTTGCTTTAGCAACATGTATTATCTTTTTAATTTGGAGTGAATTGTATGGGTAGTCATGCAAGCATGTGCTCAAGACTCAGTTAAAAGTATTCAGATGCAAATTTAAGGTAGGCCAGTGTGTGTTAAGATTTCAATATACATATGACACATTTAATATATTTGTATTAGTAAACTGGATGGAAGAGAAAATAGGAAGAGGGAGTATTATGAATGCTACCTTTATCTATGCTTTACAAATTAAAAGGAGAGGATAAATCCAATAAATAAACAAACTTTCAGTGTAACTTATCTTTACTGTTTTCCATGTTGTAGCTGTGACCTTACGTGAAGATAGTACTAGAAGATTGGAAAGAAGATCCAGGCGAGTCTCAGCATGTCTGTCCAATTATTCACTGGCTAGTGACAGTGGCGTGTTTGAAGCTTTAAGCAAAAGGTCAGGTTGTACAAATATTTGTAAAATGGAATTATACTTAATTCCCCTCAAAATTCCCCTCAAAAATACTTGATGAAGATCTTTTTATCTTCTACTAGATAAGATTAATGGCAAATAAAATCTGAGCAAAGTAGGTTTTTTAATTCTAGGTCTTAAATTTTTTTTAGTTTACTGAGCATTGTAACTACATAGAAGTATGAACTCTTCTCTTTTAATAGTAGTTAAAAGGCATTTGGAAATGTATCTTTAAAATATTTTTACGTTTTAAAAATGAATAGAAATGAAACAGGAAAAATAAATGAATTAAAAGAAGAAAAGAATAGCTGCCATTTTATGAGAGGGTAAGGAAACACTGTGTTGCATCCACTGAAATTTTAATAATGTTGGATCCTTGTACTTTTCTCTGGCTATGCTTTAGTGCTCTAGCACTAAAATTTTATAACAAAATTCAGTTATAATAGACCAGAACACTACATATTAGTACATAGAATATAAGCAACTTTGCTTTGAATAGAAACTTTTATCTTTGAAAAGGACCTTGGGGATGTTAAAGTAGCTTCAGCTTTGATACCTGTACCTGTTTTAAAACTGGGAATAGCACATGCCTCAATATTTAAAATCACTTTTGATGCTTGTCTTGCCTATCTGGGCATCAACATACTATTTTTTTTATTTTTTGCAAAACGATCAAATGTGGTAGTTGCCAGTAAATAAAGTTAGACATTAGGTTAATCACCTATGAACTTATTACATACCATAGAATTCAACAATATCTTTAAGATTTGAGTTTGATGAATGTTTGTCATATAATATGGAAAGCAGAGGAAGGAGAGGTTTTTTGTACGTATTAGCTAGTATTATTTATAATGACAGAGTACTACTGTAATAAGTTATTAATTTTTTTAATTCCTATATAGAAATGAAGATGTTGAAGAATCACTTTATAATGATGGTGTCACTAATGAAGAGCCCAAAATGCAGGTTGGATTTCTGTAAGTATTTTTCTATGCCTTGGTCATTACTAACTATATGCCAAAACAGACGATATTCAGGAATACTTGTGAGTCGTGAAGGTACATCTTCTGGGCTACCTCATCTTTACTGCTTTAATTTGTGAAAAAAGAGTATGGGACTAAAAGAAAATCCCCCCTAATCCAGAACAGTACATCCAAAATGTATGGTTCATCGCACTGTCCTTAAATGGCCAAATTAATCAGTTCCCCAAATTTGTGAGCATGAACTAGAATTCCTCATAAGTTCTGCTAGCTGTATCAGAGACTTCTGCTAAAAGAAGAGGAATGTTAAATTAAATTGGTTACTAATTCTAAATTGTTGCTATTTTAAAGTTACATTATAATATAATGCTGTCATTATTGCAATATGATTTAATAGAAAATTTAATGTTTTATTTAATCGCCTGACATGCGGCAGAACATTTCGTGCCTATATAGGCTTTACCAGCCACCTGTGGACGTACTGTGGACAGCCCACAACCTATTAGATGTCAACGTCCTCTTTCTCGCAGATGTTTCAGACAAACATCATGATTGCTAATAAATATATGATATATCAGTTATATACAAACAAAAATATGCCTTACTGTAAATCTATCTGCCTTGTATGTTTGAGAATAGACTGGCAGTTAACAGTTATCTTGTTTTTCAGGCATGACAGTGGAAGTGAATGTCTCCTTGTCCATGTGTTGCAGCTGAAGAATTTTACTGGCTTTGCCATGAAAGAAGGCTGTAAAATGTACGTTGAGATTGTCATTATTCTAACACTGTCTTTTTAATCCTATGAAATGTCAAGATATGTGATTAATTATGCACATCAAGTGACCATTACATTTCTTAGCAACAAAAATTCTGGTCCAAATAAGTCAAGTTCTACTTGTAGGCATTCAGAATTACCAGGATTTGTATCATATTGACTATCTCAAATATTATTGCTTTAGTACATGCAAGAGAATTACAGCCCTTTGCAGTGCAGTGCTATAGTGACCATTTAAAAAGATAAAAAGAAAATGTATTTACCAATTTTATATATTTTATTGATATTTCTATTATATAGGAGTTTTTTCTTTTTTTCCAGACACGTGAGAATATATTTACCATCTGTTGAATCAGGCACCACAACCACATATTGCTCTAAGGCTTTGGAATTCCAGGCTTCTTTAATATTTAATGAAGTCTTTCAGATTCCTGTACAATCAAATATCTTAAAACTCAAAGCACTGCAACTTTACATTTGTTCACTTGGCCAGCACCAACAAGAAGAATTATTGGTAAGAGATTCATTTCCATGAAATGTTCCAGAATAGTCAGAACAACCCATTTCAGGGTTGAAGCAAAGGTTTCAAACTTAAGATAGATTTTTTTTTTAAGCTGGAAACATTTTACGCTGAAAATGTTTTACATATCCCTACCAACTAGTGAAAAAATCAAAGATAATTTATTAGAATTAGATGTGAAATATCATCTGCAGAGAAATGTAGGCAATGAGGCTAATTACACAGAATGTGACAAGTATTCCTTAAATACTGCAACTAATGTTTTTTTAATTAAAATAAATAGTTTTGTAATAGAAATGTTTTCTATGATACATTGACACATTTTGCATTGATATGTTTGCAGGGCATTGCTCAGATCAGCCTAGCTAACTATGAGAGTGCTAGTGAGATGCAGCTTTGCTGGTATCCTGTTCAGACCTTCATTGGTTCAGATTGTGAACAAAAAAAAGAACAGCCTAAGCGTGAAGAAAGTGCTTCTCATTCTGTTGAAAATAAAAATATAATGAAAATGGTATAGTCATATATAATTTTTCTTGTGTTTCTATGTTTATGTGATACTTGATACTAAAGGAAGATACCGTATATACTCGAGTATAAGCCGAGTTTTTCCAGCACATTTTTGTGCTGAAAAAAAAAAACCTCGGCTTATACTCGAGTCAGATTCCCCTCTGAAAAAAAAATGGTGTGGAGCTCCGGAGCTGGGTAGCCGCTTCCGTGTTTCCTTTGCAACTTGTAAGCATGGGGGTAATTGGAAGCAGAAAAGTTCTTGCATGAGGATATATTGTTTTTTCTTTTTTTAACTGTTTTTAGGGGGGAGGAAAGACCCACCGTCATGTGAGAATGCTCAGACACGAAATCTATCCGCCTGAAAATAAGTGTGTGTGTGTGTGGAGATTTTAACAGAGGGAAGACGTAGGGAGAAGGCAAAAGCGATGGAAGATCCTTCAGGGGAAACTGAGGGGGAGACTCACCCTTGGTCCAGATGAGCCCCCTTCCCCGCCCCTAAGGAAGCAGAGGCAGCCAGCAAGGGCAGGCAAGCCCCACTTCGCGGACTTCGTCCGTCCTCGCTCCCACCCACCCAAAGCCACGAAGTCCCCCAATCACGCAGCCCAGAATCGCCCTCCCCTCAGGGGACAGCTACGACGCCCGGCGTTTCCCGAGACAAGAAGCTCCGCCATGCAATGAAAGCGCCCTGGCTCTAGGCTCGCGGGCTCAGAAACAACGCGAGCCGAAGTGGTTTCGGCTCCGGCTTGGCTTCGTTTCCTCAGCCCCAGCTGCTTTCAGTCCGCTCGGGAGGAGGGGAGGAGGTGGTGGCGGCGGCTCGCGTGGTTTCTGAGCTCTAGGCTCGCAGGCTCAGAAAACAACGCGAGCCAAGGTGGCTCGGCTCCGCTTGGCCGTTCCTCAGCCCCAGCTGCTTTCAGTCCGCTCGGGAGGAGGGGAGGTGGTGGCGGCGGCTCGCGTTGCTTTGTGAGCCCGCGAGCCTAGAGCTCAGAAAACAACGCGAGCCGCTGCCACCACCTCCTCCCCTCCTCCCGAGCGGACTGAAAGCAGCTGGGGCTGAGGAACGCCAAGCGGAGCCGAAGCCACCTCGGCTCGTGTTGTTTTCTGAGCCCACGAGCCTAGAGCCAGGGCGCTTTCATTGCACGGCGGAGCTTCTTGTCTCGAGAAATGCCGGGCGTCTTTGCTGCCCCCTGAGGGAGGCGATTCTGGGCTGCGCGATTGGGGGACTTCGTGGCTTTGGGTGGGTGGGAGCGTTCTTATGATCTCTCTCTCTCTCCCCCCTCATACAGTCAAGCCCTTTCCAGCACGCGCAATCCACGCCGCCGCTTTGCACCTTGCAAATGCAAAAACCCCGGGATTTTGCATTTGCAAGGTCTAGGCGGCGGCATCGCGTGCTGGAAAGGGCTTGACTGTATTACGAGAGAAAGAGAGAGAGGGAGAGATCATAAGAACGGCTCTTGCTTTTTCTTGCAAGGGAGAGAGTGACTCCTGCCTCCCACTGTCATCATCATCTTCTTTTGGGTTAGTGAATCAATTAAACCTTTCATGATAGTGAGATCGTTTCCCAAATTTCCCTTAAATCAGGGAAGAAATCAGAAAAAACCTTTGGACTGAGAATAAGCCTGTTCCTATGATGCCATTTTTGTTCACTGCAGTGTGAAAAGTGTGAAAAAACACACTTCTTTTTCTTCATCTTCTTGTTCCCTATTTACTGGTCTCTTTCAAAGAGGAAATTGTGAACATCAAACTTATTCTCAAATGTCCTAGTGAAAGTTTTTATTGGTATCTATTTTTATTTTTGAAATTTACCAGTAGCTGCTGCATTTCCCACCCTAGGCTTATACTCGAGTCAATAAGTTTTCCCAGTTTTTTGTGGTAAAATTAGGTGCCTCGGCTTATATTCGGGTCGACTTATACTCAAGTATATACGGTATGTCTGAAATGCTAGATAAATGAGGCAATTGATTAAATGCTGCATTGGTAAAACTTCTTTATTATCAGTGGAACTGTTTAATTGGCATTGATCTGCTGGTCATGCTAAAAGAGTGAGTATGTTCTGTCTATGCATCCTTTTTTAATTGTCTGGTCATGTTTAGGTTATTTTGAAGCGTATGATTCATTCTACATGCTATGTTTGATATCTGAATTTAAGGAAATATAGCCTATTTGTTCTGGAAACTGTAGAACAACGAAAAATACAGCAGAAAGGGATACTTTTTGGAATTCAATATGAAATGGCACCCTTTACATAAGAATTTCCTAAAGTGTAGAATATATTGTGTATTGGCTAATTTAAGACCCTTTTGGGACATATGAACTTGGTCATTGTTATTATGTTTTGAAAATATTAATTCCAGCTCACATATAAATAAAATGGGAATAATTCAATCTGAATTGTCCTTTCTTCTCTAGGATGCTGTGACTGTTCTTTTAGCTAGGACCACAGCTCAACTGGAAGCTGTGGAGAGAGAGCTTGCAGAGGAAAGGGTAAAACTGGAGTACACAGAAGAAGAAATACAACAGATGGAGCAAAAAGAGGATCAGGGAGAAGCTGTGTCAGAGAGGTACTTTTTATTGTGAAGAATGCATACAATAAGAATGTGCAGAAGTTGGACAGCCATGTATATCCATCTATAGTGTCGTAAAACTGATTCCACTTCTGATGTTTGGTATTTTGACATGAATCCTAAATCTATCCAATTAATTCTAGCATGATTTCCCCTCTTTATTGTAGGAAGTATCTTAAGCATTTGTAGCTGAAACAGACTTAAAATGTTTTAGCCTTCGAGCTAAACTTAAGGAGTACACAAATCCATATTCTTTTCTGAGCCAACATGAGTTCATGCACGTTTCAAAAAAATTTTAAACATAGAATAAATAGCATTCTATACATCTGAAAAATACATATGTATTTTTGAGCCAACATGAGTTCATGCACGTTTCAACAAAATTTTAAACATAGAATAAATAGCATTCTATACATCTGAAAAATACATATGTAAGCAGTAATTACTACTGTGAACATAAAGAAGCCATCCTATTGATCGTGATTTCATACCTGAGGAGTCTAATAACAAAGATTGCATATTTGTTAGGATTATGATGCAGTAAAATACAATATAGAAATCAACCTGTCTGAACTGCTCTGCCAGGTATATTAAGGGTGTGGTTACAATATAAGACCTTTTCAATTATGACGACCATCACTTGAATATCTTCCTAGGAAGGGATTATATTGTCTGCCTCCAATTGATTGATTTAGTGTATTATCCAATATATACATCTTATTTTCTCTTAAATATAAATACAAAAATTTCTGATCCCTTGGTGGCTGATTTTAAATGGTTTGGTTGTTCTGTTTTTCTCTAAGTTGCCTATTGCTCATTCAGATCACTAGTTACTGAATTTCATAAAATAAATCAAATAATCATTAAAACAATATAAAATATTTCCTCTACAGAAGCTGGCAAGCAGAATCAGTTGATAGTGGATGTAGTAATTGTATGCAATCCAGTCATCACTTGGACTCCTATTGTGGTGAATCATTGCAGATTCCCATGTTTGCATCTCAAACAGATCGGTGTATTTCTGGAAAAAATCTGGCTTCAACATTAAAGGCAAGTAAATATAACTGGTACAGTTTTTCCTGAATCTTTATGGGACTTGGCTTGGATTTTTTATTTAAATCATGATGGCTTATTTTCTTCTTTTTTAAAAAGAAAGCACTATGAATTTGATTTTTATTATAAGTATGGTATAGTAATGGACTAATTACTTTAAAATTTTCCCTAAAATATTTGTGCTTTCTTTGTGAATAAAAGTATTGAGATTTTGATTGTTACTATAGGTGGACAAGGAGACTAATACAGAAGATCTTTTTCCTGAAGAAATGGTTTTGTCTCATAAAAACAGACTAGGCCGTCGCTCCCGTGGTTCTGCATTTGTTCGTAATAATACTATTGTTCGCTCACATACATTTTCACCTGGTGCACGAAGTCAATATATTTGCAGAGTGAGTAGAAAATGTCATAGCAAAAGTCATTTGGAATGCCAAATAATTCTTTCTAAAATGTGTGTAAATGATCTATCAGCAGAATACATATTTTCAAGAACTTTTTCCCATTAATTAATACAAGTCAAGCTATCTACAAAGGCTTTTTACTGTATATGTGTAATGGAATAGCTAGATAAGATTTGAACAAATCAGTGTATAGAGTTTGCTATCCTCTTCATGCTTGTTGCATTCTAACTCATATCAGCTCTAATCAGAATGATGAAAAACAATGCCATTGAAGATTTGTCAAAATCTGGATTGTTTTATATTAGATAGTGGATTTTTTTTATACAAAGTACATTATTCTAAAGCACGAAACATAATTTAGTTAACAAGTATTATGGATTAAGTATTAATCCATAGGACAGGTTACATTACAGGTAAATTTTATCTATATTTTGCCCAAATGTCTATATTCTTCCTTCTGAGGATTTTCACTATCATTACAAGCATTGCTTATATCTTACAGTATCATTACCTTGCTGATGAATTTTTTCATGGGAAAGTTATGGCAGAATCTGCTTCTGAAAATATCATTCCTTAAATTGTGCCACACTTATAGCACAGAAGTCATTTTCCTCAGCTGATCAGGGAAAGGGGTTCCTGCAGATAAGGGAAGATATAGATATGGGCAAAAATGCATCCATTTCCAATTCAATTATTCATTGATTTTTCATTTGGTTTTTTTGGGGGGAAAAAATGATTTTTTTTTGTTGCTATCGATAAATCAATAAAAGGAGATATAAGAATGATAAAACTGAAATTTTCATCAGATTCAAATTAATATGGATACCTATAATAAAATTACTGTCTTTAAACTTTAAATTGTATTAAGATTGACTTTAATCAGTGTTTTACATCTTTCTGTCAGCTATATCGTAGTGATAGTGACAGTTCCACTTTGCAAAGAAAGTCACCTTTTATACGGAATACTTTGGAAAGGCGTACGCTGCGTTATAAGCAGGTATTTAATAGTCTGATCTTATGATAAATGTTACAATTATGCTCATATAGTTAATAATAAAGGCTTGCAATAAGGTGTTCATTAGTTGTTGCTGTGTTTTATTTGTCTCATATAACTCCTTTTATTATTGATACTGCCTGACATTTTTATTATATATTTGACTAGACTTTTCATTACTTTATGTGAATTACCCATCATTGTTAAAAGAAGGCCAGATGATAACCGCATCTTTTTATTGATTTGATTATTTTAATATATGTTCAGTAGCTAGATAATGTCTTGATTAATATTGGTATCAAGAAGATTCAAAAAGGCTATTTGTTAGTGGCATACAGAAGCTAGCTTGGACATCAGTCTGAGGAAGACAAGTCTTATATAAAACCACAATTGAAGAACAATAGTGCATGCTTTATCAATATTTCCTAACACTTTTTTAAATAGTGCATAAAATGGTTAAGAATAAATACTTATACCAAATTAGAAATCAAGCAGGAATAGGTAGACATTATAGATAAAAATTCAGTTTTTATAAGGCACAAAACAATTAAAATAAGGATAAATAGAAACTGAAACTGACAATAGATTAAAAAAATAAAATGGAAAATTCATGTGATACAGTATATTGTATACTTTGAACCGTGGTTCTTTTTCCATTTTCCATATGTTCCTACTATAAGATAGATAACCTGTTTTTAAAACCGGACCTGTTATCTGCCAGTTTCTCCTAAAAGGCAAACATTAAAAATGCTTAATTTCTTAAAGTGTATCAATTTGCAGTAAATAAAAATAAAAATCTGTTTGATAACATGTATCAGTAACTTTAAAATTATATGGGTTAATTTATCAATTGTATATATTAGACATATTTTATGAACAAGTAATTCAATGACTTTATATTTGTAAAATATCATATTTTAATTTTTCTGACATTTTCATTTGTCCTGAGTAAAGAGCAGCTTTCTTCCACTGCTTCAACATTTCTGGAAATTTAATCCCAGCAATTTCATGATAAATTCCTGTTAGTTTTAATTGGGATTATATCAGTGCAAATATAAGTGTAAAATTAAAGTAAGAAGAAAAGGAAAACAATCTTAACGTAAGACATGGTGAAGAGGATATATGCCAGCCCCTAATTGTGTAAATGTGGTTTAAAGTTGTCCCATTTAACCTATAGTGGACCAATTTCTGCCTGAACATAACTGAACCAATTTTCTCCTACTGTTTTTGCTCACCATTGTGCAACAGCTGTATACCTGTGAAATAGTTTAGAGCCTTATAATTCTTTCTAAGACGGATAGAGGCATTGCCATAATTTTTATATTATTGTAGCATTCATGTAGAACATCTTTGGCTGATCTTATGGAAAGGACTTCCCTAGACCTGGAGCTGGATCTTCAGGCATCAAGAACAAGGCAGAGACACTTAAATGAGGAATTATCTATTCTAAGAGAATTGCGGCAGCGTCTGGAGGATGCCCAGCTTAGTGGTCAAACTGATCTGCCTCACTGGGTCATTCGTGATGAACGATTCCGAAATTTGCTGAAGGAAGCAGAAAGGCAGGTATGGAATCATCTGAACATTTAATACAGCTTGTTTTTATCGTTCATACAGCAATGAGATATAAAAATCAGATTTGTGATGTTTAGTTTTTATAAATATTTAAGAAATTATTGAAGAGCAAATATAAATAATTTAACAGCTTGAAGTAATGCTCTTGTATCAAGCACAGGAAAAACAGGTCTTAAATTGTTTAGAGTGGTCAATGCCTGGAATGCACTACCTGATTCTGTTGTTACATCCTGTAACCCCCACTCCTTTAACCTTAAACCATCTACTACTGACCTCACCCCATTCCTAAGAGGTCTATAAGGAGTGTGCATAAGTGCACAATCGTGCCTACCATCCCTGTCCTATTGTCCCCATTTATTTGTACCTATTTCTTGTATTCTTACTCATGTTTATTCTTATATCTATTATCTTGTAAGCAATTGACAAATAAAATAAATAAAATAAATAAAACTAAAAAAATAATTTTTTGCTTCTGGAAGAAGTTGATTTAAATATCCCCTAATATATAATATAATATAAAATATAAAATAGGGCATTCTCTTCTCTTTCTCAATCATTCATATCTGTTGCTAAGTCTACTGATATGGAACACTCCAGAAATAGGATTTAAAAACAAACCATCCTTGGAGTATGTGGAAAACTGCTTCTGCACTTACAAAAAAGTAGAAAATAAACCCAGTGTCAAACTACATGAGCACTTACATTGAAGTGGTCTGATAAAAATCTGTTTTTATCAGATTTTTAATGTTTAAAGGTTTTTAAAAAGTTATGTGGAGCTATTTAGAAGTCTATTTGGATTCATAATTCTTTTCAGATAATATAAGATAGTGTTTATGTTTCAGAGGGTGGATTTACATCTAGTAATGTATACATTTCAGATTTATATCCTAAAATCCTAAATAGAGATTTGTATCAAAATGATTATAGGATAGATGAATTTGTGTTGCATTGTTTTGTGGGAGGAGGAATTTTTACTAGCAGTTTCATTCATTTTCATATCTTAAATATAGCTTTAACAATGAGTGTAATTTTAATTGTAACAGATCTGCTGCCCCAAAAAAAAAAAAAAAAAAAAAGACTGAGACATTGAATTTTCCATATATAGTCTAATACCGATGTGGTATTTAGCTGGTTCGGACTGGTTTTGGCATCCAGTAGCGGAAATTTTGATCAGTTTGGAGAACCGGCTAATACCACCTCTGACTGGCCCCACCACCTTCCCCCCTTTTCCTGTCCTATATGCTCTTGTTTTTTGGATCAGCTGATTCGTGTGGGAGAGCGGATTGCCATGCCTCAGCTGAGCTAAAAAAAAAAACCAGCTCACCTCACTAGTGCTGACACAGAGGGCAGTTTTTGAGTGTTGCGCTGCACAATCAGTAGGAAAATCGCATCACTGGCTGGCCCCGCCCGCCGCACCCCACCCTGCCCTATATATCTTGCCTTCGCCATACGGCCTGGCTAATCTCTGCTCTGCGCCTCGCATGTTCTGCTCACCAAAGGTAAGCATGCCTCCTGATCACCCTTCTCCTCGGGTCGGGGCCCAGGGATGCTCCATTCCCCAGCTCCAGCCTTGGTCCGGAGCCTCTGCCTGCTTCCTGTTCATCTCAGCTGGGTCAGGGAAAGCACCATTTCCCTGCTCTGGCCTTGCCCCAGGCCTCCGCTCACATGCCGCCACACCACCTAGCCTCAAACTACAGCCCCTCGGCCTGTGGCTGCTGCGCTAGGCCAAAGAGCCACGGTGGGGGGTGGCATGGGCACAGGGGGCAGAAGCAGCTTGGGAATGGACCAGACAGTTCTTCTTATCTGTAAGAAGTCCTATCCAGAAAGCACTGCAGCACAGATCCTTCATCTGCTTCTGTCCCTTGTCGAGACTTGGTCACTCGTGGAAATACTTATATGTGCTCTCCGGGTTGGCAGCTGCTTCTCTCCAATGCTGCCCTTGCTGAGAGAGCATCTTGTGCAGTTTAGCAGCTGTGAGCTGCCGCTTTTCGGCTATTTGGTCGAGTCTTGCCACATAGCGGAAACCACACATGTGCGGAAACCGTGCAAGTGCGCATGCACAGAAGCCCTATGTGCGCACATGTGTGGAAGTCGTGCGTGCATACACACCACACTTACATTTTTGGCGAACTGGTTATGGAATTATTTGAAACCCACCATTGATCTAATAGGAGTTTAGGCCCATAGGAACCAATTTGGAAAAGTTGATATTAGGAATGGCTCTGTTAGAGAAATTGCTGAATGTCCATTCTTTTTCTGTGCTTATTTGTATACTGCTATCTATCATTTTAAGCCAAGTTAGTGCTTGCTTGCTTGTTTATTTATTAATTAATTATTAAATTTAAAGGTCCATCCAACTATATAAGACTCTGAGCGGTATGCCACATTAAAAATAGTAAGAGCAAAGAAGGATTAACCAAAAAACCTCCATTTCCCTCTCATCAATAAAATGCTATTGACACCTATCTTATCACTAGGCATGGGTAAAAATCCATGTTTTCAAGGATTTGTTAAACATCTTGACTGGGCAGAAACAGTCAAAGATAGGCAATACCTCAGATAACCAGTAGGTGATAGCTATCATTTTGAATAGCACCCCTTCTTCCAGCTATTACTTCCTTAAAGATATAGGCCTAGGACACAAAAAAATCACTCCATTTTTGAAATAGGAAAAAAATTACTAATTATTGAAAGTTATAACCCACTAAATAAATAAATATAAATTATATATATATATATATATATATATATATATATATTTGGTTATTCGGGTTTTCTCCCGCATAAGATTGGAATTATCTAGGCAACGTTTCGATGAAGTCTCATTCATCATCTTCAGGCTTGTGTCTTCGGCTCTGTGCTTCTCAGAGTGATGTGAGCTTGCTGCTTCTTCCTTTTAACTGCCTTTTAACTTTCCCTTTAACTTCCTTTTAACCCACACCCACGAGGGCCACACAAGATGCCACCACCACACTTCCACGTAAAAAGCAGACTCACCCACACAGAAGATGAGACACGACCACGGACCAGAAGCCGCACTGCAGCTGCATCACTACCCACTTCAAACCCCTCCGAGCCATACATGAAGCGTACTGACACCCACCATGAAGATGCGGCACAACCACGAACTCGAAGCCAAACAGCAGGATCACAGCTCACCAGCTCAAATCCCCCAGCAACTAAGACTAACCTGAGCACAACGAAGCCCCCACCTGAACAGAACACACCTCCAGCCAATCAGAACATGGCCAACCCCCCAACCAATCAGAACACAGCCAAACCCCCAACCAATGAGAACACACCCCCACCCAATCAGAACACAGCCAAGCCCCCACCCAATCAAGTCACACCCCCACTAGCAGTTAAAAGGAATATATACTACAATGACGTGGGAAAATACCCGAACAAAGCCGAATGCCACACATACATACATACATACATACATACATACATACATACATACATACATTTATTTATATTTATATTTATATTTATATTTATATTTATATTTATATTTATTTAAAGGTCCACTAATCTTGACTTTTTTCAAGCTGAGTCTAGAAAATAAAAAGGGGCATTGTTATTTTTATAGTTTGTACATTGGGTTTTTATTCTTTGTAAGAGCCACTGAGAATGAGTGGACAATCAAATTCTCTAACTAAGTAAATAAATCTAGAAAATATTGGAGGCATTATTGGTAGGCAAAAGCTTAACTTGAGGTTTGATATGAGGCTTGTTTTGGATGAGGTGGCATTTCCTGGAAAGTATAGTTTACAGTTTGGGAATTTTCCAGGAACCGCCATTTGTCATTGAATTTGCATATGGCATTTGTGCTTCAAATGGCATATGTGTAACTTAACAGCTAGTACACCAAGCATGATCCTTCCTCAATCAGTCCGATGGTTACATGCATCTTGTTTTGCAGTATTCTTGTTGTGGCCTGTCGGCTGCCAGCAGAGATAGCTGCAGAGTCAGATGAGAAGGAGGAGGAGGGACAACCTGGGCCAGCTTCGGATCCTTTGGAAGGCTCTGATAAGGAAACAGCATCAGAGGCAGAGCCAGGGCCTTCCATCCTCCCCCAGGTGGAGAGGCAGCTGTCTTCGGGGGCCTGAGTTGAATGAGGGGGAGGAACAGATGGGTCCCATCCCAGATGTGCCTATGCACAGAGAGGAAAAGAGAGTTGAGCAAAGGAAAGCAGTAAGGTGGCTCTCAGGGAGATGCAGACGCAGCCCTCCCTGGCTGGGAAATAAATAGGAGTGGTTTGGGAGTTATCACAAACAACTGTTTGTTTCTGGTATACAAGCAATTCGGATTTCTTGGATAAACCCAGGTTTGTTGGGACTACCGTATTTGCCGGCGTATAAGACGACTTTTTTGCCCTGAAAAAGATGCCTCCAATTGGGGGGGTCGTCTTATATGCCGGGTCGTCTTATATGCCGGCAAATAGTAATTGGGAAGCACTGCGGCTGCCCGCGGCTGAGGCACTTTTGCGCACCGTGGAAACGAATCCCGTGAAGCCGAAAGGAGCAGCCAGCCTTCTCCCAGCTCCCAAGGAAACGAGGCTCGCACCGCCCGAGCTCCGCTGAGGTATCCGGCTGGGGCTGTCAGGAATTGTTACCGCTGGCGCGGCTCAGTCCCGCGTTGCCTCGGGAAGGGAATGGCAAAACCAGGAGCCGCTGCTGCCATTGCAAAGCGCCGCCGCGGCTCTTCCTTTTTGCCTTTCCCTTCCCGAGGCAACGCGGACTGGAGCCGCGTGGAGCCGCGCCAGCGGTAACAACTCCTGACAGCCCCAGCCGGATACCTCAGCGGAGCCCGGGCGGTGCGAGCCTCGCTTCCTTGGGAGCTGGGAGAAGGCTGGCTGCTCCTTTCAGCTCACGGATTCGCTTCCACGGTAGACAAAAGTGCCTAAAAAAAAAAAAAAGTGCAAAAGTGGAAGGCGTGCGGAAGAGGGGGCGAGTATATAACAAACTATATTTTGAGTGGAAATGTTGGGGGGTCGTCTTATACGCCGGGTCGTCTTATACGCCGGCATATACGGTAATTACATTTGCTTTTTTAAAAAATCCCTGTGAATAAAAGACTGTGACTGCCCTGTTTTTCAAAAGGGGTTTGTTTTACTTGTGAGTAAACATTTTATCACTACTTGTGAAGCCTGGGTCAGAACAGTTCTTTCCTTGATACTGCCCTTCCGAAATGTCTCAAATAGTACCAGATAACAATGTGCAAGATACAGGGATTACATTAAGCTTGCACATAAAGATAGCCACTTGTCAGTAATTTATTGAGAACAATTTAAGGTGCTGGTCTTGACTCCAGAGCAACTTAGATCTTTACTATTTGAGGGACTGTGGCTCTCCTCTCACCATGAACCAGCCTAATTACTTAGACCAGTGTATATCATCAGTGTTGGAAGTCATATGGTCTTGGCTGCTTTCTAGCATAAATCTGAGGCTACAAACTGCACTCTAAGGAAAAGGGCAGAAAAGAGTTCTCTTTTGGCAAAGTTCATAATTATGCAGATTTTTTTCAAATGGATTACATTGATTTAGTGGGATAATATTTTATGTAATTATTTGAATGGTTATAAGCTACCTGGATTACTTATTATACCAAGAGAAATTTGTGGTATACATTCAATAAATAAATTAAGGAATTAATTGCTTCCTTAGACAAAGCAAACAAAATTTGAGCATCGTCAACAACAAGCAGCTGAAAAATTGCTTAAAAAGGCTTCCAAAGAAATATACCAACTGCGTGGTCAAAATCAAAAGGAACCTCTTCAGGTGCAGACTTTCCGGTAAACTATTAAGAATGGTTTAAAATATTTTGAAACTATTTAAGCTGATAGTTAATGTCATAATTTAAAAGAGCATACATTTTATTTCTCCTACACATACTATTTATTTATTTCTGATCATAGACTTCATGGAATAAAAAGTGAAAATGAACAGTTAAAAGATTTTTCATTTATAGTCTGAAGTGATAAAACCGAAATATGAGTTACCACTTGATTGATCACTAGGCTTGAGAAAAATTACAGGCTTTTCCTTAATTGTCTTAAACTTTTAGAATACAACTCTTTTATCAGACATGGTACACTTTCACATTTGACCTGCTATGCATTTGCTTTTAGATATAAGCAGATAGGTTATGTAAAATCAAATCCATGTCTGTAAGTACTAATGAATCTAAAATTTTTGAAGTACATATTTGGCTAATGATGTTTATATAAACAAAGAATGTATACATATGCGCACACGCAAACTTTCTATATTTATGTTCTATGTTACATGATATTTTTTTCCATAACAATACAATCAGATACTTTAGGCTCAGGCTAACTGATTAACTGCATGATCCTGGGTCATCCAAGGAGGGGAAATGTAATATCGGACCATTCCTGCTCTTAGTTCTATACTAAATCTCCTGGTTTTCATACATGCATATATTTGTACACACACCCAGATAAAGATAAACCATAAAAAATAAATGTAGAGAGGGGATTTGGGGATTTGAAATCTGATTTAATTTTTTCATCTTGCCTGAATTTGTGGAGGTCTCATAGATTATGCTTTATTATGCAAATACATTTGGTGCAGTTTCTAAGGTAATTAAGATAGCATCCAGTGGGACTAAGCAAATATGGGGATGATTGAGGACATCCAAACACCTGTTTATAAATTTTTCTAGTCTTATGTTGCTACTTTAGGAGTTGGTTTTGGGTGAATGATGTAATATTGTGCTTGTTTATTTGTTAAATGGGTTAAACTATGAAATAATTGTACAATATTTTTCCCACATATGAAGGGAGAAGATGGCATTCTTTACAAGGCCAAGGATCAACGTCCCACCTCTGCCAGCTGATGATGTATAATGAAGTATTTATCTGCCTTTTCTTGTTTTAAAATGAAGTTATTGAACTACTTAAGTTTATTTTTAAAAAATATGCAAAGAGTATTAATATACACATTTTGTAAAAATTTTTAGAAAGGTATACATATATACTGTGTGTGTGTGTGATATATATATATATATATATATATATATATATATATATATATATATATATATATATATATATATATATGGTATTCAGCTTTGTTCGGGTATTTTCCCACGTCATTATAGTTGTGCTTTTAAAGTTGTAGCAACGTTTCGGCAGAATCTCATCTGCCATCATCAGGCTTCTGTATTGTGTTCGTCTGTGAGTCAGACTTTCATAGCCATTTCTGTTTAAACTGAAACAGCTATGAAAGTCTGACTCACAGACTAACACAATACAGAAGCCTGATGATGGCAGATGGATTCTGCCAAAACATTGCTACAACTTTAAAAGTACAACTATAATGACATGGGAAAATACCCAACAAAGCTGAATACCATACATGTAAAACTTAAAAACGAAAACTTAAAAAACACATATATATATATATATATATATATATATATATATATATATATATATATATATATATATATACATACATACATACATATATACATACACGCGAAAACTTAAATATATATATATATATATATATATATATATATATATATATATATATATATATATATATATTGAGGTTCTCATGGTACTTGTATGTGGATCTTTGGTTATTCGGGCTTTCTCCCGTGTAAGATTGGAAGTATCTAGGCAACGTTTCGATGAAGTCTCATCATCTTCAGGCTTGTGTCTTCGGCTCTGTGCTTCTCAGAGTAATGTGAGCTTGCAGCTGCTTCTTCCTTTTAACTGCTAGTGGGGGTGTGACTTGATTGGGTGGGGGCTTGGCTGTGTTATGATTGGGTGGGGGTGTGTTCTCATTGGTTGGGGGACAAGAGAACAAGAGAACGGCAAAGCCCTCCTCCCATATATAAAAGGCACTACAGACAAAATCAGCAAGATCCTCCAAAAACACAACATTAAAACAGCATTCTGCACAAACAGAAAAATATCGAGTTAGAAAACCAAGGAGTATACGAAATCCCTTGCACCGCCTGCCCCACCACATACATCGGACAAACTAATAGAAGAATAAGTGCACGCATTGAAGAACATAAGAACTCAATCAAAAAAGAAGGACCGATCTCTTCCCTGGTCCAACACCTCAAAGCCACAGGACATGAGATTGACTTTAAAAACACCAGAACTATCACCAAAACTGAACACTTCAACAACAGAATAATCAGAGAAGCCATAGAGATAGAAAAACGGCCACACAGCATGAATAAACGAGATGACACCTCCCGCCTACCAGCCATTTGGAAACCCGCCCTCATGAACAGACGAGTACCTAACATGAAGAATGACACCAGACCCACACCCCCGAGGGCCACATAAGATGCTACCACCACACTTCCACGTAGAAAGCAGACTCACACCCACACAGAAGATGAGACACGACCACGGACCAGAAGCCGCACTGCAGCTGCATCACTACCTGCTTCAAACCCCTCCGAGCCATACATGAAGCGAACTGACACCCACCATGAAGATGCGGCACGACCACGAACACGAAGCCAAACAGCAGGATCACAGCTCACCAGCTCAAATCCCCCAGCAACTAAGACTAACCTGAGCACAACCAAGCCCCCACCTGAACAGAACACACCTCCAGCCAATCAGAACACGGCCAACCCCCCAACCAATCAGAACACAGCCAAACCCCCAACCAATGAGAACACACCCCACCCAATCAGAACACAGCCAAGCCCCCACCCAATCAAGTCACACCCCCACTAGCAGTTAAAAAGAAGAAGCAGCTGCAAGCTCACATTACTCTGAGAAGCACAGAGCCGAAGACACAAGCCTGAAGATGATGAATGAGACTTCATCGAAACGTTGCCTAGATACTTCCAATCTTACGCGGGAGAAAACCCGAATAACCAAAGATCCATATATATATATATATGTATGTACACACACAGACACACACACCTCACACACAAATAGATACACTTATACACATATATTTTTTAATAGTGACTGCAGCAAGGCTTGGGTTTTCCTTGTTGTGAAACTGATTTCTCTGAAAACAACTTATTTTATATTAAAAAAGACTATCATGTCAGAAATTGTAAGGGGTGGTTTTCTTCTTTTTTTGCTGTTTTATTTTATTTTAAGGGCTGGAAAGCAGAAACAAAGTGAGTTCAGGAAAATTCACTGTATTGTAATTTATTTATAGTAATGTGTTTTCCTTGAAGGAAAATATTTACTTTAAGATGTATTTTAAATGACATAAATTTTGTTACTTGGTGTTTGTCATACAGTAGAATGGAAACATTGAGCTGGTTTTGTTTCTGATAGCTGAACTGAAAACTCTAAATTTGTTACTTTTTAAATCAGCGTTACTGATTTATATTGCATAATACAATGTAATGTACTTTGGGCACTGTCTCTAGCTATATGTTATTTGCTATGTTTTTTTTTCCAAAAATTGAAAATGTTACTGAAACATTGCAGAGTGTGACTGCATGTTCTTATTGTGCACTAGTAGATTGTTCTTATTTTATTTGTCAGGTGTATCTTGTTATTTTAACTAGTTTTTTAGTTTAACGAGGGAAGGAAGAAGGTGACAGATCTTTAGTTGTTGTTTTAGGAAAATATTTCTCTGTGAACTATGCGAATAATGTAAAATGTGGACAGTTTCACTGTTATGGAAATTAGTCTGGAACTCATTTAGGAAAAACTTCAAATATCATAGGACTGTGATTTCCATACATTTCCTTGCATTCCAAATTTCATTATTTCACAAAAAAAGCTCAAATTCATGCTGAATCCAAGTATGCACAAAAGGAAGGCATCTGTCTTTCGAACTCTAGATTTTATTAGATTAGATCCTATAATATTTAACCAATACAGCCAAAAGCCATGTTCTGTCTAGATAGAACCTGTCTGAGGAGGTTGTGACATATAGATTATTGAATTAATGCATCTCAGGAAAAGTGTTATGAATTTTGAGAGTGATTAATCCTAACATTATTATATACAATAAAAAATCCAAATCCAAAATATTTTTTTTAGTTCTAAACCAGATGCCACTTTTATACATTCAGATTTTTCCCATCTTTTTAGTGAAAAGGCTTGTTTATCTTAATTAAAGCTGCATCAAAATTCCATATCTATGCAAAATTTAAGTACTACATGGATTTATTCCTAGAATTAATATGCCACAAAATATTCCACTAAAATGCTCATGTCATGATAATACTATATTTGATAGTATATTTGTTACTTGTTTTAGTGTCAAATTCTTAAATGGCCTTTTTTTCTTGATCCATTGCTTTACATATTCATTATTATAGTTTATTTTTCTTTATGAAAATTATGCCAATTTTATAAAGTGGCAACTTCCTCTGCCCTTATGTTTCTTGGGACATTTCAAATACTTTTCCTTCCCAGTGCTAATAATAAGTTTAGCTATTCAGTGGTGAGATTTTGGCTCAACGTTAAAGATTTTAAAATATGAGCTAAAATAGTTCAATATTATGTTTGAAAACAATATATTATTCAGTTAAATGTCATTGCTTTGGAGATAACAAATCCTTTTAGGGTTTTTGCTCATAAATTTTTACAGTTAAGGGTCTGTCACCTTAAATTCCTGAGAAAGCCACTTTTATGTCTTTGCAATGTATGCAATGTTGTTTATTATGTTGTTATATTCAGCTTCAGTTATCCAAATAATTATGCTCTTATATAATATAAAATATACTTGGGGGTGTTAATAAGAAATGCAATTTTAACATAGGATATTATAAAATAAAAAAAAATGGTTTTGGTTAAAAATCTAACAACAATGTAAAGAAATGTTAAGCACAGGAAATCAGGAGTCCAGGCAGTTCAAATGAATATAGATTTATTGTATGCTTAGTTTATTTGTGTTTCTCTACAAGAATCTGAATTAGTTCAGATTCTTGTAGAGAAACACAAATAAACTAATAAACGTGGAGTGGACTTAGATATCTTGTGGGCATGAGGGACACAGATTGATGACACATTTGACCCCTCCCTTGATCTCATCATCTATAAGAAGCCAGATAACAAAGAAACTTGTAACCTCAATAAATCAACAGTTTCTGTCAAATCTGAAATTGTGTTTCATGTTAAAATAATTAAACAGTAACCATTAAATTGTATTCTGTAGAGCTGGGCTTTGAGATGGTAGCAGTGTTATAAATCCTACATTGGGCAATTTTTAAAATCCAGATTAAAGAGAGTTCAGCACTGCTGAAAATTCACTGCTTCATATGATGTCTGTAAGCATATTATGACAACATAAACCCATTAAATTAACAAGAACTTACATGAAATCAAATAATTCATGATGGATGCTATATATTTTCCCATTGGTTGACATGATTAAATGATAAAATTTGCCATTGTCTTCTAATAAATTCTTATGGGTGTGATAGTAGATTACAAAAGTGTTTTTAAATTTTTATCTCAGAAAGATACAGGAATAAATGGGTGGATTAGATGGATAATGAAAAAAAAAGGTGATCAAATGCTTAAAATGTTAAAAATTTAAACATTGTTTTATATATTAGCCGCTATCATGGATTGCTGCATAATTCAATACATTTGGTCTCTAATGCAGCAGTCCACAACCTTTCCGGCTCGGTGGACTGGTGGAGGCAGCGATGGTGGGGTGGGGGGATGGGATGGTTTTGCACACACACACACGTGCCACTTTCACAAGTACAGCTTTGTATGCATGTGCGCACGTGCTCGCCCACCAGTTCCGCGGCCTGACTCTGGGCTGTGGACTAAGGGTTGGGGACCCCTGCTCTAATCCATTTGGGAAACATAGCTGAGAAAGGGTGGTGTGTGGTTTTGTTTTTTTGCCCAATCTGAAAGAAAAAAAATTACTTCTGATATGAAGCACTGCCTTGTCACCTGTGTCATACAAATTGTTTATGATAAAAAGCAGTTAGTATAAATATTTTGTCATCTGTTAGGTCCAAATATGATCAGCTTCAGCTGTTATGTACTTGGACAAAAAATGTGTTTGGGGTCCCAAATAGAAAGATATTAGTGGATAATAGTTGTAGTGACTATGTAGTATACATTCAGTATTTGTTTAGGAGGGAATAAGAACATGACTGCCCACATTAATATTATTACAGTATGTTATCCTCCACAGTATTCATTCCTTAATGTTGTCATTGTTTCTGAATGATTGTCATTTGTATTTGAAAAGTATTCTATGAAATTAATAAAAAATATACTTGCTATAAAGTCTTCAGGTTGTGCATTTATTTTACAGTTAACTAGCATAATGTTAGCTTATGTTTATACAGCTATTATGAGTTTGCAAATTGCAAAACAAGTGATCTTATAAAGGCTTTTATTTGTTTTGGATTAGCTACATTAAAATTTTATAGTTTTTATTCCAAAGTGTACATTACATTTTGTGACAATGACTAATGTATACAATACATACATACATATATATGGTTGTTACATTACTTATAAAACACTTTCTGCATAATGCTTTCATGTCCATTTTTATGTCAGCCATTCTGCTTTATGAAAGCCATTTATAGATTTCTTAATTGATTGGTAAGTATAGGTAGGGATGAAGGAATTTGTGGTTATTATAGCATCCTCATGGTCACATGATTAAAATCCAGATATTTGGCAACTGGCAATGATGGTTATGATGATTGCAGCAACCTGAAATCATATGATTGCTATTTGTGACTTTCCCAACTGGTTTCCAACAAGCAAAATCCATGGAAAAAGTCAGAGTTGATTAACAACTGCATAATTCACTTAACAACTGCAGTGATTTGCTTAACCACTATGGCAAAAAAAGTTGTAAAATTGGGCAAGACCCACTTAAGATCAGCCTTGCTTAGCAATGGAAATACTGGTCTGAATTATGGTTATAAATCAAGGACTATCTTTAATGTAGGATTAGAATGTATTGGATGTTATTGTAATTGGGATGAATTTAGTGTTTGTTTCTCCCAAGTTAGTAGCCCTGTCCTGGGACGTGTAATTTGATTGGCCTCAAAGGGTTGCTAGTAAATACAGTATCTGTAACGAAGCTATGCCCATTCATGATCGTGATGAACAGGCTACCAGGGGTGCATTACCAAAACCTGACTGAGGAAGGTGGCGATGTTGGTCTGTCATCTTGGAGCACTTTTTAGAATCACAACTTTTTTTCTGGAAGGGAGCAGCTCCAAGAGCTTCCCCCTGGCTGCTAAGAACAGTTACTGCTGGTTATCACTAATAAAGTCCTGTTTCACTTGAGTCTTGACTCCACTTGGGCAGGATCTATAGTAGTAATTGGGACAATCGCTTGCCAAGTTATGTGGTCTTTTTTTCTCCCTGTAACTTCTGAGAAAGTGGATACAGTACTTACAGGATGACCTCTGCAATCTGTAGTCTAGACCTTTGTCCTTCATGGCTTTTTGGTATAATGAAGGGGAGTTACTCTGTGGATCTGGAAGATTGATAACAGTTCCTTGTAAAACAGGTTATGGCTGGAAGCCTTGAAGAAAGCTGTTGGATTCCTTCAATAGCCCTCTGGATCCAAAGAATTATCCAACTGTCCTTCGGTAACAAAAACTTGAGAGTGAGGGATCAATTACACAGTACCATAGATGAACCAGATTATCTGGAATAACATCAGAGTTCAGGCATGAATTCTTTGTAAGTAGACAGACAACCATCTAGAAATTATTTTAAAATGTATGCAAATTATTTAATTTTTCAAAAGGGCTGGCAATCCACAAAAACACATATAATCTTTAAAACTATCAGGAGATTCAACATCTGAAGGTCAATGGTAATAAAAAATTACCATTTTTTAAAATGAAAATTACCAATTTTCATTTATGCATCAAGGGTTTTGGGGGGAAGGGGTTATTTGCATTTTAAAGGTCTGGAGATTCTCAGTCATTCAGATCATCATTGTCCCAAAGGTGCTTTTTCAAGAGGCAATTGGACTTTCTGTTTTTTCTTTGAAGATGTTTCACTTCTCATCCAAGAAGCTTTTTCAGCTCTTGCTTTTGCATTTTAAGTTGAATCCATTTAAAAATATTCTCCAAATCTCCCAGAATGAAAATATCCCCACTCACCTTTAACATGTTAAAATACAAGTAGGTGCATTGCGGCCTTAGTCCAATTTTTGCAATATATGTGCACTAAAACAGAAACTATATATATATATTTGCAAATGTGTGGTTGTATATGATTGCTGGTGCTTCAGGAATGCAGGTAGTGGTGCTCCTCACCCCTAGGTGTTGAAAAAGCCTCTTGGCCATCAGGAAAGCATAGCTTTGATGACTGTCTAAGACACTCCATGTAGAAAAAATAACTTGGTTAACAACTTTTGGACATCTATATTTGCTTTCTATGCAGAGACAATCAAATCGTGCTCTCCAGAAGTTTGTAGTACAATGACTGTGAGCCTAATCTTATGCTTAGGATATTAGGTTGCCAGTTCCTGAAATACAAGATAAAAATATAAAGAAAACAAAGGGGCAATTCTCACTGATACATGAAACTTGGTCCTGAGCAATGCTGAGCTACACTTTGACTAATTTGGCACTTGAGAGGTGCATCCAGTGTTCTCCTTTTATACCCTGAGTCATGCTTTTGCTTACCTACATTTACATATTTCAGCTTGGTTGTGGTAAAAATAATTGCTCAAAATATCTGCAGATGTCTAGGCTAAACATCTGATGGTGGCTGTAGGAATAGGTTGTCCACTTGAGAATCCTTCCAAACTTACACGAATATGAAGTATTTATCATAAAGTTATTTGATGAAGAACATAATTTAACTTTTGCTGTTTGCTTTCATTTATAAATTATGGTAAGTACTTTTATGGTTATTTCACTGGTTACAATATCCTAAGGGGGGAAAATACCAAATACCACATCCGTTTTCCATGGACCTCATAAACTAAAGCTGCTATTGCAGGATCCAATCTCAGTTGGTCACAAAGGATGGAAGATTTATTCTTCCAAGCTTTCAGACTCGTGCTGGAGCTCATTCTCAGAGAATTTTTCTTTCTCCATGGATGGGCTCCAGCACGAGCCTGAAAACTTGGGAAGAATAAATTTTTGGTCCCAATGAGTGACTCAGATTGGATCCTGCAACATTTGCCTTCATTCCTAAGGCTGCTGTTGCAAATGTTCTGCACATTTTGCATGTGTATGTGCAGTCCCAGTTAAAGGCAGTTCAGTGGTGAAAAAAAAAATAAGATCTTGTAATTAGACAGGAAAAACCAAATGAAGAAATACAGGATAGGTAGTACCTGGCTCAATATAATGTCTATGTGGGGTCTAGATGTCCTGGTGAACTGTCACTTAAACATGAGCAATATGCCGCAGTCACCAAAAAAGCCAACACAGCCCTAAGCTGCATCAACAGAGGGATAGCATCAAAATCACAGGAAGTGATAGCACTACTCCATACTGAATTAGTGAGGCCACCTTGAAATACTGTGTCTAGTTCTGGTCACCATGACACCAAAAAGATGCTGAGGCCCTAGAAAGAGTACAGAGAAGAGCAACAAAGATGAAAAGGGCTCTGGAGGCCAAATTGTGAGCTGAATGGCTACAATAACTGGTACATTTAGCCTAATGAAAAAATGTCTTAGGGGAGAAGTAATAGCAGTCTTCTAGTACTTGAAGGCTGTCACAGGGAAGGATGGGTCAATTTATTCTCCATAATATCTGAGGGCATGACAAGAAGCAATGGGTGGAAGCTCACAAGAGGGAGATCCAACATGGAAATAAGGACAAATTTCCTGACAGTGAGAACAGTTAATCAATGGAACAGTTTGTCTCCCAGAGTTATGGGTTCTCCATTGATGGAGATTTTCAAGAAAAGATTGGACAACCATTTGGTGTAAGGACTCTTGCCTCGGGCAGGGGGTTAGACCAGAAAACCCCCAGGGTTCCTTCAAGCCCTATGATTTTGTGGTTCTATAAAATCTCAGGAAAATACAAATAGCCTTTGTTTCTCTTTTTTGCATTTGTTCCTGGAGGGTCATGAATCAATCTTCTCACAGTACCACTTAATTTCATAGCCACTGTTCTATTATTTTAAGCAATGAAAATTTAATTGTTCTGGATAGGAATGTTTTTTAATTGAAAGCCCTTCCTTCCTTCCTTCCTCCCTCCCTCCCTCCCTCCCTTCCCTTTCTTTGCAGCCAGCTCTGAAGATGTAAGAGCATTTGCTTAGTCCTGAAGGAGCTCAGTTCTTGCCTATCTGCCTGCCTCTCTAGCAGTTCTCTAATGTGGCATGTGGTCATGTGACTAGCTGCTTCCTCTACATGACATCATTGCCTTTGCAGACATACCAGCGAAGAAAGGATGCTGTCAGGATCCTTAGAGCAGAATTAAATTATGTTGCATTGCGGGTAAGAGAAGATGATTATGCTCTGTTCCATTATTTTTTAAGCTTTTCATGGGCATTGTTCTGAATCAGCCATAGTCAAAGGAGGGCTTTAAAAATAAATCCTGATTATAATAGGCCTCTATGAATCTGAAGCCAGCAGGCGCAAAGGCTGTTTGATGGGTCTCCAGACATTCAGATGAGAAGTTTACAAATAATACTGTCAAATGGGGTCTTAAAGCTGACAAAGACAAACAATTGTCTGTGCCTATTATGTGACCTTTTTAATATGCAGGAAGCTGTATTTTTATTCTGTCCAAACGGCTGGAATGAAACAATTGTGTTCAGATATGTGAACTGATTCTTTGCAATATACCAGGCTATCGGAGAATATTTGTTTTAAAGGGAATAGAACTCTAAATTTCTGACATAATTCATGTGGAAATTCTGTTTCATTTGTTCTTGGGGAGCTTACTGGGGGGGGAAATCTTCAGTTAAATGGCTTACCGAAGGAAGTGTTAAATTGCCTATTTTGTTATTTTTTTCCTTGTAGTAGGGAAGAAGTGCGTTCTACGACCAGTTTATATAAAAGGAGATACTTATTAAGATATTTAGGAATATTTTTACAATGTGTTGAAGAATGGGATAATACGTAACCTAGTATTTGGTAGAATGGATCGAATAAAGAATAACTGCAAGAAAATAGTAAGAGTTCTCAATTTTTGTACCATTCAAAAGGCAATGATGAAATTTGTCTGCATAAAGAGAAAATATTACTTTGTGGTTCAGGAAGGCAGTTCTGTAATAATTTTGTCGAAACAGAATGTTCAGCTGTACAGCACTGAATTTTTCTACTACAGGGCAAAAAATGACTATGCTTTATTTTCTCTTCCAAAAACCTCTATGGTTTATGATGTCAAGCAGCATAACATTCAAACAAATTATTTAAAAATCTTAAACCACAGATTTAAAAAATAATTTTCATTTTTATTACCAAAATGTTGCATTGTCTAATAGCTGAAGCAGACCATCTGTCCCTCCCCCCCCCACCAAATTCCTTTTTATAACAAAGATTGCATTGTCCTATGTAAGCCTAGGATTGCTCTCAATCACAATATTACCTTATGTAGTTACAATTTTCATTCACCTCTCCAGGTAAGGAAGATTGCTGTTTTGCATATGCTGTAGACTACATGGCAAAGAAGATAATTTGGGTTAATTAAAAAAGTTGTGTTTATTTTTAAGCTTACACCCAAAACATATTTAATATATTGTTTAAGAAAAAAAAATTAAGGAATTCCACAATAACTCAGTCTGTAAAATTACACAATTAGTACACAATCATTAATCTGATGTAACCCCTCAGGAGTAACTATGCTTTACTAAGTTTACAGAGGCATTAAATGAACATTAAAACAGCAGGAATAATAAAAGTAGCATTATCTTTATACTGAAAAAAACCCTGCACTCTGATTTGTTGTACCTCATACCATTTAGTGAGTTTTCTGAATTTTCCTGTGGGTTTTCTATTTGATTGTAATTCATCTGTTGTAATTTAAACAAAATTGAAGAAGAATGGAAAATTTCCATAATTGTAAGAAAGGTTCAGCAATTAGCTAGGTAAATAGCATGCTAGTTGCCTTTTAGGAAAAGTACCTTTGGAACAATTGTGACCTGGATGACTGAGAATCTCCATAGACATCTTTTTAATGCCATTGGTCAGGGCACATGATTATCTCTTCAATCTCTTATTAAATATGTCAGCAATTCTTAGTAGTTTACCAAGGATTAGTCTGGACATTGTTTTTTAAGATAATTGGCTATTGGAAAATTCTTGGCCTCATCTTTCAAGTTCTTATTGAGTCACTAAAGCTGTATGTGAGGCATGCTTTACAGCAGTGCTCCCTTCTCCCAATCTTTTGGGCACCAGAAGATTGAGAAAAACCTTCAGAAAGCTTTTTCCGCTGACCAGAGGAGACATGGTTTTGCGTGCTGCTTGTATCCTGCAGATGGGGCTTTACTTGTTTGTGCAGCTCAGTTGCTGGCGTGCCACAGCCTGGTGCTGGTCCACGGCTTGGGGGGTGGGGACCCCTACTTTATAGTATTGCAAGTAATTTCTTCTTTGCAGGAAAGGGCTTGATGAGTATGAGGATGTAAGCATGATGTAAAAGAAATGCTAATGTCTGAATACTGAATACATAACCTGCTCCTTTTGTTTTTCATTGTACAGGTTCTAATATGGTTAATGCAGGAAACATGAATGGTTCTGGAAATCTGATGGATTTTTTAGACGAACCTTTTCCTGATGTTGGCACTTATGAAGACTTTCATACCATTGATTGGTTAAGGGAAAAATCTCGGGATACAGACAGACATAGGAAGGTAAATAAAAGATAAACACTTAGCATATGTGTTTAAAGTGATCACTTTTTAATTTTATTCCATTAATAGTTATATGCCTGAAATACTGGTAGTCCTTGACGTAGAGCAGTTCATTTAGTGACCGTTTGAAACTACAACAGCACTGCAAAAAAACAACATGACCATTTTTCACACTTAAGACCACTGCAGCATTCCCATGATCACATGATCAAAATTCAGTTGATTGGAAACTGATTCATAGTTATGACAGTTGCAGTGTCCCGGGCTCATTTGATCACCTTATGCAACTTTATGACAAGCAAAGTCAATTGGGGAAGCCAGATTCACTTAACAACCGTGTTACTAATTTAACAACTGTAGTAATTGACTTGTGTGCCAAGAAAGATTGTAAAATGGGGCAAAATTTACTTACAAATGTTTTGCTTAGCAACAAAAATTTGGGCTTAATTATGGTCATAAATTGAGGACTACCTGTATAGCAATATAATGGGAAACTGATCTAAGGAACTGATATGGCATGGAACATATATTTCCAGCTTCACTTCTAGATGAGTTTGAATGTTCAACCTGATCATTCTCACAAATAATGGGTTTTAGATTTCTGGCTTATTCTTTGCTCTGTAAGTAAAATGCTTAGAAGCAATTGAAATAAAACCTTATCAAACATTAATGTTAAGAATGTTTGAGATGACATTAGAGATGTATTCTTAAGGAAATTAACATGCATGTTCTTTTCTATGCAGATAATGTTGTTGCTAAATAAGGACAGAATTATTTGCAGCAATCATTAAATAACTGTATGGTGCAACAAGGAGTATAGATCAGAAATTAATGTATCAGAAACCAAGGTAGTTGTGATGCGAACAAATGCAGTATATACATAAATGTTAAAAATAAAAGAAATAGGTACAGTGCATCCAGAAAATATTCAGACTCCCTTCACTTTTGTCAATTTTATTATGCTGCAGCCTGATCGTATAGTTGTTGAAAATCATTTTGTTCTCATTAATCTATACTCAGTACTCCATAATGACTAAGTGAAAACACACTTTTAGAAATGTCTGTAAATTTATTAAAAAGAAAAAATACTGAAATATTGGCAGAAGTATTCAATCCTTCACTCAGTACTTTGTTGAAGCATCTTTGGCAGCAATTACAGACTCTGGTCTTTTTCGGAATAACGTGACAAGCTTTGCACGCCTGGGTTGTTTTTTACCATTCTTCCTTGCAAATCCTCTCAAGCTCAGTCAGGTTGGATGGTGACTCAGTAGACAGCCATTTTCAGGTCCCTCCAGAGATGTTCAATAGGGTTCAAGTCAGGACTCTGGCTGGGTCACCCTAGGAAATTCACAGAAGTGTCCCTAAGCCACTCTTGTATTGTCTGGTTGAAAAGTGAACCTTCAGCTCAGACTGAGGTCCTGGGTGCAGTGGAACAGGTTTTCATTGAAGATATCCCTGTACTTTACCATTCAGCTTTCCCTCAATCCTAACCAATCTCCCAGTCCCTGCTGCTAAAAAACACAGGCTGATGCTGTCACTACCATGCTTCACTGTTGGAATGGTACTGGGTAGGTAATGAGCAGTCTCTGGTTTCCTTCAGACATAATGTTTAGAATTGAGACCAAACAGTTCAATCTTGGTTTCATCAGACCAGAAAATCTTGTTCTCACAGTCTGAGAGTCCTTCAGGTGTTTTGTTTTTTTGCAAACTCCAATTGGGCTTTCAAGTGTTTTGCACTGAGGAGAGGCTTCCATCTAACCACTCTTCCATAAAGCCCAGATCGGTGGAGGGCTGCAGTGATAGTTGTCCTTCTGGAACTCTGTCCCATCTCCACACAGGATCGCTGGAGCTCAGTCAGAGTGACCATTATGTTCTTGGTCATTCTTGGTCACCTCTTTTCCTAAGACCCCCAATTGCTCAGTTTGAGTAGGTGACCAGTTCTTGGAAGAGTCCTGCCAAACCTCTTCCACTTGAGAATTATGGAGGCCACTGTTCTCTTAGGAACAGTGCAGCAGTGCAGCAGAAGTTTTACTGTAGCCTTCCCCAGATCTATGCCTTGCAATAATCCTGTCTCTGAGCTTTGCAGGCATTTCCTTTGACCTTATGGCTTTTGCTTTGCTATAGTATGCATTTTAAATCATAGTTTTTATTGTTTATCTATATATAAACTACAAAGAGAAATAAAAATGGAAAATTAGGGGGAAAGAAAATGTAAGGTATAAGAGAAAAAAAAAGCTGTTGACCTCCAACTCTTTTTAGCATAATGCAAGATAAAAACACCCCAACTTCAACTTTTTGCTTTTACACATTAGTATATAACTAACCATTTCTATAACAACAAATCTAATTGACAAAACCAAAGTCAAAGTTTAATTCTTTTCACCACAAACATAAAATTCAGAAGTGATATCCAAATGAAAAACATACTTAAATATATTATCCTCTTTGAATAAAATAATTAATATAACCATTTCTGCTTTATCTTCCTTACTGTGGAAATAATATATATTTCTATTTGCATTTAATAATCTTTATAAACTTCACTATTTATAATGCAAGGTTCACTGTATTCAGGGAAAAATACTTTAACATCCTTTTTAAAATGCTAAACTTTTCTTTAAACACATTTCTGAAATCAAAACTTTCTAATACATCTTTTTCTTTTAACTACTTAACATACATACTTTGAAATTTGGTGTTAAATTTACCTAAACTAACCTCATAGAATAATATTTTTTCTTTTGTATACATTCTTTTTAAAAGTCTAAATTTTTATTTAAACTAATACATCATTTTTTTAACTTTCTCTTAACACAAGTACTCTCAAATACATTTTCAATAACATTTTGCATAGTTTAGGAATTACTTATGCATTATATATATATATAAAGTTATATTTTCAAATTTTAGATTAAGATTAAGACTTTATTTCAATTATAAATATCAAACAGATGAAAATCCTAATTGCAGTTAACTTGTTAAGTTTAACTCACTCCTTCCAGCTTGTCTTCATGGAGTAAAATCGTTTTCTTGTCTGGAAAGTTTATCAAGTAGCTTCCCTTTTTGTCAAGGATTTCTCAATTTGTTAATATCCTTAAAGAAAAAGTCCCAAACTTGTCCTTTTAAAAGTTACATATTTCCTCGAAACTCTTATTTCAGTTGTGTTGAGAGATTTATATTAAAACCATCATAATAAGAGTTGGTATTCCAAAATTGCAGTTCACTTCTCTGCATTTTCAGCTACTTGTGAAGATGCCTGGATAGTTTGATAACTTTCTACACATTTGTATCTCCAAAGTAGTTTGAGAAGTTTTTTTTAATCATCCCTGGAGCACAGCTGATCCAAACTGAGGAATTTTATTTACAAAATTTTCCAATACATCTCTAATAATTTGCTCCTCCTTCTTTTATCAAAGAGTTGCTTTTTTATAAGTCACTTAGAAATTGCTAGCCGTTCAGGAATAATAAAAATCAGAAAGTTTTAGCCACCCACAACAAAGCAGACCAAATTACTACAAATAATACAAATAATAAACTAAAGCCACAACTTTTTGTCTTTATGTTTCCCCATCAGCTTTTTTTTTTTGCTCCGCACTTCCTTATTTTGGCTTGCCTTCACAGCCTTCTTCCTTGTTGTTCAACACTGAAGAAACCCCCAAAATGGCACAGAACTTCAAAAAGGAGTGACTAAAAAGAGCCTCTTTTAACTTAGTAAAGATTAATAGTCCTTAAAGGTGCTTAAGAAATGAAAAGCACTGTCAATTTGAAAAGTAAATTTGCAAGTGGCTGCTTCTCCCATGACAATCACATTGCAGCCCCTCTCCCCAGCTTTCAGCACGCAGTTGCTTCAAAGCTCCTGAAGTTACTTGCAGACCTCAGCTGTATCGGAGGATCTTGAGGGATAAGACTTTTCCTAACTTAGGAGAATCATATAAATTGAAGGAATGCTAGTTCCTTCCGTTAGTAGATGAAGAGCTACAGCCCTGGGAAAAACCCTTCAGGGAACCCTCCCTGGATATGTGTTCACTTGGCCATCTTCATCGGAAATGTGCTACAGCATGCATTGTCAACTGTGAGGCCTTCTATAGAGAGGTGAGTGCCTTTCCAAATCATGTCCAATCAATTTAATTTACCACAGATGGACTCCAGTCAAGGTGTAGAAACATGTCAGCAACCATCGAGAGGAACAAGAGGCACCTGAGCTCAATTTCAAGTGTTGCAAAGCGTCTGAATACTTATGCCAATTTGATATTTCCTTTTTTTCTTTTTAATAAATTTATAGACATTTCTAAAATTCTGTTTTCATTTTGTCACAATGGGGTACTGAATGAAGATTAATGAGGAAAAAAAATGAATTTCAACAACTGTAGACTCAGGCTGCAGCATAACAAAATTGACAAAACTGAAGGGGGTCTGAATACTTTCTGAATGTACAGTACCTCTGCTAATGGTAAAATACTCACCAAAGAGAGACAACTTGATAGAGAAACTGTTAGATATGAAATTCTGATAGAAAGATAGGTTGGATGGTGTACTGAAGGCAATTAATGTTTGTTGAAAAGCAAAAAAAAAAAGCTTTGTATAAGAGAATCCTTTTGCCTACTTTGTTATTGACAGTTTGTTTCTTGACAATTGAGTGTCAAGAAAGATAGGGCCAATTGAATTCAATGGGGATAGGTTACTTCAGCCTGTATGATAAACAAGTAAAGATAATACTAATTTAATAATTTATAAAGCTGTATGCCAACTCACTCTCAATGATTCTGGTTGATTCACAACAATCAGAGAAATTACAATAAAACATAAAACTAAAGAAAAAAGATGCTGAAATGAAAAATCTCATTTTCCCATGCCAAGTGAAGATCAAGTCATAATTTATTTTTATTAAAAAAAAATTGAACCAAAGAAAGGATATACTGAGAAAGTTGGATATTCTCAAAACCAGAGAGGATAAAAGTTTAAAAGGTTAAAAGTCACATTGATGTGGTGGGAGTAAGGATAGTTTCAAGGGTAGAAAAGTACAAATACATACAATGAATCAATTAGAAGCTAGTGTTAGCAATTGTACCTTTCCTTGTTCTTATATACCTTTAATTTTTTTAACTTACTATTCCTCATTCTTTTTAAGCAGTTTGCTTAAGAGTGCTTAGAAAAGAGTGCTTAAAAAGGAGCATTATGACTTATATGGATTCCTGATATGGGATAATGCCAGACCATAAGAGATCAAATTATCACATATAGTTTGTATAAAAACACCCAGCAATTGGCTAGGCTACCATTTTTGGAGAAGAAAGTTAAAGAACTACTGTTTGTAATCCCATTTATCTCTTGATGTCTTTTAAATATGAATTTACTAAATTTCATGTTTATAGGGCATAATTTTTATTACAATAGACAAGATACTAAGAAAAGAGAAAGAACCTTAGTAAAATATTAGCAGTGAGAGTTATACAAGAAATACAATATTGAGTCCAATAAAAATATGATTCCAGATTGATTAAATAATTTTTTAAAATTTTTACTCTAAACTCTATAGTTACAATTATTAGAAATATAGCACTAGAAATAGCACTTAAGCTTATATATTGCCCCATAGTGCTTTACAGAACTGTCTGGGCAGTTCACAATTTCAGTGTTATTTGCATATTGCCCCCAACAATCTTAAGTCCTCATTTTACCAACTTCAGAAGGATGGAAGGCTGAGTCAACCTTATAGATTTTATAAGGATAGATCATTTTTCCCCAAAAGTCAATCTGACACACATTACAGGAAATGATTAATCTTAATTTAATTTTTTTCTTCAATAAATTCACACTGCAACTAACTCTAGATAATGGAAAATATTCCTAGCCCTGACAGATTTCTTCAACACTTTTATGGAATATGTTTTGTTCATAAAAGCGGGATACAAATAAATAAAATAATAATAATAATCATATCTTGCCTCATCTTCTCTGCCAAATAAAAATGCCATTTGCATTTTATAGCTTACATATATTTATGTTAGGTTGAATATAGGGGATATATTTAATGAAATATCAACATTGCAACTTTTTCAATTAAATAATATATTTTTTCCAGATTACAAATAAAAGCAAGGAGTCCATATGGGAATTCATCAAAAGTTTATTGGATGCTTGGTCAGGATGGGTTGTTATGTTACTTATAGGATTGCTGGCAGGTAATTTCAAACAAATGTTAACTCATGTTTACTTATTAAAGGTTGTGCGCTGTAGAGACAGTTGTTTATTCTGGGTATACAAGAATTTTTGGGTTAATTGATAATAGTTTGCAAAACCTTATGTTTATTTATTAAATTTATATAGCTGCCCATTACATGAGAAGTTACTTTAGAAAGCGTATAATATCTCTTATAAAGATAAGAGGTAAGTGCTTAGCATATTTTTTACTTACTACAATATCTCTTATCAAGACAAGAGATATTGTAGTAAGTAAAAAATATACTAGGCAGTTATTTTAGATTGTATTGTGGTTTATTATATATATTTTGGTTTGGTATAAATAAACAACAAATGTTCTTCTAGTGTTTAGCTGAAATATGTAATTAGAGCCATGTATAGTTCATGAAGCAATATGACATTTATTCAGGCAAACTCTTATAAAGCAGTCACTAAAAATGCTATTTCAGTTTTTCTTGCTATGAGAAACCACTTGATGTCACTGTTGGTTGTACTATGTTATTTTAAAAACTGCAAACTATTTGGAATGGAAAGACAAAAATATTACAATTTCAAAATGGAAGGTATAAAAATTATATGTATTTCTAATACAATATAAGCCAATTATAAATATTTAATGCTACAAGTTGATGATGTTTTTACCATAACTATATAAAAATAAATATAAAAAATGTTTTTGATGGCCTAGTGGTGAAGATGCTCACTTTCCACTTGGAAGATTGAGAGTTCAATCCCAGGCAGTGGCAGATATTTCTCTCCAAGAGTGCAAAGAAAACATATCTGCTGCGAACACCACATGGCATCAGGAAGGGAATCCGGCCAGTAACTCTCAGCTCCATCCAGTCACCCCAACTCTATTCCATATTAAAGGATTACAGGGTTGTAAAAAGAAAGTTTTTATTTATGGTATTTGTTATTGAATCAGTGTCTGCTTTTAGGTCGGTATATTGAAAATAACAATCATGCACACTTCCTATTTGTTCAACAAGTGGTCTTAACCTACTATGAACTTTGGTGAATAATCCCAAACCCAAGTTTTGACCTTATCAGTTTCAGCTGCTCATGGAATAATCCAGATAAGAATATATTTTCTTGCTTTAAAAGCTTATTTAGACGAATAATGGTGTGTGTTGTTTAGAAGTTCTTAGAAATAAGTCAAGAAAAGCAATCTATATTTTAAGAGAAACACTATATTGCATAAAAAAGGTTATAGAAATATACAAGGAAACAATTCTCATCTTTTGTTTGGCAGATTTCATTCACTCACTCACTGTTGTAGGTGCTAACCAATATGTGTAATAAATGCTCTTGAAGGCACCCTATGGCTATGAGATGGACAGCTCTCCTAACTTCTTGTTTTGGTAACTGCGAGGTGACTTAATACGGAGTTACAGATGTGTCCAACTCATATTCAAGAGGCACTTCTACAAGAGCATGTGCAAACTCATTTCTTAGCGTCTATCGTTTGGGTCCTTCTTTAACATCTATTTCTCTTCCTGTTAGGCACATTGGCTGGAGTGATAGATTTAGCAGTGGACTGGATGACTGATTTGAAAGAAGGAGTCTGTTTAGAAGCCTTTTGGTATAGTCATGAGCAGTGTTGCTGGACATCCAATGAAACTACTTTTGAAGACCGGGACAAATGTCCTCAGTGGCAAAAGTGGTCTGAACTTTTAGTTAATGAATCTGAGGTATGGTTATAATTTTGCTGTAAATTACACACTAATTATTTAAGGTTTTAACTCTGTCTCTCTGTCTCTGTCTATATCTGTCATCTATCTATCTATCTATCTATCTATCTATCTATCTATCTATCTATCTATCTATCTATCTATCTATCACCTATCTCTATATTTCTCTATGTACGTTCATTTTATGTCTGTTTTTTAATCTTATAGTAGTTTGTTCAAATAGTTGCCTCAGTGTTAAGTAATGATGGTTTGTAAGGGGATTGCATGCATATCTACATAAATTTAGTTTACCATTATGTCATCACTGTCTCAGCATAGCAGTAAGTCCAAAATATTGCTTATATGCTTTTTGGGATGAAATCTTAATTTATATATGACAAACTGAGACAAATGTTCTTTGGCTGCCTCCCTATATATTTATTTATCAAGGAAAGAATATGTGTTGAAACTGTTCTTCAGTCACTCTGTTATGGACTGTAATTTTCAAACAAAGTTCAGCCTGCGAAGGAATAAAACTTATTGTCATAGCTGTCTCTTATTTAAAAATATGCAATGACAGCTGTAGCAATAAGAATCAAAGCATCAGAATAGATGCCCTTCATTTCAGATCTGCCTGGCTCAACTTGGGAGGCCTCATAGGAATCCTGCCATAAAAAGAAGAAGGGGGGGGAGGATGAAAGAGGGAAAGATGAAAGGGCAATAAAGCTTTTTGTGTATGTGATAGGAAATCGGGAGAAGGGAGCGATAGGTTAGAAGGACCAGAGCAGCCGGAACCTGTTTGTACCAGCATCCCACAGCCAGGCACCCTGAGACATGTACGAATTACCCTCAAACATCTCAGAATTCTCAAACATCTTGGCGAGCTCCAGTTGGCTGAAAACGGACTGGTCACAGGAAGAGGAATGGGATGGGTGCAGCCTACATTTTATTTTTGTATTCAGCAAGCACGGTAGTTTCAGAGCTCGCTTGACTTTACTGCAACTAAAAGAACCATTTGCTTTAACCAAATGGAGTTAAAGGCTTTTCTTTCCTAAGCGATCGGATTGGGACAGGTCTAACAATTCATCTATGTCAGGGGTGTCAAACTCACGGCCCACAGGCTGGATGCATCATGTGCTGGCCCCACCCTCACCCGATTTAATGAAGGGGGGGGAAGTCCTGATAGGTCATGTGACACCACCGTGACTATGCGAGTTTGACACCCCTGATCTATGTCTTAAGCTTGAATAAGTAAAGCCAGATGTCAAAATTATCAGAAGAATCTCCAGTCATTCATCATTCTATGCAATAGGTGAGAGTATAAGTGGGAAACATACATTTGTTACAATAACAATTTTTTATTATTGTCCCCCAAAAATTCAATTTTTAATGCCTATGTGAAATGCCATTTTTTCACTGCCCCCAAAGCATCTCATTAAAGCTGCAAAAAGCGTTATACATATTGAGCAATGGATTGTATTTATTTAAAATAGTTCCCCATTCTACTATTTTACAGGCTTAATTCTTTTTCATCCACTTTTTGCATAGACTGTAACTTTTGCTAACTTACAAAAGGAAACAAAACTGATTTGAAATGAAGGAGCCTTAATGGGAAATATTGCAGTTTTCAGTCCCAACTCATTTAAAATTGATTTAATTTGCCCTGCCCTCTTCATTTATGGCTACAGGACCTCTGCAATAATTTAGGCCTTAGTGATCAATATTTTTTGTAATGCATTATGTTTCCTTCTATGTTTTTGAAAAAATATTTGCAATTTTCATAAATTGCCTTATTGAGATCCCATATTGGAAGACCTGCAGTCCCAAACTTTTGGTGTTTATTTGGGAGTAAGTCCTCTGACAACATAAAGATTTATTTTCAAATAAACACGACACAATTCATGATCTTTTGAGTCATCCTTCTTCCACATATAATGTAGGCTGATGCTGCTTCCCTTCCTCTCACAACCTCCTAGTGAAGCCCCCTCAGCTGACCCATGGATTTGCCTGCCACTTTACTGGCCGGAGAGAGGGGGATAAAGAGACCTGAGGACCGCAAGGAAAACTGCATGCCTACTCCGCATTCCAGCATGCCCCTACAGATCCCTTTCTCCAGTGGGCTTACCCAGCCAGCTCTATCCAGCTATCCTTTTCTTGCCAATAGGCATACAAATCGTTTCCTAATCATTCCCTCACTGCCCACTATTGCTAAGAGATTTCAATTTTTGGTTTCCATTCCAAAGAAGTCAATTATCACTTACCCATCAGACCTTGCTGACAGCTGATTTGGTGCAGTGGTCAGAATAAGGCAGGAAAGAAAATGGGGATATGCCCCTCCCATCTTCCCTTTGATCATTTATTTCAATTAGGTGGGAGTAATGGTTCCTGGATTTTGGATGCATTATTTAAGTTAGCCCACTTGAAATATCTTGGTCAGAGGTGTCAGACTGGCGGCCCACGGGAGAGCTGTATCATGTGCAGGCCACGCCCACCCCAGCTCCACAAAGGCAAAAAACATCATGATATGTCACAATACGTCACATGATGCAATCAACATGTCCAAAACTTGTTTCTCTATGATGCTCCTTCTAGCCTAATTGACAAGACAAGATTACAAATGGACAAAAGAGACAGGAGAGTTTTACTAATATTTAGATGCATCAGACTGCAGACGTCAAGGAAAATATTTGTGTGGTTGAATAAGCCAAATATGAAAAATATACTGTACAAATCTTATAACATAGTTGATGAAGAGATTGTGCTTCATATTTTCTCACTCTCCCATACAGCCACCATAAATGTGCCCCCCTTTTTGGACTGTCCTAACAGTGATCTGTTCTTGTTTCTTTTTTCTTTTTTAGGGTGCCAGTGCTTACATTCTAAATTACTTCCTATATATCTTATGGGCATTGTTGTTTGTTTTCCTGGCTGTCTCCCTTGTGAGGGTGTTTGCTCCTTATGCCTGTGGATCTGGAATTCCAGAGGTAATGTCTCCTTACTTGATTGGTATAACTTTGACATTGGGAGTGAGAGGGGAGGGAATAATTTTCTACAATGCAACATTTCAGGCAGGCTCAGTCTGCACTCCTTGCTAATGGAGATGAAAGTAGGTAAAGGAAAGGAAATGGTTGACTTTAAAACTGGCCACTTGGTTCGAGTTTTTCAGCACGGAATATTCACCTATCTTGAAAAAGCAAAATGATTCCTGACCTGCCTAGATTTCCTAGTGGTTTCACAAAAATCTGATCAACCAACTTTTGTTCTTCTTTCTCTTTTAGATAAAGACCATCTTAAGTGGCTTCATTATTCGAGGATACCTAGGCAAGTGGACGCTCTTAATCAAAACTGTAACTTTAGTTCTGGTGGTATCCTCAGGACTCAGTCTTGGCAAAGAAGGGCCTCTCGTGCATGTAGCCTGCTGCTGTGGCAATTGCTTTAGCAGCCTCTTCTCCAAGTATAGCAAGAATGAAGGAAAAAGGAGAGAGGTATTGGTAGTTTCACCATTTCCTTCGTTCACCTAATATTCTGTGAATATTTTCCACAGACTACTAACATGTGGATTCATGTTTCCATGTTAGGTGCTGTCAGCTGCAGCTGCTGCTGGTGTCTCTGTTGCCTTTGGCGCACCCATTGGGGGGGTCCTTTTTAGTTTAGAAGAGGTAAGAAGTATTTTTAATGTCATAAGCTGAGCAAATGCTTTGTATGGCATAGTTTATTGGTAGCTGTTCCTGTATTGTTTTGCTTTAGACAGTGGGTGGCAGTCAGCGCTCAAGGGACAGAAATCATTAGAGAAAGAATGGAAATAGGTAGCTGAGCTGAGCTGGTGACTAGAAGCTGGAATTCAATATAATGCAAACACAAGCAATGGAACATAATCCAGCAGGTATCTAAGAAAAATTCCATGGATGAAAATCCTAAAGGGGAAAACAACTCAAGAAGCATAGGAAACTCTGAAAAATATTATCATAAAAGTCCAATCCAACACAATACCACTGGAAAAAAAACAAGAAATCCAAGAAGAAACCAGCATGGTTGCCCAAAGATCTCTCTGATAAACTGAAAAACAAAAAGAACAAATACAAAAAATAGAAAGACAGACACATAACTATCAGCAGATAGCCCAAATCTGCAAAGATGAAGTCAGGAAAGCAAAGCCTCAGAATGAACAAAGACTTGCAACAAAAGTCAAAGATAATTTTTTAAAAAGTTTCTTTCAACATACAAATAACAAGAAAAAAGTCAAGGAAACAGTAGGCCCACTTAAGAGAGAAGATGGCAGGGAAGTCACAGGCAGCAGAGAGAAAGCAGAACTGTTTAACTCATTCTTTGCCTAAGTCTTGAAGCAAAAAGAAATTATAGACCAACCTACTAAAAACCTAATTTTTAAAGCCAGACTAGAAATAAAAATTAAAATAAGCAAGAAAGTGGTTAGGGAACACCTGTCTGATTTTGATGAACATAAATCACTGGGACCTGAAGGATTACATCCCAGAGTTCTGAAGGAACTGGAAGATGTTATCTCAAAAGCATTGTACCATATCTTTCAAAACTCCTGAAACAAATGGGAATTACCCGAGGATTGGAAAACAGCTGATGTGGTTCCCATCTTCAAAAAAAGGGGGAAAAACAGATCCAGGAAACCGCAGGCCAATCCATCTAACATCAATACCTGGGAAGATATTGGAAAAAATAATTTAAAAAAAATCAGATCTGCGAACATCTAGAAACAAATAAAGCTATAACTAGTAGCCTGCATGGATTTGTTAGGGTTAGATCAATCTTATTTCATTCTTTGACAAAGTGACTAAATTAGTAGACCAGCGAAATGCTGTGAACATAATATACTTAGACTTTAGGAAGGCATTTGATAAAGCAGACCACAACCTTCTTGGTAAACTAGGAAAATGTGGAATAGACAACATCATCACCAGATGAATTTGACAGCCGTGCTCAATGAGTAGTCCTTAATGATACTACATCTACATAGAGGGGTGTAAACAGTGGCATACTACAAGGCTCCGTCTTAGGCCCAGTACTCTTTAATATATTCATAAATGACTTAAATGAGGAAATAGAAGGGGAACTCATCAAATTTGCAGATGACACTAAGCTAGCAGGAATAGCCAACACCCCAGAAGACAGGCTCAGGATCCAAAAAGATCTTGACAGACTTGAATAATGGGCCCTATCCAACAATATGAAATTTAACATGTGGAGAAATGCAAGGTTTTACACCTGGGCAGGAAAAACCAAAGTTACAAGTACAGATTAGGTGAAATCTGGCTCAAAAACAGTAAAACTGTGAGAGGGACCTTGGAGTTCTAGTGGACAATCACTTAAGCATGAATCAGCAATGCACGGCAGCAGCCCAGAAAGCTAATGCAATCCTTGGTTGTAATAAACAGAGGTATAAAATCAACATCACATGAAGTATTAGTACTGCTTTATAAACCCTTAGTAAGGCCACACCTGGAATATTACATCCACTTTTGGTTACCACATAACAAAAAAGAAGTTGAGACTTTGGAAAAGGTGCAAAGAAGCACAACTAAGATGATTAAAAGGCCTGGAGAGTAAAACACATGAAGAATGGTTACAGGCATTGAGTAAGCCAGGCTAGCTGGCGGTGGGGGGACATGATAGCAGTATTCCAGTATTTGAGAGGCTGCCACAAAAAAGAGGGGGTCAATTTATTTTCCAAAGCATCAGATAGTAGGGCAAGAAACAATGGATGGAAACTAATCAAGGAGAGAAGCTACCTGGAATTAAGGAGAAACTTCCTAATAATGAGGACAATTAACCAGTGGAACAGCTTGCCTTCAGAAGTTGTGAGTGCTTCATCACTGGATATTTTTTAGAAGAGACTGGACAATCACTTGTCTGAAGTGATATAGGGCAGGGGTGTCAAACTCAAGGCCCACAGGCCAGATTTGGCCCATGGGGTGCTTCAATCTGAACCGCTGGGTCGCCCTGGAAATATCAAAGGACCCACCTGTGGTGCCTCTGCCAGCCAAAATGGGCCACACGGAGGCCTCATGAGGCCCATTTTTGGCCTCCCCAGCCTCCAGCAGCACTCTGCCAGCCAAAACCAGGCTGCCCATGGGCCCCTGTGCCCCATTTTGGCTGGCAAAGTGCTGCAGGAGGTCATCCAAGCTGAAAATAGGGTGCGGGGTGCCATGTGTGGTCACTCTGTGCCCCATTTTAGCCAGCAGGATGCATCCATCATGTCTCCTCCCTCCCCACTCCCCCCGGCTGGTCCGTGAAGGAGAACTGCAATGCTAATCCAGTTTGATACCCCTAATTTTCTGCTTGAGCAGGGGGCTGGACTGCTTGATCCTGATTGTATCTTGATACTGCTGCTGTTATGCTTGCAAGGCCTTATATCAGTTGAAAACATTCCTAAAAGTAAGATTATCCAAAACAGTTTTTTTGTTTTATCTTCAATTGTATTTTAGTAACTACAATGGGTCCAGCAACTCAGTTATTAAGTGAAGCCGTCACTAAGTGAACCATGACTGTGCTTACTTCAGCTTTCCTTTGCTTTGATCTGTGAAAATCATAAATGCAAGGAGTTGCTTTTTCATCACCATTTTATTTGTGAATTGTTGCTGAACAAGGCAGTAGCTAAATGAGGACTATTATATTGTAACATTTTTTTTATTTCTCTGAGTCTCTTCTTGGCAGGAAGATATATTATTAATCCAGATGCTTCGTTGCTGTTGATCGGCCTGGAGGATTAAGTCAT